>NC_056733.1:1052382971-1052415471 GCF_019279795.1 Protopterus annectens
ATAGCTCACAAAGCCAGTGTGCTGAACAGTCTCAGCCCTTAAGGCTAAACAACACACCTGATACACTTGTAATAGGTGACTCTACCGTCAGGCACACTGACGTCCCGCTCACCAGGCTGAACAAGGAGAAGGTCACGGTGAGCTGCCTGTCGGGCGCTAGGTCCGCCACATAACACAAACACTCAGGTCACTCCAAGGCAAGCACAAATATGACTCAGTCATTTTCCATGCCGGTGTGAATGACCTGAGATGTACCTCCCTGGACTACATGAAAAGAGACATAGAGGAGCTCTCTGAGCATGTAACCCAGGCTGGTATGACCCTGACCTTGAGTAGCATCTTACCCTCACCAAGAATGATGCCACAATATGAAGACAAGATGATCAATTTCAACAATTGGCTTAAGTATTGGTGTCATTCAAAGGGGATCCAATGTCTGTCAGCCTGGGATGACATGCTCGACAAGCCACGATGCTTCACTAGGGACGGCTTGCACCTGTCACTTCTGGGCTTTCAGATATTCGCAAAGGCTCTTGCTACCCCCATAGTGCCTTTTTTAGGCAAGGCTCAAAAGACAAACCCACCTCCATAGGTATCACAAGGGATAAGAAACTAAGAGTAATGCTACTCAATGCCAGAAGTCTAAACCTCAAGATGCGCGCACTCGAAACTCTCCTTAGCATGGAGAACATCAATATCTTTGCAGTAACAGAAACCTGGTTCACGGCTCCTGAGAGCACCCCAGCACTACCAGGTTATACCTAATACCATGTTTTTTGGCCCCAAAACTTGGACCGAACCACAAAAGGAGGGGGAGTATCAATATTTGTCAAAGATACCCATACCTCCAGGTTGGTGACACAGCACGAAGCATCAGAGACTATCCATGTGCAACTAACAGTGGGTAAAACTGACTTCCAGTTTATAGCCTGCTACAGACCACCCTCCCAAACCCAGGAACCCCACTCGGCCTTCCTGAGAACACAGGAAAATATGAAGGTCTCTCCATACACCATTATATTGGGTGACTTCAACTACCCAAACATAGACTGGGAGCATTACTCTAGCTCCAACACCCTAGCCCAAAGGTTCCTAGAATTTATAAACTCAAATGTTATGGAACAGCTTGTTACCACTCCCACAAGAGGGGACAACATACTGGACCTGATCATCACCAACATCAGGACTCTATGCTCCAGACCAGAAGTGTATCCCTCACTGGTACGATCAGACCATAAACTAATCTCACTAGATATTCACATCCCGACCCCAGCCCATGCCCAGAAAACCATAGTGAAAAACTTCTCTAAAGCAAATTTCACACTCCTCAAAACTGAGGTGAAATCCTTCAAAGCCCCCGGGACTGTGGAAAATATGGCCCAGACCGCAGAATCCTTTACAAATGCATTCTATGAACACCTTCAGGAATGCATGGATCATGCAAACCCAAGCAAAACCAAGACCCAATCCTCCAAAGGCAGGCGTCCTGTCTGGTGGACCCCAGCCATAAACAAACTATACAATAGGATGAAGCTACTACATGATAGATCAAAATCCCAAAAAGGGAAGGCATCTCTGATCAGTATTAGCAAAAAACTACAGGCACTCATAAAATCGTCTAAGGCCAGCTTTGAGAGAAAAACTGCACAGGACACTAAGGATAATCAAAAGGCTTTCTTTAGTTATGTTAGAAACCTGGGTGGAAATTCCCAGATATGCTCAGAATTAGTCCAAAATGACAAAAAATACACCAAACCCACAGACATTGCCAACATCCTAGTTGACAGGTTCAGCACAAACTTCTCCCCCCCTTCCCCACCAAAAGGGCAAATATCTATCCCAGCAGAGTGCTGCCCCCCTGACATCTCAGATGCTCAGGTAAGAGCCGCCCTCTCCAAAGCAAAAAACACAGCATCAATGAGACCAGACGGTGTCCCGGGCTGCGTCCTACATGAACTCCAAGAAGAACTAAACCCAAACATAAAACTACTGTTCAATCTCAGCCTTACTACAGGATATGTACCCAAAGAGTGGCGTACAGCAACAGTGGTCCCTCTCCACAAAGGTGGTGCCTCAACGGATCCTGGAAACTATCACCCCATAAGCCTGACTAGCTTGGTCTGCAAAGCTATGGAAAGGATCATCATGGACCTCATAAATAAAGATATTAGGGACCTACAGACACTGGATCCTACCCAGTTCGGCTTTGTTAAGGGCAGATCCTGCCTCTTAAACCTGGTCGATTTCTTTGAAACAGTCACCAAGGCCATTGACGAGGGGAAGGTGGTCCACACAGCCTACCCGGACCTCGCAAAAGCCTTCAATACAATACCCCACTTGGGCATTATCGATAAGCTCACCAGCTTAAACATAAACCCCTATGTAACTAGATGGGTTGCAAACTGGCTCAAGGACAGAACCCACATGGTTAGAATTGCTGGAGCCATGTCAGACTCCAAACCAGTTACAAGTGGCATCCCACAAGGCTCAGTTCTGGGACCTCTCTTGTTCGGTATATATTTCTCGGAGGTACAGGCCGACATGGAAGGACTGTGGCTGATCAAGTTCGCAGATGACTGCAAACTGGGTGCCATAATCGACTCTTCAGCCGACACAAGCATCCTACATCCTACAAAAGGATCTCATAGAAACAAACAACTGGTGCCAGAGCCATGGCCTCAAGCTAAACGCTAAAAATGTATAGTCATCCCATTCGGCAAAAACAAAGTGCCCACAAATTACCACATAGATGGTAATCCATTAAGTATGGAAGAAGTAATTGGGGACCTGGGGACCCAAGTTGATAGCAATCTCTCATTCGACAACCACGTGGCCAAAGTGGTTAGAAAATCATTTTATATAGCCCACCTAATCATGAAGGGATTCACATCTAGATCAGGGGAGGTCATCGTGCCTCTTTACTCATCCCTCATCAGGCCCATAATTGAGTACAATGGCCCTTTTGGGATGTACCTTACCAGACACCTGCAGCAACTGGAAAGACCCCAAAAGTACCTCACCAAGAGGATAAAAGGACTCAAACAGATGCCATATGCTGCCCGGTTAAAGAAACTCCAGCTCTACTCAGGGGCATACCGCCTGCTCAGAGGCGATCTGTGCCTGACGTATAAAGCCATGTTCAACCCGGAATTAATGGACATGCTGCACCTCAGAAAATCCAAATCCCATCGAGCTACGTGCTCGAGAGACTTGAACCTCAGCACTGAAGTAAATAGGACATGCTGGAGGGACAGATTCATAACCCAGAGGCTCCCTTCACTCTGGAATAAAATCCCAGTCCAGGTTAGGCAGAGTCCCTCATTGACTCTCTTCAAGAGGAATCTTGATGAGTGGATGGGAGATCATAGATTTACTCCAGGTATCACTTCTGTGTCACTGTTAGACAGATGCACAGTATACTAACCTCGAAAAATGGCATAGCAAAATTCATTTTAAAATGGGTGGCAAAAGCCAAACACACTCTGGCTAGGCTTGGAAATGCCCTAGGGCAGATAGCCTAGTATGAACCTATGAACATATATATATATATATATATATATATATATATATATATATATATATATATATACATATATAAAGAAAGACTGCTTAGTCTTAACTTATGTTCACTAACATATTATCTTTTAGGGTAGCCTTACTATTGGCCTTTAATATCTTCTGGGATGAATACTTCATGACTGTTTAGAACCCTGAGGATAAAACAATACATTGTCATTTTTTGGGTTCTAAATATTAACAGATACCCAAGCAGAGTAAATACGGATGTGATCAGTGGTCCAAGTTGGTGCTTGACAAATGATTCCTTTTATTCGTGCATCCATCATTCGCTTCATGTTAATTATCCTTTAATCTTTTTATGATGGTGACTGTGTAATTTTTAAAGTGGCCATACTTAACCATTTTAAGATTTTATTCCTTTTCAATTATTTGAAAATGTTTATGAATTTCATTATTTTTTTATATTTTTACATCTTATGAGATTACCTTAGCAGGTATTTTTGAAAAAGTTTATATCCATTTTAATTCAATGTTATGATATATCATTGCAATATAGTAATAGATGCAGTCTCTACAGACTTATGGGTTACTTGCCTTTGTAGCTTAGAATGTAGTATTGTCAGAGAATTACAACTTAAAGAACTTCTCGTGAAAGAACATCCTCAGCAGAGCTAACTTGTCTGACCAAGTGAAATCTAACCTCACTTGAGATTAAATTTTATTCAGTATTCTACATCATAAAGACTTTTCTCAGAAATAATTTGCGTATCATACTGTAAAAACAGTTTATGATAGATGTCTTTATTTAAAAATGTATCGGATTAATCTTAAATATATTGCTAAACCATTTTTGATTGATTCTGCACTGTGGTAATGTTTTTAAATTCACTTCCAAGAATTCTATGTTTTCCTTATGGATTTCAATTCTAAATAATGTCATTTGATTACCAGAAAATGTCTACCTGTGCTCCTTTTTCTGTTGTTATTCAGTTTTGACTGTCATCAGGACACTGGACTTGATCTTAATTTTCTTGATACATTTAAGGCTTGCATGCAGCTTTCATGTATGAGAATTTTGAGGTTTTCTATCATCCTACAGGAAAACAATGAAAGATTCTATTTATTATAAATAGGTAGGAAATCATGCAGCAGATGGGGCAGGGAATGTTTGTTTTTATTCATGGTAACTACTTTTCTCTTGAATCGTTTAAGACCTTATTATTCTGTGATGGGAATCACAGTATTTGCAGTCTGAATTGCATAATTTAATTTGCACAGCCACCAAATTCTCCATTGTTGATTTACTTTTGTGTGCAAAAGAAGTAATTTATTTGAATAGTCTACCTATATAGCAACATATTTGTTGTTAGGATACCATCTGATACCTTTGGCCTAGTAAGCGGCCTTCATGTAGTTACACAGAAGTTGATCATTCTTAAATCTGATATGTAACCTGACTGATTAATGCCATAACATCTTTAAGTCTTACTGTATATTTTACTGTATTAATCTTTGTGATTTTTGTAAGGAAGAAATTAGTCTAAAATTCTGCAGTTTCATTCTTGGCAAATCTGAGAAGCACTAGCTTATGCATTTTTGCATCTTAAAGCCAGGTAGATGTGTTCACATTGAACCATTATGAGTAGAATACTGTGCACCGTAGGCACGTTGTGGTCAATTTCCATTCCTAAGAATGTTTGGCAGTCATATGGGGATGTCACACATCTGAGGATTTACAAATGTTCATTCTGTAATAAACAAATGTGTAGCTTGAAAAATAAGTTAAGTAAGATTATTTCCTGGTTCTCACAGTGCAAGCGTTAACCATGTACTTCTTGTAATCCAGGATCAATTCCCTCAGCCTTCATTTACCTAATGCACAAGTCTGAAGAATTTGCTTTTGCAGACAGTACTCCCAGATTGAGTTTGAAAAAAGGATCATGTGGGTCAGGTTTTGTCCCAATTAACAAATACAAAATAAATAAATAAAACTTAAAAAAGACTGTTTATCTGTTGAATTCTGATAAGCGTTTGTAAGATCAAAACTAATGGCAGTAATCCTTGTCACTTAAACTTGACGAAATGCACATCTACTAGAACTTTGAGGAACAACTCCAAAAAAGCATTTTTGCAAGAAACAAGCCCTCCTATACCTTGTCATATGAAGTCTCAGTCCCCATTTATATATATATATATATATATATATATATATATATATATATATATATATATATATATATATGGATCCATATCAGATCCACGAAGCCACACTTCCCCGATGATCAAATCACTGAGACTACATCCCTGACACCACATAACCCCGACAATAGTAAGTGTAAGTATTACGGAAAGAATGTATTCCCATTTCCGCAATACAACTAAAAAACAAAGAGTAACATGTATAGCAGGGAGGCAAGCCCCCCACTCCCCCCTACTTAAATATATCAACTTCGAGATTGCACCATATTGCAGAAATGGGAATACATCCCGTTCTGCACTACTCACCATTGTCGGTGATCTCCTCCATCGGCAATGTGGTCTCGGTGATCTGTTCATTGGGGAAATGTGGTTTCATCGATCTGACAGGTTCCCAAATACACACACACACACACATATATATATATATATATATATATATATATATATATATATATATATATACACACACACACACACACACACACACACACACACACACACACACACACACACACACACACACATGCTTGCATACATAAGTATATACATACCTATTTGCACTACATACATATTTTACCCTGGAGAGAGTTTCACAATTTCAAGTGCAGTATATTTAAAGCGAAGAAATAAAATTCAGAGTTTCCTTCCAAGTTTTAAATGAAGTGACCTCTGAAATACAGTTTTATATCATTTCATTAACAGTGTTGTAAAAGGTTTGGTGACAGCTGGAGAATTATTTATTCTTTGCCTTTGTTTCCCCTGTACAGCGACTCATTCCTCAACTCCGAATATAGGAGTGTGATGGCCCCAATCTGTTCTTTTATTTCCCTTTCTATTTTGGTTATATTTTGTCTGGATTTGCTTAATGTCTTGTCTCCACAGTGTGTCTTCTTAAGCTCTTCATTTATAATATGCAAATCTGCAAAGCTGGGTAACACATTCTGTGGTACACTGACATGAAGTTGAGGGGATAGCTTTTCACTCATGAAAGTGAGGTAGGTGTTTCTTCTTTTATTCTATCTTCTACATGCCTTTGACTTTCTTATGTGTTTGGTGTTAGTACATTTATTTTACCTCAAGAAAGACTTTTTCTAATTGCTGCCAAGAATCCTGCTGTTGCCTAGCTCCTGCAATCTATTTTGGTATTATTTATGGGTAAAGCCTAAGATTCTGTTCAGATTCCTTTTATTTTCTTAATGAGTTTATTCTTATTAGTGCCTTCCTTTCTGTCTCTACACAGACATGCTATCTTACATTCATGGCTAAATCTTCTAAGAATATCATGCACTAAAGGGTTATTCATTTTTAATTTCTGAACTGACTAATTTAAGGATGTTAACAATTGGAGGTTTCTGGTATGACTCGGTAACAGATTTCAGATAACACAGTACTGTGTCATTTCTGAAACTCTTATCATGTTCAAACAGTCTTTGCCCTACTGATCAGACACCATCTGAATTCCCTGCAGATCTGATAGGGAGTCAACTGCTCCTTGTCTCGCATTTCTTATTCAAAGCAGCCGGAGCTGACTTGCTTATGGGACAGGTGTAAGTGTACAACTACACAGCTACAAGAAATTTCCTCTATTTTGACGCAGGCTGGTTAGTCATAAAGTTGAAGAGTTTAGCTGTTCCAACTAATGCCACATCTTCTCACTCAAGTGCAATACATACGCTTTCAATAAGGCTGCAGTACCTAAATACCTCCACCATCTAGACACCTATCTGATCTTCTTGAATAACTTTCTCCAGTAACATGAACCTGGGTCTGTCAAATGACTATACATGCCCCTTCCATTTTTATTAAATGTGCTTGTTATATATACTCCTAAAATGATCTATGTGCCTATGATATTATTTCAGTTATATGTGTTTGCTGTATTCTTATTGACTGAACCTTAAAATGGGCTATTATGATAAGTGCTTAACCCTGGTTAACATAGTCAATAAATAACACGCATGCTTTACCTGTACTTGTTGGGTTACAAATGGCCTTAGAAGTGCAGAAATGTGTACAGAAGTAGAATGCAGTACCTGTATAGTCCAGTTTAATATATGCTGAAGGAAAAAAAAGACATTTTAACAGCCATTCTGTTATAAATTTCAAAAATGACATGCCTCCCTTTAATTACTAACATTTTTATAGCATTCACATTATTTTGCTCTTTGTTCGACTCATGATGAAATAATTTTTGATGTGCAGATATTTCAGATGATGATTTAATGATATGTTGCTAAAATCATTCACAATGAAAATCTGGGTGCCATTGTTTTATTGTTACTATTTGTCCAGAATGTTTTGAAATTTCATAGACTGAAAACACCCTTCAGCATATCAAACAACACTCACAAAAGACACTCCAGCAAAAGAAGTTTGATCCTTAGATTAAAATCAGATTCTTACTACTAACAGAAACAACCATCTTTGGTAGCTCACTGTAGTCATGGCATGTAGCCAAAGTGTAGAAATCACTGTTTTCTCTACTGATTTAGGAGTCGGGATTTTCTTTTAGTGCTAAGAGTAAGAAAAGGTGGCCAAACTCTAGCCTCCCAGTTAGATTGACAGCCCACTCCCATCCTGATTACATCAGACTCTTACATCATCTAACCCCGCCCTGAGCCCATGGCACCACCCTCTCTCTCAGGATATTGGTTGATTGCCCTGTCACCTGATCCCTCCCAGTTTCCTGCCATTTATCTAGCCTTCTTGTGCACTAACTTTACCACCTGGAACCTGAAGAGAGGAAGAATCTGAACAGAAGAGCCCATGACTGGAACCTGAAGAGAGGAAGAATCTGAACAGAAGAGCCCATGACTGGAACCTGAAGAGAGGAAGAATCTGAACAGAAGAGCCCATGACTGGAACCTGAAGAGAGGAAGAATCTGAACAGAAGAGCCCATGACTGGAACCTGAAGAGAGGAAGAATCTGAACAGAAGAGCCCATGACTGGAACCTGGAGAGTGGAAGAATGCGAATAGAAAAGCCCTGACTTCACCACCTGATATATGCACTCCTTACACCCTCTGCTAATCATATATATTGACTCCAAAATCGCAGTACTTTTAGGAAAGGGCAAAATCCTCAGTTCCCAGTGTATCACAATTTCAAACAAGGAAAATGACAGTATGTTTAATCAGCTGATTTGTGATCAACTGTACCAGCTTTTTTCGCACTCAGTAAGTTATGTTTTTACAACTTGTGATACATAAATGCATGTGTGTGTGTGTGTGTGTGTGTGTGTGTGTGTGTGTGTGTGTGTGTCATTTTGTATAGAGTATTTCATTCCAATAAAACTGACAATTGGGATTATGGGGGTGGAGGTCGTCACAATTCTTATAGCCTTTTATAATCAATGAATTAGGATGCATTGAACAGTGGTCAACAAAAAACAGGCGGATCAAAACCCACTTGAGTATCCTCAAAAAGAACATGTGAATAAAGTCTGATTCAGTTGCAATATAAACCAATACATCATTCTTTCTAATTAAATGCAAGTAAATCTAAAATAAATTTGATGAAGCTAAAATGCATGCTGCATATTCTGTTATCAGAAGGACTGAAGCCTAGTCCAGAAAGTGTCTGAGCACTTGTTCAAGTGCTTATACCTACAAGCTAAGCAAAGATTACCGAGGCATCTAGGAATGATGCAGAATTTTGCAAAGATGCTACGTTATATGCTGTCTAATGGCATCTATGTCCAAAGAGAACATTATCCCACCACACTTTGCCCATATCAGGCCAATCAAAAAGTGCAGTTCGCCCTATGGTATGTACCTGACCAGGTGTATGCACCAAATAGAGTCACCTCAAAGGTTCCCAACAAAAAGAATACATGAAGTAACAAACCTGCCTTATGCAGAGCATGTTAAAGGCATTTCCCTCTATTCAGTCTCCTATAGATTGCTGAGGGATGATCTGTCCTGGCTTACAAGGCATCCACAAACCCCACATTTAAGAATCACCTACCTATTCATAAGTCAAAGAGTACCAGAGATACAAGGTCTAGAGACCTGAATTTTGTCTGTGACTTAAATAGTACATGCTGGAGAGTTTAAGCACAACCTAGACAATTGGATGGGGAATAGGAAATTTACACTGGGCCTGGCACCCATGTATGGACAAACGTTGCTTATAAATGTCTGGCCATCAGTGTCTATTTGGATACAGGGCTTCACTGTTCTTTCAGGGAAACTTGTCTAGGCTTAGAAAGACCTACTGGGTCGTTAGTCTAATAACATTCTCTGTCTCTATGAATCTAAAAAGATAATTATAAGTCTAAGAAAGCTGATAATTTAAGATGTTGCTTGGTTATGGAGCTCTGAACAGGAAATGAGTACAGAACTGTTCAAGGAAATAGTTAAAGATGCTCCTGTATAAAGCTACTATGATATCAATATGGCAGTTGTGAAATAAATGCTGCTCAGAAAGTTGTGTAAGATGTGATTGTAGAAGAGATCATATTGGCTGTCTATGGGAAAAGATTGTTTAAAGATGCACAAAAGAGACATATTTTAGCTAGAAAAAGAACTGTTATCAATTGTGTATAGATGTGAGAGATTCCTTGAATTTTCTGTAGTAAAGAAGTTCAGGTATGGAGCACACAACTCCTTGCAATGCACATTCAGAATGTGTTTGTACAAGGAAGCTTCTAGATTCCTGAATCTGTTACTCAATCTGCACAAGTTTAATCTGAATGGCAAGAAGTAAGAACAGATCACATCACACGTGTTTTGTAGAGTGCGCTAAGGCTTACTCAATAAGGATGGAAAAATTAATAGCGAAGGAACTAGACATTCACTGAGTAAAACACAAGTACCATTGACTGAGGACAAAGTATAAAAAAATTCAGAAATGTACAATCGTGGAACTGCAGTTACAGAAGGATGTTCCAGTGAAGGGGTGCTATCAAAACTCAATAAGGAAAGATGTTCAGGGTTATTTTCCTTCAAGAGAAAAAAATAGCTACCTCCAGGACTTAATATTGAAAGCTCAAAAAATAGTTCCTAAGAAGCTGAGATCACAAATTATAGCAGCATGCATACATCAATTCTGGGAATACTACAGCACAAATAAATGCCAGCATATTTTTGTAATGGCAGGAATGTTAATTTACATAGAAACATAAAGGAAAACTAAAAAAGCCTGTGGCCTGCTTCTCATGTTAAGATTGGTGCTACTGTTTTGCTTCTGGTGAGAGAAGAAGCAAAGGAGCTATGCAGAATAATAAATGGTATTTGCTGTGGAATATCTCAGTCAACCAGGACTGAGTGTGCAGTCATTCTGAAAGCAGTATAGAAAACCTGTGGACTGCACAGCAGTTAAGATTTATTTTAAAGGAAAGAGGTTATATCTTTTTTTTCATATAGGGATATCCTTTTTACGTATACCCTGATGGATTCATTAAAGAATAGAAAGGCAGTGATAGGAGAGACTGAAAAAGGGAGACAAAACAAACAGGTGAACATAGAACGGAAGTATCAAGAGGGTTTGAGCTGGAAGAGATGGGAGTGGATGGGCAGTAGGCTTTTGTCAGGGATAGACCCCCCCATTTTTTCATTTTTTTTATAAGAGGGTAGTGTGGGTGGGAAATGTGGGTGGCCACTGTGGTTCAGCGGTCAGCGTTGCTGCCTCACAGCAAGAGGTTCTCTGGTTTGATTCTCAGCTGGGGTGCCTTCTGTGCAAAGTCTGCATGTCCTCCCTGTGGTCGTGTGGGTTTCCTCCGGGTGCTCCGGTTTCCTCCCACATCCCAAAGACATGCAGTAGGTGGATTAGACACTGTAAATTGGCCCTAGGTGTGAGCGTGTGCATGTGTGTGCCTTCTGTGGATGGTTGGGCGCCGGGCTGGTAACTCGACACTGTAAAACTCCACGGTCAATCATGAGTGGACAGATGATTCACTGTGGCGACCCCTAAACTGGAAAAGCTGAAAGAAGAATAAGAAGAAGAAGTGTGGGTGAGAAATATGGAAGAGAGTGAAGGAGAAACAGTAAGGGAGGGAGGGCAGAGTAAGTGCCAACTGGAATACCAGTCCACAGGACCTCAAACACATCCACTGCTAGCTGGTGTTGCACAGGAGGACCCTGATGTTGAGGGGGTAGGGGGACTGTGTGGGTATAGTAGACGGCACCAACTGGGTGAGTATGTCTTCTACATGCTGAAGAAAGGGTTCAACTGGTTGAATAATCCTGTCCAGTAACTCTAGCAGTATGTCCTTAACCAAACTCCAAAATCTCCTTACTATAAGGTTTGCCAGGCTGCCACATTTGGTAGTGCCTGCAGAATGTGTGTCTCCACTCTGACCTTGGGTCAGGGAGTGACCTTTCCATAGCCTCAGAGGTATGTGCCTGGTTTGTTCCTGAGGGATTTGAATCTGTATAAAAGAAAAAGGAAATGGAACAAAAGCAAAACAGCAAAGGAGACAGAAATGCTTAAGCAAAATAAGAAAAAAAGATTTAAAATGGGTGGGGAGAGCAAAACAAAAAACAATACATTCACACAATGCTGTTTTAATGCAAGGTAGCAACACAATAAAATACTTCAGAAAAGGAGCTTTATTGAAGTAAACTTGTGTATGCGAAGTGTTTATCTCTACAATTGGGTGTAGTGATTGGGAAAGTGCTTCCATACCTGGGAAGAATGTATAAGGTAGTGCTTATGCATAGCTGTGATGAAGTGAGATGGCAAGGGCTTTTGTCTTTCTGAAGAGTTGTGTGTTTAAAGTTGTGCACTTTTGAAACAGTTTATACTACTCAGACAACAAACAGAAAATAAGAAATCATTAATTATTGCAGTTAGTCATGGTAACAAATCAGAGTATAACATTTCTCTTGTTCTATGAAGTCTTTTGTTGCATTTCTTTTAGCTGTAAAGGTATAACAACATTGTCTGCACGACTACTAGTGAAATCAGTTTTAAATTCTGTAAAATAATTTGTACTATTCATAATTAAGTAATATATATAATTTGGACACCTGTTAAACTTATCAGGCGACTCTACTAGACGTTGCGTTCATTACTTCTGTTTTTGGCTCTTATATTTATTTTTATTTTTATTTTTTTTTTTTTTTTTTTTTATTTTACATTTGTTAACCGGGAGAGTCCGACTGGATACATGTCCATTTTCAGCGGAGGCCCGGGGAGCAAAGCTCCAAGTACATAACAGACATATGAACATTGTTAATGCAAAAAAAGGAAGATAGTTGAGTTCTAAATACAATATAAAGATACATCACATCTTGGGAAAAAAAAACAACAGCAGCATATAAAAAAAAACATAGGTCAGTTACAAAGGCGAGGCGCCTTGTTAAAAAGCGATTAAGGATAGTGAGGTAAGAGAAGGGTAAATGATAGTGGTTAATCAGGTTTGGAACAGGGACATTGCCAGAGAGTATTGAGATGGGGTTTAAGCTTTTTTTTTGAATTGTAGGAGTGAGGGTTCTGAGGTGAGCATGGTCGGTAGGAAGTTCCACATTTTACCTACAAAGTTTGAGAATAGAGAATCCCCAGCAGAATTATTGGCTTTGGTAGTTTGAGCTAAGATCTTATTGGAGGAGCGTAAAGATTGCAGGTTAATACAGGGGTGAATGATGTTTTTCAGAGCTGGTGTTTTCTCTGGGTGATAGAGTATCTGGTGAGCCGTTTTGAGTTGGTTGAAATGGAGTTGGCTGGAAAACTCTAACCACCCTAGTTGCTTCAAGTTAGTGCAGTGGTGTGTTCTAAAGGTGGAATTTGTGGCAAATCTAGCTATGTGATTGTAACAAGAAGCAAGTTTGTTAAGGGTTGTCTTGTTTAGGTTTGTAAAGAGGGGGGAGGCATAGAAAAGAGTTGATAGTAGGTGTGTGCTGGCAATTGTAATTTTAGCGTGAGGAGTTAGAAAGTGTTTTACTTTATAGAGAGAGCCAAGCTTTTTATTGACGGTTTTGATGGTAAGATTGAAATGGGTGTCAAATTTAAGGGAGTTATCAATGGTAACACCTAATAGCTTTGTGTGAGCTTCTGGTGATATAGTGATTCCATTAGAGGATGTAATAGAGAAGGTGGGGGGGGGGGAGTCTTGTTAGTAGGTGAGAAAGTAAGTAGTTTTGTTTTGTTGGGGTTGAGAACTAGTTGTCGACTTGAGAACCATTTTTCTATTAGGTTGAAGGTGTCTTGGGTTGAAGCAGTGAGGTCTGCCAGGTTGGAGGCAGTCCTGATGATAGTCGAATCATCTGCATATTGAATGCATGTGGCATGGGGGGTGATTGTGGGCAGGTCATTAACAAAGATGGTGAAGAGAAGAGGGCCAAGAATAGATCCTTGGGGAACTCCAAGTGTAACAGGTAGGCATGTAGATAATTTATCCTGCCATAGAACAGCCTGTTGCCTATTGGACAGGTAGGATTGGAACCATTTCAGCGTGGAATTGCTGAGTGATAGTTTTTTTAATGTATGGAGGAGTTGAATGTGGTTCACCATATCAAAGGCCTTGGAGAGGTCTAAGAAAAGAGCAGATGATAGTTTATTATTGTTTCAGAAGTTATTGATGGTATTAGAAAAGGATAGTAGGGCTGATGTGGTACTGTGATTTGGCCTGAAGCCATGTTGGGAGTTAGCTAGAATTTTATTTTTGGTGAGGTGTTCCATCAGTTGTTTGTGGACACACTTTTCCATAATTTTAGCCAGGGGTGAAAGTATAGCTATAGGTCTGTAGTTGGTTAGCTCTAGTGAGCTACCACCTTTATGGAGAGGAATAATGTGGGACATTTTCCATATGGAGGGGATGAAGGCTTCTGACAAGGTACGGTTTATGATTATGGAGACGGGATAGGAAATGGCCTCAGCTGCTTTTTGCAGAAACTCAGCTGGGAGAAGGTCAGCTGCTAGCTTAGTGGGTTTTAGTTTTCTAAGAAGAGATGTTATAAAGGATATGGGTACTGGATCGAAGGTAAATAGATGATCTGATGTAGTTGTAGTATTCTGCTGGCATGGGTAGTGGAGTGGGCTGGTTGTTTATTTGAATTGTGTGGCCAGGGATTGTATAGTTTCTGTGAAGAAACTATTGAATGTGTTAGCAATGTTTACAGGGCACTGTTGTTTGCAAGTTGTTGGAGTGGGGGTGGTTGCCTGGCCTGGGTGCAGGAGCTTGTTTAAGCCTGCCCAGAATTTTTGTGGATTATTAAGGTGTTTGTGTTGGAGGTGGAGGAAGAAGGTTTTTTTATCATTTAAGATCATTCTTTTAGTTTCATTTCTAAGTTGCCGGAAGGTTTGGTGGGAGTGTGGGTCTTTAGAGGTACGCCATGTGACCCACATCTTGTTTCTAGATAGGATTTTGGATTTTGTTTCCTTAGAGAGCTATGGTGCGGTTTTGGTTTTAGTTCTAATGGACCGTATTGGAGCATGGGAATCTATAATCTTGAGGAAGGTGGTGTTGAAGTAGATAACTGCCTCTTCAAGAGGAAGAGACTTGAGTATTGTCCAGTTGTGGGCTTTAAGTTCAGTTTGAAAAATGGAGGCGTTGAATTTATTATTATTCCTGATTTTTTATGGTTGTAAGAAGGGTGGTGATTTTCTTGAATTTGATAACATAGGTGAGTAAGTGATCACTCATGTCCTCTGGGTGAGTACCTGCTGAGTACTGGTCAGGATCTTTATTAGTAAGGATCCAGTCCAGGATGCTGTCTTTGTTTTGGGGTTTACCTAGTCTGGTAGGAGTGGATATGAGCTGAGAAAAGCCATGTAGATTTATGCTGTTAGATGGGGAGCTAGATGAGAAGGAATTCCAATCGATGTTGAAGTCACCTAACACTATGGATTCCTGAGGGTGAGTTTGAGTTAACCAGTGGAGAAAGTCCTCTAAGGTTTTGTTATTATTGTTGCCTGGAGATTGTAAATACATGCTATAATTATGCTTTCATGTTTGTTTGGTTGAAGTATTACAAGTAGAATTTCGGCATTGTTTGTTAGGAGGGGTTGTGGAGAGGCAAGGGAGATTTGTAATGTATTTTTGTAGAGTATGGCTACACCTCCACCTTTACGAGTTATTCGGTCTGCTCTTAGTATATCATACCCTGGTGGGATTATCTGTGTGTCTTTCGTACTTGGTTTAAGCCAGGTTTCTGTGAGACATAGTAGGTCTGGGGAACAAGTAGCTAAAAGGACATGTAGGTTGTGAATCTTATTGTTTACACTTCTGATGTTTAGATGACAGGTCAGAAGAGAGTTAAAGGGTCTAGAGTTTAGATTGAGAAGTGGAGGGGAGGATAGGGTGGAATTACAATTGAGTGGAGGGGAAGGGCCAGGGTTGGGGTGGATATCACCATCTGTGGCTAGTCTGTGATTCAGAGTGGTAATGAATTTGAGGGCTTTGAGTAGAAGTTTGTAGTAATGTTTATCATTTGGCCTAATATTGGTAGGTTTGATAATTACATAGTGTTCGAGTTCTAACAAGGTGGGTGAGTAGGGAGTTGAGTCATGGCCTCTGTTGTTAATTATGGGTGAGGGGTTGGTTTGGTAGCCTGGGTGGTGGAAGCCTATGTAAGACCAGGTTTCATATAGGTTAGCTAGGTAAGGGACAATTAGGAGGGGAAAAAGAGTTAGTATGATAAGCTTCCTGGGTGGTGTCATATTCCGTTTGATCTTAGAGGGCGGTAGTGAGGTACAGGAAGTTAGTGGACAGTAGGGGGAGTGGTTTGAGGTTATAAAAGTACGAGTACTGGGGGCGGGTGGGAATAGGGGGCAGGGCGGGGAGCGGAGCGAGCACGAGCGAAGCGAGTGCTCGCGGAGCGGGGTTTACACTAAGCCACTAGAGCCCAGGTTTCAAGATGTAACTCCTGAATAATTAACTTGCAGGTGAGTAATCTCATCTAAACAAATAATTAACTTGCAGGTGAGTAATCTCATCTAAACAAACACCATCTTATACTGTATTTCTTCCTCAGCTATAAGTGAAAGACAGAAGGACAATATTTATCTGTATTTGAATTGATTCCACATATATTCCCTGTAAGTTATTTAGTTCTCTTTTTCTTTCTTATTTAACTGTTGCATGATACGTGTGTGCATTACTACAAATGAATAATTACATTTTCTACTGACTTATGTAGGATAGCAGAGAAATATTTAATGTGCCTTGTTTTTTGTTTTAAAAACATTCATGCAACAATCAGCAAAGGCTGAAATGTGTCCCTTCACACAAGTATGAATTTGCTTTTGTGTAAAACTTTGATGTATTTAGAAAGTAATAGTGAAGTAAAACAGCATTTTCTCAAAAATGTCTGTGCTGTTTATTCTTTCAGCAAAGTAAACCCCCTCCCCTCCCCAACATGCATTGTAACTAGGATATGGTGAATGTCATGTCAGCCATGTTTTATGTGCAAATACTTATGAACATGCAATTAAGTTAAGCAGTTCTTTTCACTTATAGTTAGGTATTTGTCTTTATATAATATCTGTTACTACTTTTTCCCTGGAATTTTAAGCAATTCTTACACCTACAGCTGCTACCTTTATTTCAGAAGTGTATTATATTCTGACAACATTATTGATGCTTGAACATTTCTAAAAGATTTACAGTTTTACCTGTACATATTATTATTTCCAGCATTTACTGACATTTTTATGCATTATTGTTACCTGTTAATACTACTAATTTTCATCTACAAAAGATGGATGTCTGATGACAGAAATGGTACTAATTTTCTTATGCATTTCATAATATCACCTCAAGTAAATATTTTCTGGTAGGGAGTACATGTAGTTATGCAATTTTTAAACCCCCTTTTGTGTGTAAATACACACACACACACACACACACACACACACACACACACACACACACACACACACACACACACACACACACACACACACACACACACACACACACACACACAGACACACACACACACACACACACACACACACACACACACACACACATATATATATATATATATATATATATATATATATATACATATATATATATATATGTATATGTATGTATGTATGTATACATTGATTAAAAGCACAGAATTTTACTTACTACCGAACTCTGACCTTCTCACCATAACCTGATCAACTCACTCGGCCAGCTGGTCAATATTATACTTTTGCAAATCACAGTACCTGTGACAGCACTGCTGACTGGAGTGGTCACAGGTGGCAGGTGGTCACCCAACTCCTGCCAGATATTGATTTTCTTCCATTTGACACATGCATACCTGGATCCTCTCCAGGTGTGAGTCATGCAAAAGGTAGAGAATTACTAAGGTGTCTTTCTCAGACCAGCCAGGAGCATGGCCTCATGCCTTTATAGGTGCTACCATCATTCAAAGAGTCAGAATGAGGAAAATATGGTGAGGGATGCAGTATACAGGGTTAGAACCACACTCCCTGTTGGGTGTGACATCACATTGACCAAACCATTTTACTAGCAAGGTCACATTCCAATTCAAAGTCATGGTCATGTAGGAGTGTCAGGTCACTGACAGCAGGATCATCTTTCTCCTCAAGTTCACACCTCTTTACATTTCTCATGGTAGCCCCTCCACCAGGTCAGCTGCACCACCAGCAGGACTATCAACAGGAGATGTATACGACTCATTTGATCTGGAGCTGCTGTGACTGCATTCATTAATAAATATTTATGTTTACTTGAAATAAGCTTTTCTTGGGGTAGAGGGTGGCATATATGGGCAGTTATTTCATTCCAGCTATTACTTTCACCATACTCTAAAATTGCAATCATTTAACTTTCTGGTTAATTGGAACTGGATTGTGGGGAGGAGGGAAGGCTATGTACACCTCTTAAGTAGATAAATGAACACTGTGCGAAAACCAGTGATACATCCATTACTTTTACATATGCTTGTAAATTCTTCATCTCTGAAACCCCTGCTTATACTTATCAAGGGTACGAGAACTTGTCCCAGATTTGGGATACATGACTAGGCTTAAAAAGTTCCTTGAGGTCATTAGTGTTGTAAACACCTATGAACTTATGAAGTTCCCTTGTGAGTTAACTTCTCAGTTATTACTTTAGTTGCTTAAACACCTTGCAGAAAGAATAATTTCTGCAGTTTGAGGGAACATCAACGTCTTCATTTGATAGAACTGTAGCTTAACCTTATTTAGCTGGTATGCCTTTACATCTACAAAGGGAGTGAAGGGGCATTTTCTGTTGCTCATGACAGTTTAAGAATATCGCAGGCAGACTACTACATTGCTACTTTCATTATAGACTTTATATTCAGATAGGCTAAATTATGTGGACCTGAATTTAGTGCAGAGATGCAGAGAACAGTACCTTTTTATTTAAATTTTATGTATTCTTTTTTCTGCTAACATATTGTTAAAGATGCTGTCTCTGTATCATGTAGAACTTGTTGAGATTATCTACAGTGGATATAAAAAGTGTACACACCCCTGTTAAAATGACAGGTTTTTGTGATATAAAAAAATATGACCACAATAAATCATTTCAAAACTTTTCCCACCTTTAATGTGACCTATAACCTGTACAATTCAATTGAAAAATAAACAAATCTTTTAGGGGAAAAAATGTAAAAAATAAAAAAAAAATGTACAATACGCTGGTTGCATAAGTGTGCACACCCTTAAACTAATACATTGCTGTGTGTGCACACCCTTAAATTAATACTTTGTTGAAGCACCTTTTGATTTAATTACAGCATTCAGTCTTCTTGGGTAGGAGTCTATCAGCATGGCACATCTTGACTTGGCAATATTTGCCCACTCTTCCTTGTAAAAGTGCTCCAAATCTGTCAGATTGCAAGGGCATCTCTTCTACAGAGTCCTCTTCAGGTCACCCCACAGATTTTCTATTCGATTTACATCTGGGATCTGACTGGGCTATTCCAAAACTTTAATTTTCTTCTGGTGAGGCCATTTTCTTGTTGATTTGGATGTATGATTGGGGTCATTGTCGTGTTGAAAGGTGAAATTCTTCATTTTCATCTTTCTAGCAGACACCTGAAGGTTTTGGCCAAAAATTGGCTGGTATTTGGAATTTCATAATTCCCTCTACCTTGACTAAAGCTGCAGTTCCAGCTGAAGAAAAGCAGACCCAAAACATGATATTGCCACCACCATGCTTCACTTTAGGTATGGTGTTTTTTTGGTGATGCAAAGTGTTGTTTTTGCGCCAAACATACTTTTTGGAATTGTGGCAAAAAAGTTCAGCCTTGGTCTCATCAGGCCATAACACATTTTCCCACATGCTTTTTGGAGACTTAATGTATTGTTTTGCAAATTTTAGCCGGGCCTGGACATTTTTTGTGTAAAAAAAGGCTTCCATCTTGCAACCCTACCCCTTAGTCCAGACATATGGAGAATCCGTGAGACTGTTGTCACATATAGTACACAACCAGTACTTGCTAGAAATTCCTGCAGCTCCTTCAGTGCTGCTGTAGGTCTCTTGGTAGCCCCCCAACCAGTTTTCATCTTATCTTTTCAACAATTTTGGAGGGACGTCCAGTTCTTTGCAACGTCACCATTGTTCCATATTTTCTCCACTTTTTGATGACTGTCTTCACTGTGTTCCATGGTATATCCAATGCTGTGGAAGCTTTTTGTACCCTTCTCCTGATACCTTTCAACAATGACATCCCTTTGATGCTTTGTAACTCTCTGTGAACCATGGCTTTTGCTGTAGTAGATAACTGAGTAAATGTCAGGAAAATCCTACTAGGACAGCTAAACTTTATTTGGGGTTAATCAGAGTCTCTTTAATTGATGGCAGGTGTGTACCCAAGAAGACTGAATGTTGTAATTAAATCAAAAGGTGCTTCAACAAAGTAATAGTTTAAGGGTGTGCACACTTATGCAACCAGCATATTGTACATTTTTTATTTTTTATATTTTTTCCCCTAACAGATTTGTTTGTTTTTCAATTGAATTGCACAGGTTATAGGTCACATTAAAGGTGGGGAAAGTTTTGAAATTATTTATTGTGGTCTCATTTTTTATATCACAAAGCCTGGCGTTTTAACAGGGGGGTACATGTTTTATATCCACAGTATTCATCTTTCTTTGCTTCTTCTCCTTCTGCCTAAACATTTTATAAGTATAAACTCTTAATTCTGTATTACAATTTCAGCTTTAATTTAGTATTTCATGATATCCTAGTAGTTTATATATAATGAATTTAGGAAAAAAATGGAATTATCATGCTAAGACATATGCTTATATTTCTGCAACATATCTTTGATGTGTATGATATGATTGTTTAAAACTTATGATTTACCAGTATTTGTGCAGGTGTTATATTACATTTATGGATTTGTACTACCTTGGAAATACTAACATATGAGCAATTCTCTGTGTTTTTCAGTTGTATTATGAAACATCTTAAGTAAAGTATGCAAAAATATAAACTTTAGAAAAGTATATGCAAGTTCTGTCTAGGATTACCATCACTGAAACTCAAGTATGCAATCGTATAGTAAAATGTATTTATCTGCAAAGGAAACTATTCATAGTCACTTTATTTAACACAACTGTATATAACAAATTAAGAAAAATAAAAACATGAAACCAAAGTGCTATAAAAGTAACATACCGTTCTTAATTAATTTTAGTGTAAGCTGGATTTTCATGCTTGCAGTTCGGGCAAGAAAATTTCAGTGCGATGTGAAGGACCATGCCCATGTCTGCCGGTGCACGAATCTCCAAAACCTCGAACTGACAAGACTGGTATGTGGATCTGCAAATAAGAAACACATCACTTGAGTGACTTTCACAGAATATTATCTGCTTGTTGTTTTACTATCTATATATCACTACACTTTATGAGTGTCATAAATGTCTGATTCTGTTTAGTATTTAATCTTGAAGTAGTTTATCATGGATAATTATGACAGTATTCATTGAATCTGGTAGATTATGTTATGAATAATCCTCATCAGAGTTCTGTTTTTTTTTTTTTTGCATTATGCAGTTAGCATATGGTAAATTCTTCAAAAAAAATCTATAATTGTTTTAGTGGAAGAGTAATTAGAAATCTAGTGCATTTTTATTGGTATGGGGTCTAGTATGTGTAACATAAGTTGTGCTATAAGATACAAACTGATACAGTGGATTTGCATATGTGTAGCAAAAAAGATCAGAGATTTATATTTAATATTGGGTGTGATCTAAATGGACTTGCTTAAACATATTGTTATGTTCCTGAAAGAACTGTTGCTTGCATGACTCTTTGGTCAATATCTAATTCCAGTAGCTATGTATTGTATATTTGATCAGGTAAATAGGTTTTCATAGGGTTTTTTTTTTTTTTTAATGACATCTGATTACTGGGAAAGTCAGAGTGGGTAGGTGCCTATTTTCAAGGGAGGCCCGGGGAGAAGAGCTCCAAAGTATTAAAAAAAAATTTAAGAACAATCATTTTATGGGTCTATATTAAAAGGCTGAAGAGGTGTTTCAGCTAGCAACTCTTGGTCAACATGTAATGAGTGAATGCACTAAAGCACGAATGCTCAAAACAGCAATTTCTTTCCTTGGGAAAGAAATTGTTTGGCCATCCCCATGTGTTCGCCCCTTTCCTCACTGTAGTGCAATCTCAGAGTTGGTATATTTAGTTAGAGGGGGTGTGGGGGGCGAAGCTCACCACATTGTTATATTATAAAGTGTGTGTGTGTGTGTGTGTGTGTGTGTGTGTGTGTGTGTGTGTGTGTGTGTGTGTGTGTGTGTGTGTGTGTGTGTTTGTGCTAGCAGTTTCTTTACCAGGGAAAGAAACTGGTGTTTTAAGCATTTGCGCTTTAGTGTGTTTTTTCATTACGTGTCGACCAAGATGTGTTCGCTGAAACACCTCTTCGGTCTTTTAATATAGACCCCATTTTACAATCTTCAGAAATAATACAAATAACATCCAGAGTTTGAATAATTGTTCCAAATTAGAGATGATTTGAAAACATCAGAATAGATACAACCTATATGACAATGGTTTAAAATTTAGAGCAATGTTAGCCGCTTTATAGAGAAATTAAAGCTAGATTATTATAATATAAACAGGAATTGCAATATAAAGTGAAAGAAAAAAACAGGCTTATGGCGTATTTAGAAAGATAGTCAGGGAAGAGAAGCAGGTCGAAGTAAGGAAGTGACAGAAGGAGGGAGAGTAAGAAGGTGTAGGGTATGAAGAGGTACTTGTTCCTATCTAGGGATATTCTTCATCATGGAGTTGAGCAAAAACAGAACCACATTTTGGCTAAGAAGTCTTTCAGAATGGTTTAAACAGACCGGTGGAAGAGTATTGGCCTGATAAATACAGGTAAGGAATTTCAGGCCTTAGCAACTTGGTATGAGTGCAAAACATGCCCAGCAGATTTTATAGGTTTTTGGGCAGAGAGGAGTTTGTGGTCATTGGATCATAAAGTTTGATTAGGAAAATAGTTGTATAGAATGGTATTTATGCTGGACGAGTAGATGGATGCTGGATAATTTTATAGTTGGTAGGAGTGTGTATATATGTTAGTTGATGGGGTAGTTATAATCGATTTAGGCATTTTAGTGCTATACAGTGGTAGATTCTAAAAGGGGTATTCGCTACAAATTTAGCCACGTTAGTATAGCACTGTTCAAGCTTTAATTCTTGTGATTCCCGGAGGTTAGTAATGATGGGAGCGCCATAATGTAGGGTAGGAGGAAAGTAGTAGCGAGTGTAGTTTTAGTTGCATTGGTGAGAATATTTTTGGCTCTGTAAAGCATCCCTTGTTTTTTGTGAGTTTTTTATGCAATTTTGTAAATGCAGTTCGAATTTAGCATTATCATCCATTATCATCTCTAATAACTTGTTATGAGAAGTGATGTCAGTTGTTGTATTATTAAGAGAGAGGATTTTCAGGTTTCAGGGGCTGTTAAAGCTTCCTGAATATTTCTTTGGAGATGTGCCAGGTTGTCTAATGAGCATGTGATTGTGGAGTCACCTGCCTATTGTATTAGGGAGGCCTGTTGTGTGGATCTGTAAAGAGTGTTGGTGTGAATGTTAATGAGAAGGGAACCAGGCACAGAGCCTTGTAGTACACCAGTGGTGACTGGGAGGTATGGGGAGAGGGTGCAGTGCCATTTTACTGACTGATGCTTAGTAGACAAGTAGCTTTTGAACCATAGAAGGGTGGGCTTGGACAGACCTAACGAGGACATCAGAAGTAGAAGTTTACTCAGACAAAATGTGATGAAGGCGTTAGACAAGTCTAGAAATAAGGAGGAGACTAGTTTGCCATTATGTCTAGCTTTATTGACATTATCTACAAAGTCTACAAGAGCAGTGTTAGTACTACAAAGGTTTGTAAACCATGCTGTGTTGGGAATAAGATTACATCCTTCATGAGATAGCCCATGTGTGGCTCAAATCTCTAATAGATTTGTAAATAAATGTAAGGTATGCTTTGATTACTTAGACCTACTTCACTAGCATGGCTTTTTAAATATTAACTCTAATATAAAGGTTTATTAAGTATTATATTTGCAATAAAAAAGTAGCGTTTGATGAAGAGAATAAAATTCCCTTTGGAAGAACAGAACACACCGATTATTATACTAAATCTACTTTACAGGCAGATAAAAAAAACATATTTGTACCTTTGTACTTCATGTGCAGACTAGGGCAATAACAAAAGCTTTTTGTAGCTTTGCAAATCATGTGCAGACCATGGCAAATTGGTTCCGCCTTTTCAATAACAGGTTTTTGCTTGCCATATTTTCAAGTGCACTTCAACTGAAATTATCTCTATATCACAACATCACAAAATAGTTTTAGTATCATAACAGAATCTTTTGTACTCATTAGTTTAATCATTGCTGTGGAAAGAACAGCGTTCTGCTTATTGGTGGATTATGTGTCAGACTGCTACACAGTAAAGTCTTAGCCTATATCACATCTTTTAGAAAATTAAAGTTGTAAACAAAAATGTTGATTTGATAGATAACATCAAAATGTTATCTGTAAAAGGTTCTTTGCAAGTATTAAGAAGTATTTATGGAGTATGTCTGACATCTGCCAGATAACATTGCCATGTTCTAAAGTTGTGCAATGCTCTACAGAAATGATGTACCGCTGTGGGTTTACAGTATAAAATATACAAGACAATTATTATGTATTTTTTCTTTTCCTGTTGCAACAAAATGAAAGCTGAGAAGATGCATGCTGAAATGGCTGCGAAGATAACACTAAACAGTGTATTGTCTTCATGTATATGACTGCAAGTCAAGAATTTCCATTTGTAACATTTGTCATAAAAGATCAGAATTTTCTTTCTCTGTGAACAAAAAATACTAATGCACTGACTTTCTCAGGTGAAATGGCATAGATGTTGCAAAATTATTGATTTCACCACTGGGGGAAAAACTTCCACCACCAGAAATGCCACTGTTTTAAAATAACATCATCTAGCAATCTTTTTTAAGCTAGCCATAACCCCTTGTCCCCATTGTTTTCCTTGTGGGGTCAGGTTGTCACAACAACAGCGGAAATTATCTAGAGATGATGTTCACACGTTGCTAGAAAAAGACTTTTGGAACTTTTTTACATTTAGAATATCACAATCAGTCAAAAACCTAACTTTCTTAGATTTTTATATCATGCTGTACAAAATGATTTCTGCATCTGTGAATCTGATAAAATAAACAAACGAACTCCACCAAAAGAACCAGTTCGTATAGAGTGGCAAAGTGAAAAAAGAAATACAAAATAGATAGCACCAATGATGTAAATCCAGTCAAAATAGCGTACAACACACTTTAATACACGCTTTCATCATACGACTTCATCAGATAATACTCAAAACCCATTTCAGCTTATTTAAATATACAATCAATTAACACATAATCAAATTACATAATTACATAATTAATTAATAATCAACTTTGTTAAAAACTGCTTAATAAAATCCACTAAAACAGTACTTAATTATTAAATAAATGAAGTATATTCTGTTCTTTATTTATACCTAACTTTCTATATTTTAAAAAACATTTTACATTTATTGTTTCATTTAACCCAGGAAATTTATCTGAGTTTAACCTGACCTGCCATAATGTTTCCCTTTGTTCCAAAAAATTCTTGAAATCACCAGCTCTACAGTCAGGTTCACATATTTCAAGAACTGAAAATACAAATTTTTTAAAAAATTCACAATTAATAGAATGTTTATATAAGGCATTTTTGTCATCTTTACATTTTATACTGTATAAATGTTCTTTTATGCGGGTACTTAGATTACGTGTAGTCATTCCTACATAAAATGCTGGGCATGCCGTACACATGCCAATATATACTACCCCGCATGAATTACAGTCTACATAACCTGGAACTTCAAAAATTCTGTCACTGTTTACTATGGAAATGCTAGTACCTACAGAAATAAACCGACAGATTTTACAATTATGGCAACAGAACATGCCTTTTTTATTTTTAATACCTTTCCTAAAGTCAGTATTGTGATATTCCAACATGTTTTTAATATTATGAGAATTCCTAAAAACAAAGTGTGGTCTACTACCTAACACCTTTGAAACATCATAATTTCCTTGAATAATTCTCCAATTTTTTGTTAAAATTGATGCAATTATATTCATTTCACCACTCATTTCCAAGGAACACATAAATTCCTTTTCAGGGCTCTTAGCTTTACAAACTTTTATTCTATTGTGATTCAAAGATTCATTTAATACTGCTGGAAATAAAGATTCACGTTTCTCAAAAATTTCATTTCCACTATTTATTAAAACATTAATATCATAACCTCTATCAATAAATAGAGAAGTTATAAAGTGAAATTCTTCAACTAAATTTTTTCTTTTACTGGTCATCCGGCTGGCTCTTATATATTGACCTCTTGGGATATTTTTGATAATATGTTTGGGATGATTACTTTTATAATGCAGGTAACCATTAGTAAACGTCCTTTTTCTATATATTTTACTATGGAACCTATTGTCATTAAGATCCCACCATAAACACACATCTAAAAAGTTCACAGTTAATCCTATATCACCAATAGTGAACTTTAAGAAATCAGAACGACTATTAACCTGCGTTGTAAAATTTTTTACTACCATTTCATTCCCTTCTATTATAAAAATTAAATCGTCAATAAACCTTTTATAAAAAACAATGTTGAATTTCTCTTCTATAATAGACAATATATCCATTTCCCACCATGCCATAACTATATTGGCAAATGACGGGGCAGCTGATGACCCCATAGCAATGCCCTTTCTTTGCCTATAATGCTGTTTAACAAAAATGAAATAGTTGTTTTCCAACACAATTTCTAAAAAACCACAAATAGTAGAAATTATATCATTTGAAAATAAATTATTCCTAGTTAAATAAATATGTACAGCTTCAATACCTTTGTAATGTGGGATGCACGTATACAGTGATGTAACATCCAAAGTAAAAATAATATGTTTTCTGGGATCAAAAACATTTTCTTTGGCAAAATTACTAACTTTTTCCAAAAAATGCCAGGAGTCTTTAATATAAGATGAAGTTTCCTGTAAAATAGGTCCTAATACAGCATCTATAATTAATGAAATACCCTCCATTACTCGAATGGGGACTTGACACCACGGTCTAAAAGGGGATTCTTGGAATCCTTATGGATTTTCGATTCCAAAAATTACCCTATTTTAGGATGTTGTACAGAACAAAAATTATACAATTCTACATTAATATAACCAGACATCAAAGCTTCATATAACTGTGATTCAATGAATCTAAATTTTTTATGAATATCAACTAACTTTACTTTCTCATATTCCTCTTGATTGTCTAAAATTTCCACCATACTATTATTGTATGCTTGTTGTTCCATAATTACTACATTAGACCCTTTATCACTTTTCATAAAACGCAGGGTACTTCTTAAAGCTATTAGATGTTCTAAAGCCTTTCTTTCTTCTTCACTTAAGTTATCATTATTTTTCTTAGTACTTTTTAATACCTTTTTTATGTCCTCAATACATATTTTTTCAAAAACTTCCATAGTATGCTGTAATCTAGGAGCAAAACTTGATGGTTTTATTAAAGCTTTCTTAGATTGAGGTATATCATGCATCAAATATGCTAAATTTAAATTTCTAACAAATTTCTTAACATCAACAACTGTACTGCTATAATTAGCTTTATAATATGGAACAAAATTAAAACCATATTTTAATAAATTTAATTCATCATCAGAAAAAACATGTTCTGTTAAATTAATGATGTTAAAACAATCAATGTCATCCATCATGCTTCGTCCCCCGACGAATTTGACCCCAAAAAAGTACGACTTCGTGTAAGGACTGTCGACTTGTTACCTTGGTTCCTTTTTACCATTAAAGCCTCATTCACCGTTTTTGGTTTCACATTAACATTTTGTTGCCCCCTGGCCGGTGAAGGCCTATTTAAACCTACCCTTTGTGGCTTACTAACATCCTCACAATGGTTGTTACTTAAGCTGCTACCGTTAGATACATTAACCTTTACTACATTGTCAGTAGTGTTAACAGTTCCACCGTCATTACCCTTATCAATGTTTAACGAATTCCCACTATCTACTAAGTTAATAGCGCCAACTACCTCACTAAAAGAGCGCTGATTAACATTGCCATCCCTAACTATAGTATTATCATTTTTCTTCTCAGAGAAATTATTCCCCCTACTGTTAGGTGCAAAATTATTATAGGCAGCATTATTCTTGTAAACATCAATATCACGTAGTAATTTAGAGTGCTTTCTATTAAACACTTCTGTAGCATGTACATTCACTTCACGTGATAAAACATTAAACAACATTTCAAAATTCTCAATAGTTAATTTACTTTTTATATTGTTTTCAATAGTATTAATTTCCGTTCTCAATAAGTCCATTTTCTGTTTGTTATTGTCACTTAAAAGTTTCAAGAAATTCAGTCCGGCTTCGTTAAAAAATGTCACCAAAGTCTTAAACATAGGATTCCCCAAATTAACCCCATTGGGGCATTTGAAGAACCGTAAACCTTTTGGAACAATACCGAGTTCCAAACATTTCAAAAAGTAACAGTTTTCAAGTTGTAATGATTTGTACCTTTTTAACAGTCTCAGTAACTGTTCCCGTTGTGCTGAAACCGACCCAAAACTGTTAACACCTGTTTCATGACTAAAACTCTGGAATGGATTGTCGCTTCCATACAATAACTGTTCACAGCACCTCTCAGCTGTGTTACGGACGGGAAATTGCAAACCTTTCCTTCTTGCTCCTCGCCCGTTACCTTCCATTGTGGGACTTCCCAGATCAACCACCGTCTCGTCTTCCTGGAATGATGTCATCGGACTTGACGTCCTCTCCGCACTGCCATGTCCATTAGACTTAGTGATGAGAATCTTTAACGAAGCCTGGATATCCAGCAATGTAGTTAACAGAATAGCATTAACATTTTCACCCATGGCCGATGGCGTCGGATGTATGGACATATTTAATAGAGACTCCTCAACTGCTTCCGCCATGCCACACCAATGCAGTAACAAATAAAATAAACAAACGAACTCCACCAAAAGAACCAGTTCGTATAGAGTGGCAAAGTGAAAAAAGAAATACAAAATAGATAGCACCAATGATGTAAATCCAGTCAAAATAGCGTACAACACACTTTAATACACGCTTTCATCATACGACTTCATCAGAAAATACTCAAAACCCATTTCAGCTTATTTAAATATACAATCAATTAACACATAATCAAATTACATAATTACATAATTAATTAATAATCAACTTTGTTAAAAACTGCTTAATAAAATCCACTAAAACAGTACTTAATTATTAAATAAATGAAGTATATTCTGTTCTTTATTTATACCTAACTTTCTATATTTTAAAAAACATTTTACATTTATTGTTTCATTTAACCCAGGAAATTTATCTGAGTTTAACCTGACCTGCCATAATGTTTCCCTTTGTTCCAAAAAATTCTTGAAATCACCAGCTCTACAGTCAGGTTCACATATTTCAAGAACTGAAAATACAAATTTTTTAAAAAATTCACAATTAATAGAATGTTTATATAAGGCATTTTTGTCATCTTTACATTTTATACTGTATAAATGTTCTTTTATGCGGGTACTTAGATTACGTGTAGTCATTCCTACATAAAATGCTGGGCATGCCGTACACATGCCAATATATACTACCCCGCATGAATTACAGTCTACATAACCTGGAACTTCAAAAATTTTGTCACTGTTTACTATGGAAATGCTAGTACCTACAGAAATAAACCGACAGATTTTACAATTATGACAACAGAACATGCCTTTTTTATTTTTAATACCTTTCCTAAAGTCAGTATTGTGATATTCCAACATGTTTTTAATATTATGAGAATTCCTAAAAACAAAGTGTGGTCTACTACCTAACACCTTTGAAACATCATAATTTCCTTGAATAATTCTCCAATTTTTTGTTAAAATTGATGCAATTATATTCATTTCACCACTCATTTCCAAGGAACACATAAATTCCTTTTCAGGGCTCTTAGCTTTACAAACTTTTATTCTATTGTGATTCAAAGATTCATTTAATATTGCTGGAAATAAAGATTCACGTTTCTCAAAAATTTCATTTCCACTATTTATTAAAACATTAATATCATAACCTCTATCAATAAATAGAGAAGTTATAAAGTGAAATTCTTCAACTAAATTTTTTCTTTTACTGATCATCCGGCTGGCTCTTATATATTGACCTCTTGGGATATTTTTGATAATATGTTTGGGATGATTACTTTTATAATGCAGGTAACCATTAGTAAACGTCCTTTTTCTATATATTTTACTATGGAACCTATTGTCATTAAGATCCCACCATAAACACACATCTAAAAAGTTCACAGTTAATCCTATATCACCAATAGTGAACTTTAAGAAATCAGAACAACTATTAACCTGCGTTGTAAAATTTTTTACTACCATTTCATTCCCTTCTATTATAAAAATTAAATCGTCAATAAACCTTTTATAAAAAACAATGTTGAATTTCTCTTCTATAATAGACAATATATCCATTTCCCACCATGCCATAACTATATTGGCAAATGACGGGGCAGCTGATGACCTCATAGCAATGCCCTTTCTTTGCCTATAATGCTGTTTACCAAAAATGAAATAGTTGTTTTCCAACACAATTTCTAAAAAACCACAAATAGTAGAAATTATATCATTTGAAAATAAATTATTCCTAGTTAAATAAATACGTACAGCTTCAATACCTTTGTAATGTGGGATGCACGTATACAGTGATGTAACATCCAAAGTAAAAATAATATGTTTTCTGGGATCAAAAACATTTTCTTTGGCAAAATTACTAACTTTTTCCAAAAAATGCCAGGAGTCTTTAATATAAGATGAAGTTTCCTGTAAAATAGGTCCTAATACAGCATCTATAATTAATGAAATACCCTCCGTACTCGAATGGGGACTTGACACCACGGGTCTAAAAGGGGGATTCTTGGAATCCTTATGGATTTTCGGGATTCCAAAAATTACCCCTATTTTAGGATGTTGTACAGAACAAAAATTATACAATTCTACATTAATATAACCAGACATCAAAGCTTCATATAACTGTGATTCAATGAATCTAAATTTTTTATGAATATCAAATAACTTTACTTTCTCATATTCCTCTTGATTGTCTAAAATTTCCACCATACTATTATTGTATGCTTGTTGTTCCATAATTACTACATTAGACCCTTTATCACTTTTCATAAAACACAGGGTACTTCTTAAAGCTATTAGATGTTCTAAAGCCTTTCTTTCTTCTTCACTTAAGTTATCATTATTTTTCTTAGTACTTTTTAATACCTTTTTTATGTCCTCAATACATATTTTTTCAAAAACTTCCATAGTATGCTGTAATCTAGGAGCAAAACTTGATGGTTTTATTAAAGCTTTCTTAGATTGAGGTATATCATGCATCAAATATGCTAAATTTAAATTTCTAACAAATTTCTTAACATCAACAACTGTACTGCTATAATTAGCTTTATAATATGGAACAAAATTAAAACCATATTTTAATAAATTTAATTCATCATCAGAAAAAACATGTTCTGTTAAATTAATGATGTTAAAACAATCAATGTCATCCATCATGCTTCGTCCCCGGCAATTTGACCCAAAAAGTACGACTTCGTAAGGACTGTCGACTTGTTACCTTGGTTCCTTTTTACCATTAAAGCCTCATTCACCGTTTTTGGTTTCACATTAACATTTTGTTGCCCCCTGGCCGGTGAAGGCCTATTTAAACCTACCCTTTGTGGCTTACTAACATCCTCACAATGGTTGTTACTTAAGCTGCTACCGTTAGATACATTAACCTTTACTACATTGTCAGTAGTGTTAACAGTTCCACCGTCATTACCCTTATCAATGTTTAACGAATTCCCACTATCTACTAAGTTAATAGCGCCAACTACCTCACTAAAAGAGCGCTGATTAACATTGCCATCCCTAACTATAGTATTATCATTTTTCTTCTCAGAGAAATTATTCCCCCTACTGTTAGGTGCAAAATTATTATAGGCAGCATTATTCTTGTAAACATCAATATCACGTAGTAATTTAGAGTGCTTTCTATTAAACACTTCTGTAGCATGTACATTCACTTCACGTGATAAAACATTAAACAACATTTCAAAATTCTCAATAGTTAATTTACTTTTTATATTGTTTTCAATAGTATTAATTTCCGTTCTCAATAAGTCCATTTTCTGCTTGTTATTGTCACTTAAAAGTTTCAAGAAATTCAGTCCG
>NC_056733.1:1052420471-1052447971 GCF_019279795.1 Protopterus annectens
CACCGTGTGGCACAATACCCGGAGGTACTGGGTGCAATAGACTGCACGCACATACAAATCAAGTCACCACCCGGTGAGCAGGGTATGCGTTACATAAACTGCAAGGGATTCCACTCCATCAACTGCCAGGTCGTGTGCAATGCCCAGGCATTATCATGGATGTGTGTGCTGGCAGCCCTGGAAGCTACCATGACTCCCATATTTGGCATGCCTCACAGCTGTATCAGGTATTTGTCAGGGGGGGACATCCCACATGGCCATCTCGTGGGGGATGCTGGCTATGCACTGGAGCCATGGATGATGACTCCCATCAGAAATGCACACACACCCATGCAAGAACGCCATAATGAGGCACACGCACAAACCAGAATCATCATAGAGCGTGTGTTCGGGATGCTGAAATCACAGTTCCGGTGCTTGGATACATCTGGTGGAGCCTTGCAGTACTCTCCAGGCACATGTGCCCACATCGTCATAGTATGTGCCATGCTACATAATATGATCCTGCAGAAGCAGCTGCAGCAGGGACAAAATGGTGAAGGCCCTCATAACCCACCGCAATTGCCAAGGCCAGTACAGGCACAGAGGGATTCAGACCATGAACACACTGTGCCAGCCCCAGTAGGCAGATGGAGGCATGCCCAATATGCCTACACCTTGGCAAAGAGGGAACGTATAGCACATACTCTGACCATGTAGGCCCCTATGGACTGACAACTCTCCACCTGCACACACAGTAAAATGGATGGCACACAAACATGACCACCTGTAAATTGTAATGTATAGGTGTCCCAATGTGTGACTCCTACATAGGCAGCCCTCAAACATTGTAAACACAACAGCCAGTGCAACACGGAATGCCAACACCTGAACAGTACATGAGTCTTACAGCATATGGTGGTGCTGTGTGCCTGTCATGTTCCCCGCCAGATATAGATATATATATATATATATATATATATATATATATATATATATATATATATATACGGATTATGTAGAAATGCAAGGCCCACAAACCGTATATGTTACATACAACCACCGACATCCCCCACACTAGAAACTAAAGCAATACAAACTGTAATAGCAGCACAAACATCCAGTCAGTCAATTACATCTGCAGAACCCTCAACATACCGTGTGAGAGACACTATTAAAGGCGACATGCAAAATTGCAGGTGTTGTATAATGGAACAAACAGCCATGTTACAGGTATTGATTGCAATACTCCGTTATCAGACGTCAGGATGACAGGTACACCCACATGTTGAACCAAATACTCTACCTGTCACACACAATCCATGGGGGACATGAATACAAACTATACTTGTCTCCATGCATAGCAGTTGCAGTTACTCATAACAAAACACAATACAGACCGTCTCCCCGAAGGTAGGGCAAATAGGCAACGCCCAAGTGGAGAATCCAATTATATCCCACTGTCGCTGCGTAATTGGCGAATGGAGTAGCTGCACAGCTGATATGCAAGTAATTAGTCACTCAGGAACACCAACTGGTGGGAAGAATCCACATGTTTCAGGTATCGACATATATAAGGATGACTTGCCAGACATTCAAACCGTATGCTCATACCAAAAAACAGTTGAAACACTGTGAGAGAGATAGAAACGAAATGCCGTAATGATGACAAGGTATGTAGAACGCCCGATATGTAAGGTTATGTATAGCATGATCTGTATTAATTAGTTTTACTGTATGTATAGCCTGGTTTGCATTAATTAAACATGTCCGCAATGCATAAAGTGGGGAAAGGCATTTATGTAGTGATGTCTTGCTGAGCATACTAACGCTTGTAGAATCTGTGCGTCCAGCAGTGGGACACAAGGTACATAGCACAGACACCAGAAGGGATGCTACATGAGGCCATTAAACAGAACAATGCCATACAACCTGCCATCAGTGGTAGGGTATGTCCAACAAGGATGTGCCATAGCAGGGGATAGTATATGTTGATATACTGTCACAGCACACATGTGTATGGGCAAATAACGTTAATGACATATGTAAGGTGGTCCCGCTGAGCAAGTATGCTTTGCATTATGGGATACTATGTGAAATATGTGTAATGTATAGTATTATAGGTAGATATGACAGATATTCAACACAGCATAACAAGCATATCATGCATACCACAGGTATCATCTATTGGTATGTACAATAACAGGATACATATGGCCTGTAGGTATAGGACATAGTAATAGCATGATAGCTAATCTAAATGGAAGGGCTACCAAATAACCATGCACAGAGGACAAGTAATAGCTGCACAGGTGCATAGTGTGGTACTATGCAGTCTGTCAAGTCCATGTGTAAGCACAACTACAGTGTTCACACTAGTGGTACCTCTCCAGGATAGTGCCTTGTGAAGACCAGAGCCAGGTGTCACCTGCACCACTGCACAGTACAGCCAGTGCAATGATCCCAGGCCTACATGTGTCTCCCAACCACCAAGGGAGGTATCACATGAACAGTGCTACTGAGAGTGTCCCTGCATGATGTACAGAGGACTTATGTTCCACAGCATGGTGAGTGTCTGGTTTGGGAATGTAACCCAGAAGCACATCCCACTCATTGTGGCATGTGTCCATATATCCATGAGCATGTTGCTCACAGTGGCCTCTGCTTATGTTGCGTATGAGGAGTATATCCATCAATAATGTTGTGGACATGGGCCCAGTCTGATCAGCAGAGGTCACCCCTGAGTATGTAGTATGCAAATGTGGACAGATGTGGTGTCCGTAGTGCAGCCGCATATTGAAACTGTCGGAGCTCAGTAAACGTCATGGCATGTTAATGTTGCGGCATGTAAAGCTGTAGCTGTTGTGTACGGTACACCCTAAATGGGGTAGTGTACCCTTGAATGTGTGTAGATGTCTTGAGTTCAGAGGTACAAAGGGTGCCTATGTACCAGTTACACACCCAGTACAGATAGGTGTGGCCACGTAGGAGGATATCCATGCCACAGTGGCAATACGGTAACCACAGGAGTGGGTGCAACATATGTGTGTACTGCAAACATGTACAATGTGATATGTATGTAGGGGACCACCATCCATGTGATAGTCAGTGGGTGAATGGTGTAATGCAAAGGTGATGTGCATGCACCTTGTGTCATGCAGCTTGATGCCATGATAGTCATATTATGTATCTGTCACAGCAACATCCATATGGTTGGAGTCAGTATCAGCTGGTGGAGCAATCATGGCACTTGGTATGTAGGGGTTCTAAAGCTAGGCATGGAAAGTCCCCTGTGCCAGCCTGTTCCGCAGGGAAGCATATACTTAACATGAGGGGCCCTATGACTGAGGACCGTGGTATGCCAAAGTACCTGACATGTAGTAGGTACTATGGTATGCTGGCCTCACTGTGTGTCCTGTCCATGAGCCACATAGCATAACATCCTGATACACAGGGTATGATGTGCAGGTGGATGTGTATGTTGTCAATACCAGAATGGGGAATGGTGCTGAAAGGCAATGAGAGGACAATGTAGGATGTGTGGACTCCCGTACCATCAGCAACTGCCCTGGTAACTGTATGAAAGGAGTCCACCATGTGTAGGGGCCATGCTCTGGCCTAAACAAGCCCAACCCGGGTGGCAGCAGAGGATGGGAGACCAACAATTTCTCTGAGAATGACGTCCTTGATGATGTGCCCCATAGCCACGCAGAACAGTCCAGTCAGGTGTGTAGGACTATAGTCCCACTTGTGCAATGTGGTGCCACCTGTGTGTAGTGTGATAAATGCTGCTGTGTGCCATTCAGGGTCTACAATGTCTGAAACAAGGCTATTACTAAATATAGTGGCCTAGTGGTGAGACATGTAATTCGGAGGTTGGTGGACATCACAGCCTGGGACGTTGGAAGGTGACATCGGGCCAGGGTCCCAGGACACATAGAGTGTAGGTCAGTACTGTGTAGGTATGACCACAGGGACACCACAATGTTCATGTATGGATTGCGGCCCTGTAGTGAGTGAGAGGGTGTACTGTCAGCATTGAATCCATCCTCCAGCATGTTGCCAACAATACCTGAGTTTGCAGTGTTCCTGATTGACTGTTGTATGTGACAGCAGATGTGGGTGTTGCCATCGAATACTGACATACCATCATAATGCCTGGTGGTGCACCCCGGAATGTGTGGCAGTCATGTTTACGTAGCTAGTCTTGGAGTATGTGATGAGGGACCCTGTGGCCCCACCATGGCTGACCAGTGAGCCACCCCACACATGGGAATGTACACCACTGTGCAACAGCCTACACCTGTTGTTGCACATCATATGTCCGTGGGACATGACCACCAGAGTGGCGTCTGTTATCTGGTGTGTGCCATCATGGATCTGTGTGGAATAGCATGATCCATGCAGTTGTGTACATGTAAATTAAGTGCACTGGGGTATGTGTCAGCATTTGTATGTGCATTGTCCATCTGCACGGGTGTCATGATGTTAACAACCGCTGTCAGCAGACGTCTGTAGTAGGTGTAGTAGTACACATGTACTGTGTATGCTGTGATGGGTGTTTTTCCGGGATGTGGCTAACACGGTAGATTAGCATATGTTCGGAATCCACCAATGAGGGGATAACCCCAGGTGTGTAACACCAGTCACATGGTGGTAGTGTTCATGCCAAGGGTAATGTAGGTCTTGGAGATGGTGTGTATGTGTTGATCCAGCAGAGTGGAGGGTATGACTCATGGATGTGTCGGTACATGAGTGGCTATCCCAGTGAAGTGTGGGGTAGTGTCAGTCACACATCAGTAGTAGCTGAGGCCCACTGTCCACTATACCACCATAGAAGGTATGTTACCTGTGGAGTATGATGTTGACTCTGTCGCTTGTTACAATGTGTATAGCGGTCCCGGACACAGTTAGTTGCACATGGAGCACCTCTGATGCATTGTGCTAAGCAACTTGCCAGGATGTGTGCAAAACATAGTGGGATAGGTTCATAGGTTCATACTAGGCTATCTGCCCGAGGGCATTTATAAGCCTAGCCCATTGTTTTGTGGCTTACGCCACCCCTTTAGTATGGGGAACTATACCCATTATTTTGCTGTGCCTCTGTCGAGCAGTGACACTGAGGTAATTCCTGGGGTATATCTGCGATCTCCCATCCATTGGTCAAGATTTCTCTTGAACAAGGCCAGCGAGGTGCTCTGCCTCACATGTACCGGGATTTTGTTCCACAGCATAGGGAGTCTTTGGGTGATGAATCTATCCCTCCAGCACGTCCTATTAATAGCCGTGTCGAGGTTTAAGTCTCCGCCTTGTGGCTCTGATGGATCTAGATTTTTGAGGTGAAGCATATTCATCAAATCTGGGTTTGACATGGCCTTGTATGTTAGGCAAAGGTCACCTCTGAGCAAGGTAGCGACTGAATAGAGCTGGAGTTCTTTCAGTCGGGCAGCATAGGACAGATTTTGAGACCCTTTATCCTTTTGGTGAGGAACTTTGTGGCCTCTCCAGCTGCTGCAAGTGTCGGGTCAGATACATTCGAATGGGGCATTGTACTCAATCATTGGTCTGATGAGTGATGAGTAAAGGAGACTATGACCTCCTTGATCTAGATGAGAATCCCTTCATGATAAGGTGGGCAATGTAGAAGGACTTCCTAACTACTTTAGCTACATGGGTGTCGAATGACAGACTACTATCAACCTGGGTCCCCAGGTCCCTGATAACTTCTTCTGTGCTCAGTGGATTGCCACCTATTTGGTAGCTAGGGTAACCTTGTTTTTCCCGAAGGGTATGACTATGCATTTTTTGGCATTTAACTTTAGGCCGTGGCTCTGGCACCAGTTATCCATTTCTGTGAGACCCTTCTAAAGGATATCTGTGTCAGATGTGTTTTCTACTATGGCGCCCAGTTTGCAGTCATCTGCAAACTTTGTCAGCCATAACCCTCCTGTGTTTGCTTGTACTGGAAAAGTAGATGCCAAACAAGAGTGGGCCCAGGACTGAGCCCTGTGGGACACCACTTGTGACAGGCTTTGAGTCTGACATGGCGCCAGCAACTCTGACCCTGTGGGTTCTGTCACTCAGCCAGTTTGCAACCCATCTTGTGATGTATGGGTTAACATTTAAGCTGATGAGTTTTTCAATGATACCCGAGTGGGGTATTGTATCGAAGGCCTTAGCCAGATCGAGGTAGGCTGTATGGACTGCCTTTCCCTCATCAATGGCTTTGGTGACTGTTTCGAAAAAGTCAACCAAGTTTAAAAGGCATGATCTGCCTTTGACAAAGCCAAACTGGGTTGGATCCAAAGTCTGCAAATTCCCTATGTCTTTATTTATGAGGTCCATTATGATCCTCTCCATGGCTTTGCAGATAAGGCTTGTCAAGCTAATGGGCCGGTAATTTCCAGGGTCTGTGGAGGCACTGCCTTTGTGAATTGGGACCACAGTTGCAGCGCCACCCTGGGTAATGCGTATCCAGAGGTAAGACTTTGATTAAACAGCTGTCCTAGCTGTGGGTTTAATTCCTCATTGAGTTCGTGGAGCACACAGCCGGGGACACCATCTGGTCCCATGGATGCTGTGTTTTTTGCTTTGGAGAGAGCAGTTCTCACTTGGGCGCTGGAGATGTTTGGGGGGCTGCACTCATTTGGTATAGATATCTCTCCTTTTGGGGAGAAGTTTGCACTGAACCTGTCAGCCAGTATGTTGGCAATGTCTGTAGGATCAGTAATCTTCACATCATTTTGAACTAGTTCTGAGCATATCTGGGAGTTTCCTCCTAGGTTTCTAACATAGCTAAAGAAGGCCTTATGATTGTCTTTTGAGTCTTTAGCTATTTTTCTCTCGAAATTTGCTTTGGATGATTTTATGAGAGCTCTTAGTTTTTTACTTATAGTGATCAAGGGTGTCTTACCTTTTAAGGATTTTGCTCTATCTTGTAGTAGCTTCCTCCTTTTGTTGTAGAGTTTGTTTATGGCTGGGGTCCACCAGACTGGGTGCTTGCCTTTGGTACAAAGAGTCTTTGTTTTGCTTGGGATTGCCTTATCCATGCAGTCCTGCAGGTGCTGGTAGAAGGCGTTTGTAAGTGATTCAGCGGCTTGAGTATTGTTTTCCATGCTCGGGGGCCTGAAAGGAGACCACACTAGTCTTTAGAAGTGTGAAGTCGGCTTTTGAGAAGTTCTTTACTGTGGTCTTTTTTATTTCAGGTGGGAGTGGGATGAAGACCTCCAGTGAGATTAGTTTGTGATCTGATCTCACCAGTGAGGGGTATACTTCCGGTGTTGAACATTGTGCTCCCATGTTCGTGATGATGAGATCAAGTATGTTATCTCCTCTTGTGGGGATGGTGACTAGTTGTTCCATGGCATTTGAGTTTATGAATTCCAGGAACTTTTGGGCTAGGGTGTTTGGGCTTGAGTAGTGTTCCCAGTCTATATTAGGGTAATTGAAGTCACCTAGTATGATGGTGTTTGGTGATACATTTATCCCCTCTAGTGTTTTCAGGAAGGCCATGTGAGTTTCCTGAGTTTGTGAGGGTGGCCTGTAACATGCTACAATTTGCAGAGCAGTCTTAGCTATGGTTAATTGCACCTGGATGGTCTCCGATGCATCGTGCATTGCCACCAGTCTTGAGGTGTGGGTGTCCTTGATGAATATGGATACCCCCCCTCCTTTCTTGGTATTGTCCGGATTTTGGGGCCGGAACGCATGATATGAGGTAAAACCTGATAGCGCTGGGGTGCTCTCAGGAGCCTTGAACCAGGTTTCTGTCACAGCACAGACATCGATGTTCTCCATACTGAGAAGGGCCTCGAGTGCGTGCATTTTGAGATTTAGACTTCTGGCATTGAGCAGCATTACCCTTAGTTTTTTTCCTTTTTTGTGTTCTAGGGTGGTAGGTGTGCCAGTCCAGGTATGCACCTGGAAGGTATGGTCCGTCTATAACCTGTCATTGCAGGTGTGCTCTGCAGAGCCTACAGGCAGGTCCCAGTCACTGCAGAGATGTTGGAGTGGTGCATTATAAGGTGTGCCTTGCCTGCGTGTGTCACAGGGTAAGATGCAAGCAATGTGTCACATGACCCCATGTCGTGCATGCCAGTTACCGCCTTGCCGGTGACAGTTATTGGAAACTGTGCAGGACAGGCAGTATAGAAGCAGCAAGAGCCTAGCATGTGAGCTGTACTCCCAGGGCCGACAGGTGCAAGTCATCTGTGCCACAGCATTGTTTTTGACTAGGACAGTCATAGCGGACAGATACCACATGCCTGTGGAATGACAATAGGAGCACAGGCAACTGTTGCAGTGACACAGTTGGTTACTGTACAGTGGTATCGTGTCCGGACAAATGCAAAATGCTCCCCAGGGCTAGGCCCACACCCTCAGGGCTATAAGACTGGTGAGCTATTGCATGTCCCTGCACACGTAGTCTGTGAAGTGGCATCATAGGGCAGTCACACTAACATGGCGAATGACAGACATATTGTACCTGGTGAGGTGTGGCATGGGTGCATAGGTTATGTTGCAGAAGCAGTTATCCGACAGCAAGATGTAAGCAAATAACGCCTTGTGTTGCCTGCTGTTTGGAACTGCAGTGTGACACCCTACAGAGTCAGCTATGACTGGTGTGTTGTGAATGTTATAACACACTATTGGCTGTATGTGGTGGGCACACATGAGTCTGTGGGCTATAAGCTGGTGATGTTGTCTTCCATGATGGGGTCTACCTCTGGTGCCTACAGTGAGTATGGAGACGTACTGCACAGGTTTCCTCGTAGGTGGGGCCAGTGGTGTAGATTATGTGAGACTATGTGATGGGTGGGGTGTGTTGCGAATGTTACACATCCCCAAATGACTGTCAGGTGCAATCAGGGTTGGGGACAGCATTACCCCCAGCCATAGCTGTCAGCCTCCTGTCCCCAAAATGAGGAACATTAGCCTTCATACAGTGTGACAAATGGGCGAAACGTGGAACACTTACAACTGGCTTAATAACAGCGTCAACTAGGAAGGGCATATGATGGCTAAAATAGGCTGGTCTTGCATATAAAACAGATATTCCAATGAATTAATATGATTCTCATCTATCTAGCCATGGCTAGCAGGTAAACTGTGTACAACAATGAATGTGTGACAGACCCTTCCAATGTGGAACCTTGAGGAACATGCACCTTTTAGAACCCCAGATGAGGTACGTTCCCCATAATGAGGTACACCTGAGAGCTATGGGCCCAGCACGGCTGCAGACGTGCATCCCCCACAGGCAGTAGTGCCGTATGTTGGGAAGTGAGCATTGAATGTGTACATGAGACAATTGCTCTATTGCCACATGTATGACATATCCCTCATATAGACAGGCAGTAGCAATGGTACGTGACAGTTGGACATGCCTGCATATACAATCATGTCTCACAGGATATGTGCGTTACGTGTGTACAACAGCTGTCGTACCTTGAGCAAGCTGGGAAGTGTAGGACAGCCAGTGTATCTGCGGGAAATGGTGTGGAATGGGTGCTATAGTAATCAGTAGCTCATGACATGCTCACATGTTCTGAACAAGTGCCTAGCATGACCATACAATACAGATAGGGTGTTGGAAAATATTAACCCACAAGTGGTGATGACAGTCATTTAGGGTGGCACCTCACTGTAACCCTGCTGAGTATGGTGTGCATGTTCATGAACCATTAGCACTGTAGATGTTAGCAGTACAGATGTACAAGATAGCACGGATATTTGATTACAAATACCTTTGCATGTCACAGGTGTGTTCCACCAGTGGCCTGTTGACAGACCCACAACTACAAAAGGTGCAAGAGTGACATGTGCTCAGCACATCTGTGCCAGATACAGTAGAACAGGGTTAATGTGTTGTACCCCACCCTCATTGTAGCCCATACCACACAGACAAATGTTAGGCATCTGTGTATGTAAGGCTGTGAATGGCCATGACCTATCAGTTTAGCTGTGTAAGTGTTGTGAACAACATACAGAATGGGCTGTCTGTGTGAGGTGTGTGACATATGTGCACAGTCTGATGGATGATACCTGCAGTGTCACCGCTAGGTGAACATCCCTGTACCCATAAACTGCTACCTAGGCTGTGGTCAACATTATGGACACTGTATAAGAGATGGTGCTGTGCAGTGCACCCCTGACATGGTGATGTCTCCAGGCCCCTTAGGTAGTCATCTGAGGTACCCATGTCATGTCAGGGTGCCATCCATGAGCACGGAGATCACTGGCCAGGCATATACAGCACTGTGGTGACCAATATTGGATCACATACCACCTGTAAGGGGTAATTTCTATGCATGGATGTGCGATAACAGCTTTCACAATCCACACCTCCACTATGCAGCATGCCATCTACCTTGCAGAAGGACATTTGCTACACCATGATGATGGACATGCTACATGTCCATATCCTGATCTATATGACATATGTCATGGACAGCCACCGTCCTAATACTAGGATCGCCACAGGCTGGACAGATCCCTGTGCCATATATGTTACATACTCCCACCAAACCATGCAACCCTGTCCATCAAAGCTGCAGATGTCATCCCAGTCATACATGGTGTGATGGCCGCATGGTAGATGTACAATCAACTGACTGGATCAGTAATGTGGCACTGATGCAGCTTGCGGTGGCACAATGGCCATCTGTAACAGCGTGGAAACCGTGCCCGGACATGCTATGGTTGATGACCATCCCTGTGAATGTCGTCTGACTATCCATTGTCCCATGTCTATCACATGTGTAATACAGGCGATCTGTGTCAGGATGTTGAACAGTTGTACAGTGCTGTGTAGATGTATATGGCAAAACACATGCATGCACAGGTGTCCATGCGTATGTGTGCATTGTCACTGCTCAAGTCCATTCTGGCTGTGTCTGTGTTGATATGTGACATATACACAGCATGCAGGTCAACAGTAGTACCGTGCACACATCGAGGCATGTGCAGATAGGTAAGAACACAAGTGTAGACAAATAGACATGCCCACAGCAAGACAGCATTTACATGGAGTATGAACACTGTAATGAGGTGACACACATATATGGTGATGATATCCAATGCATAATGGGTGTGACATGTGTGACACAAACACGTCAGTCATGTCAGTGTCATGGTGCTTTGCAAAGATAACTGTGCAGATGCAGTAGATGTCATAGAAATGTATGTGCAGCAGTATCTCTGTACATCTCTGAAACTGTGACCTGTCACCATCATTATGTTTTACAGATAATGCCCCGTACACACCTCCCAGCATACACCCGCCAGGAGGATGATGTCCTCATCCCACAGCTCCATGACAACTATGACCTGTTGTTCAGCCATGTGCCACAGCATGCCTAGCAGCGGGATGACCTGTGGCAGGATCTACGCAGGAGAGTGAACGATGTGGGTGGCCATAACCACACCTACCAGGAGGTGCACAGACACTGCACGGACCTGATACAACATGCATAACAGCGTGCCACTGCAATCGCCAGGGAACAAGGTGGAACAGGTGGTGGGCCACCAACCCAGCCCCCACTCACACACACCGAGGAGCTACTGGCCAGTCTGGGGACACCCAGGGAACAGCATCCAGAAACACTAGCTGCCATCGTGGAGGTGGGTGTCTCCCAACCAATGGGCCTGGAGTTGCCTGGTAAGTCAGTAATGCACATATGGCTATTATATCCCATGTAGTCGCATGTGTCACTGTACATAATGTAAAGTAACAACATATGCCAGGTATGTCGACACACATGCTGCATAGCACAGTATGCTATGTTGTGTATGCACACATGTGCATACTATATGCTATCACACAGGTGAATGTGTGCACATGCACAGTGCAACCTGTGGCTGTCATACAGTCATGGATAATGTTCATACTGGTGTGTCACCCCTATACAGGTACCTCTGGCGTGCCGCACAGACATGGGTCCGTTGCAGGTGAGACTGTCATCAGTATCAGGCATGTTACAGTGTAGATCTATTTGCCATGTGGCCAGTTAACACTTGCAACCCTGATGTTTGTTCCAGTCACGATATGCAGGTCGCACCACCATGCATTCACACACGCCACCCATGTGCAATATATGCAAACGTAATAATACACAGACTTGAAACCACAGTACTTCTCATTGTGACATGTGTGGTCAGCTGTGCATACAATGGTGGAGGTGTTCTACAATGGAGGCATATGTAGTATGCATTGGAACAACATGTGTGGTACGCACACAGTACCACACAGTGAGCTGTGATATGGGCAGCCCACAAGTGTCACCATTGTGTCATATGCCCCTGCATTGGGTGCACACATTGTGATGTGCCACCTGACATGTCCCAGACATGTAGTGTTCTGTTTGCAATATTGTCACACTATCACATGACCTATACCCCACATACCAGACATACAACCCATTGTCTGCATAGACCTGTGGAATGTGACATATCTGACATGTATGGGTGTATGTCATATGGGACCACACAGACATGTGGAGAAGATGCCCATCACACACAACTGGCCACCACATGTGCACACATGGCCATGGGGAATGGCCAGAGACATGTAGCCACACAGTACATGGGATGTGTATACACCCTGTTGCACATTGTCCACACATGGTCCAATTATAGCCTTAGTTGACCGATTATACAGTTGATGTGGTACAGTGGACAACCTGTGCACAGCTACTGGAGGTGTCACTGAAGTCTACCATATACGATCTGTCGAACATCACGACTGTGTTGCAGTTATGTCTATGCAATGTGTACATATTATGCATTCTACAGCAACATACATGCCTCATGTTGCCATGCAATGGCACAGTGTCTGTACTTCACACTGTATAGCAATGTAGATGGCTCACACTACCCTTCCGTGCTCAGGCACATTTGCTAAGCATGCATTCTATCTGTGGGGCATACACACAACACTGCAATGTGAAGCCCATTATGATGCTATACATGTGTCAGGACACCATTGTGTCAAACATGTATGCATGTTAATGCACATGTCAGCAAATTACATGTCAAGGTCACGTCAGACATGTGTACTGTTATCCTGTTCTGGCCCACATGGTGTATCACAGAGATGCATGCATACTACCATGATTGTGTGAACTGCATGGCTACTAATATGATACCTGCTTGCTGTAGTGTGCACCCCAGGGATGTATGCTTACTAACACTATTAATGTCTGAGCTGCATGCCCTCTGCTCTATCGGAGGCATGCTGCATGCCATCTGACAAATCACATGCATGGTGTGTCTGTGTGTGTGTGTGTGTGTGTGTGTGTGTGTGTGTGTGTGTGTGTGTGTGTGTGTGTGTGTGTGTGTGTGTGTGTGTGTGTCTGTGTCTATTGTACTTTACAGTATTTCCTTGCATTCACAGGTGATGTAGGTGCGTTACCCTCCTGCAGTCCATCTGATGTTAGTGTCCCCACAGATACTAGCAGTGATGAACATATGCATGAGGTACAGGCAGGGTTGTCAGGGGCCGAATCTGTGCCAATGGTTACCATCCCAGCTATGTCCCCCTCTTCCCCGCACACAGTTCTGCTGCCAAAACATACCGCATCACCGGTGGCCATAGAGGAAGGACAGTCAGCATCTGTTGGTGTGGAACAGGAATGTGTGGTGGCTACAGAAGGTGAGTCTACACACCATGGTGTCAGTGTAATGACTGCAGATGTGCCACACAGGCATGTGGCTGGTGCTGCTCGTAGGAGGACCTCTGGCAGACAAGCACCTGCAGGACAGAGCACAGCAGCTGGTATAACCAGACGCATGTTCCAAACTGTAATGGTGGCACAGGCACGTGCTGAATGGCAGAACAGAGAAGGGCAGAGGCAGCAGACGGCTGCTATCCATACCTTAAATGACAACATCCAGGCATTGGCAAATGCTCAACAGCAGATTGCTAATGTTCTGGATAGGCGACTAGGTGAAATGGTTGGAATCCTTGACCAAGGCATGGCAATCCGTGAGTGGGAGCTGTCTGTGCTGGAACACCTGGTAGGAGTGAGGCGTAGGCCACGTGGATGTAGGCCAGCAACACCACCTAGTGTAGGTCAACATGACCGTGCCACCTCACATGCCCGCTCCCATAGTGCCGGTAGCAGTAGCAGTGCAGCTGCTGCTGCGCTGTCAACACCAGGACACAGCAGGCCACATGGATGTGGCCCTGGATGGTCTCAGTGGGGATAGTAGCCACTCTGTACCTCCACCTGGTAGTGCCCGTGCAACCCCAGGCAGGCACAGGTCAAGTGGCCGTGGACGGACACAGTGAGCTGTACAACCTGCACTGTACAATCTGGGGCTGTCAATTATACCCTGTGTAGGCATCACAAATGGCAGAACTGTGTACACACGTACACACACACAGCAAACACAACTGTAGGGCTCCACAACATCCACATGCATTCTGCACAGATATGTCCAGTCAACTCACCGGCCCTTACACACACACATGATGTTATCCATTGGTGCAGCCTATGCCGCTGGCAAACATATCACCCTGTGCATATGATGAAGCCTGTGCCACATCCCTGTCATCCACACCATTGGTGCAGGGTTATGCACAAATATTCTGATGCACAGGGTGAACAGCATAGTGAGAGGTGTATGTAATACATGTGTATGCATAGTGAGGGATGTGTATGTTGCAGTGGTTGTGTGCAGCCTATGCCCCTGGCAGACATATCACCCTGTGCATATGATGAAGCCTGTGCCGCATCCCTGTCATCCACACCATCAGTGCAGGGTTATGCACAAATATTCTGATGCACAGGGTGAACAGCATAGTGAGAGGTGTATGTAATACCTGTGTATGCATAGTGAGGGATGTGTATGTTGCAGTGGTTGTGTGTGAATACTGAGTTGTGTATGTGACATAGGTTGTGTACTGTCGACATGCACCAGTCACACCATGTAGTGCAGGTGCAGCATGCATTGTGATGTGTTCACGGTATGTGTCTCGGTTACATCTGTAGCAACATGTTGGTTGTGATACCCTGGTTCCCTCCTATGGTGTACTTGCATGTGCCTACAGGTAGCAGTGTTTGCAGTCCCCCACGTGTAACTGTGGAGTACACACAGGCACATCTGGCAATATCAGCATGCTACATGTACCCTCATCCTGACTGTTGGACACACAAACATGACACAGATGTCCACACATATACTGCACCTGACGCATGTGGTCAGTGCCACAGGCTACACTGGACAGAGACGTGACATACATAGCAGGACATATTACAGGTATGGTGACATGGTGCAGGGGTTGTACACAGCAGCCTGGCCAATGATGATGCGAGGTGTCACTTGGTAGCTGGAGGCCACACTGTGCAGCAGTAGGACCCGTAACAGTACGTGAACATGGCCGCAGTCACGGGGTGTACACCACTATAACACACACCCCATAGTGTGCAGCTGGGGACCCTTGCCTGTGTGGTCATCACCCTCACAGTACTATGCACCCACACAAAGTGTCACAGAGAAGGGACATGCACAGGTAGCCAATATGGCTGGGACCTATGGCATCAACAGGGTTGTGCAATGCATCACCATTACGATTTAGTCAACACGTGGGGCCAGTGATAATTTCCCAACGTATATTAGTATACACACTCACACCAAGCACCAGACATACATACAGACACACACACACTGTGGTGACCACACGTGTATATGGACAGCTGATGTGTGTGATGCACATCACCGGCGAACGTCATGCTTCCCACACTGACGTATGTACAGTTCTCTACAATGATGTACAGGGATGTGTAGCAACTGGGACATATTCCCCGCGATATGTGGCATCCCTGGTCACACATTCGGACACACATGGCAGTGCTGGGAATGATACACCAGCCATATGATGACACATTTGCTGGACATGCAGCGGTATTGATTGCATTATGTGTACCAACGCTGTATCTGGCAAATGTGCTGCTATATGCACACGGGAGGGTGTAGGTGTTACAGGTGCCATATGACATATAGTTGTTAACACCTGACCGCTGTGTATGCATTATATCAGCACCGTCACGTAACAGTGACATAGCGTACAGTTAGCACATGGCATGATAGGATGGTGTGTGACACAACTGTGAGCCACCCCCTGCACACATACATCTAGAAAGGTGGTTCACCATGTTATGTACACACATCCCTCCATACGTGCTGTTTGTATGTTACAGTATACAGATGTCAATGATGTGTCTGCATTGCGTCTGCATGTCGTAGGTAGGTGCAACTATGTTACGGACATCGGCTGCTGCACATGCATGTTTGCTGCATGCACAGTACAGATGTCACATGTGTGTCCTGTTGCCATGTTTGTATGTTTTGCTATTGTTGGACATGTGTGGTGACATACATAACACATGGACTGTGGTATGATATCACGGGTGTCACAGGTGACCAGTACAAGGGTATGTGTCCCGGTCAACACTGCTACCCCTTGTAGTGTGAGCATTCAACAGACATGGGCCCACCTTCAATTTGCATGTGTAGCATTGATTAGGCCAGTGTTATGCACGAGGTACATCAAAGGCCATGTATGTATGTGTTGTGTGTGCAGTCCATGCACACATCCACACAATCACATGTATGATGTACCCAGACATGTGTTCATTGGTGTACAGCAACAGTCAGGTTTCACAGCTGTGTAAGGGCCATGGTATGTCTTGAGCTGACCTGTTCATGTATACTGGTATCATTGCAATGCATAACACCTGTTGAATCCCTGTTGGTACATGTGTACTCTGCACAGCTGGTGTACACCGCTGTACAGCCCAGTGGTCATGTGTCACATGGTGTTGTGGGACCGTAAGGCTGTGTACTGCTGCACCAGCAACATGGTGCTGACTTGACAGCTACAGTGTACACTGCAGTGTGTACGTGTTTGACCTGCACCTGCGACAGCTGTGATGGCAGCTGTATGTGTACAGGTCACTGCATGTGTGACTGCCCTGTGCGTGAGGGCAGTTATACCTTACTGTGCCCTTCTGTGTGTACACTCCATCTGCATGCAAGATTGCCCTTTGCAACTGCTAAGTGAGTGAGCATGCCCAGTATGCCGTTGTGTAGATGGACACACAGTACATTCCACACTGCGCCCCTCCGTGATTAGACTCCGTGTGCATGCAAGATGGCCCTTTGCAACAGCTACGTGTGTGGGCATGCCCAGTACGCCGTTGTGTAGATGGACACACAGTACATTCCACACTGCGCCCCTCCGTGATTAGACTCCGTGTGCATGCAAGATGGCCCTTTGCAACAGCTAAGTGTGTGAGCATGCCCAGTACACCATTGTGTAGATGGACACACAGTACATTCCACACTGCGCCCCTCCGTGATTAGACTCCGTGTGCGTGCAAGATGGCCCTTTGCAACAGCTAAGTGTGTGAGCATGCCCAGTACGCCATTGTGTAGATGGACACACAGTACATTCCAAACAGACGTGTGATACTAAGCATGTGGGCATGGCCATTAACATCCTGTATAGCCATGGTGGTCATCCAGGCACCAGATGTCCAATTTCAATGTCACGATGGATGCCTACATTGAACACACTTATTGCTCTCCCGAAGGGTGTACTATCTGTGGCGCATCCCGTATTTTTTCAGTGTTGTTGTGCTCCGTAGATATTTAGTTGGCCCATTGACAGCATTGGCGTGTTTGCGTACATCTACCTTGGGACGGTAATATGCTTTCAGACCGCACACTCTCTAAACATTCCCTATCGGCATCTTTGCCTTTGCGGATGATGTCACCCACCTAGAAGTATGCCTCTGAGAGTGCTGTGTTCAGTAATCCCAGTAGCGAGTTCTGTAAATGCATAATGCTGTAGTGTGTTAGAGTAGGTAGGTGTATATTCAACTCCCGGCCCTTCCAGGTGTGTGTGTGTGTGTGTGTGTGTGTGTGTGTGTGTGTGTGTGTGTGTGTGTGTGTGTGTGTGTGTGTCTGTGTGTGTGTGCATGTGTTTCCAGCTGCCTGGGGACACAGTAATGCTTTTAGATGCCTCACAACACATACATTCCCTATCGGCGTCTTTGCCTTTGCGGATGATGTCACCCACCTAGAAGTATGCCTCTGAGAGTGCTGTGTTCAGAAATCTCGGTAGCATGTTCTGTAAATGCGTAATGCTGTAGTGTGTTAAAGTAGGTAGGTGTGTGTTCAACTCCCGGCCCTTCCAAGTGTGTTTGTGTGAGTGTGTGTGAGTGTGTGTGTGTGTGTGTGTGTGTGTGTGTGTGTGTGTGTGTGTGTGTGTGTGTGTGTGTGTGTGTGTGTGTGTGTGCATGTGTTTCCAGCTGCCTGGGGACACAGTAATGCTCTTAGATGCCTCACAACACATACATTCCCTTTCGGCGTCTTTGCCTTTGCGGATGATGTCACCCACCTAGAAGTATGCCTCTGAGAGTGCTGTGTTCAGTAATCTCAGTAGCGTGTTCTGTAAATGCGTAATGCTGTAGTGTGTTAGAGTAGGTAGGTGTGTGTGTTCAACTCCCGGCCCTTCCAAGTGTGTGTGTGCGTGTGGTTCCAGCTGCCTGGGGACACAGTAATGCTTTTAGATGCCTCACAACACATACATTCCCTATCGGCGTCTTCAGTAGTCTCGGTAGCGCGTTCTGTAAATGCGTCATGCTGTAGTGTGATAGGGTAGTTAGGTGTAGGTTCAATTCCCAGGCCTGCCAGATGTGTGTGTGTGTGCATGCTCCTGTCTGCCTGGGGACTCAGGTTATGCTTTTAGATGCTTCGCAACACAGATGTATCCTGCTGCCATCTTTGTCTTTCCGGATGTTGACACGCACCTAGTAGAATGCCTGTGTGTCTGCTGTGTTTAGTAGTCTCGGTAGCGTGTTCTGTAAATGCGTCATGCTGTAGTGTGATAGGGTAGTCATGTGTAGGTTCGATTACCAGCCCTGCCACATGTGTGTGTGTATGTCTCTCTCTCTCTCTACATATATATCTATATATATATATATATATATATATATATATAATCTATTTTCTGCCCATAACCCTGCTCTTGCATGGACAGCTGACTGTTTCATGTATCGCATATTTGCATAGCTTTCACATACCAATGGGGTATGTTGCAACTCCCAACATTGTCCATGCAACGTCCGTGTTACGGTCGGTGTTACACACCCTTACAGGCGTTTGCTGTATATCTTGGCAGACATCTATCCTTGCTGTACTCTCACTGTACTCGTACACACCGGAGGCTTCATGTATCATGGCCTAATTTTGATGTGTGTATGTCTATTTGTGCTGTGTGCATGGCTGTGGGTATGTCCCAGTATCATCATTTGTAAAGGTGACAGCCCTAAAGGTTCTTCATGTAGACTGCTGTGTCATTTGACATGTCAGCACATACATGTGGACAGTACTGCACGTCCTACTGCAGCGCATTTCATACCTTCTGCATTATCTTGCAGTTGATATTGCTGTTTTCCTCACACATGTATCTGTTTCTGTTCATACCACTCCACCTCCTAGAGCAAGTTGCTGGACATGGCCTTATCTGATAGTGGGACACATAGGGTCAGTATTGACATGTTGCTCTTACAAACGTAAATAGTTGACACAATAATAGGTTTTGCATTAGTATGGCTTTTCTGTCGGATTTGGTGTCTTACACACATGTTTGTCATTATTTCATGTCTTCAGTTATCATGGAAGTGCCAGAATGTTACTGTTACGTGGAACAGTATTGACATGTTGCTCTTACAAACGTAAATAGTTGACACAATAATAGGTTTTGCATTAGTATGGCTTTTCTGTCAGATTTGGTGTCTTACGCACATGTTTGTCATTATTTCATGTCTTCATTTATCATGGAAATGCCAGAATGTTACTGTTACGTGGAACACACCAAACATATGAGGCAGAACTCTGCACATTCTTCGTAAATCTGTACAGCTGCAGAGTATGTGTCTGTAACAAAATATCAGCTTTCTGACACCAATGAACACACTGTATGGCGGCATCACAGGCCACATGCCATTACATTTATATTTCAGGTCAAACCCACCCAGACAGTTGTATTCCTCACACAGGCCAACAGCTGCTTATCCACACTAATTGGTCTATCATGTACCATATGTGTGCGCCGGTATTTGGGCTTTCCGTCAGTGGCACAGCTCACGTACGTGTCTGGGGGACTGGACATTGTTACGGTGACACTGCATGACACCCTGAGGGATACATTACGTTTGTGTCTATTAACCTTCCACATTGACATTCACAGGGCATACGTTGTCATTCACATTTGTCGGTGTACATGCGTGTGACTTGTACATGTTTTCTCATTTTCCTGATGTCTTTCTTCTCACCTGTCCACCTAGTATCACTAGTTCTGTACATGTAATTTGGACAGGTTACCTTCATATCCCTAACCTGTACACATTATGGGTAAACGCCCTGACATTTGACCTTTTTACATTTGTCATAGTGATGTGCCTTTCTGGTAAATTGCTGGCAAGGCATTACGGACTGTGCGGTAGATAATAGTGACTGACATTTCCATTACATGATTAGTAACACTCATAACATCCGTATTCATGTGTACGCCAGTATTCTCACAACGTTCTGACTTTGTCTGGGGTATATCTAATATAGTCCCTATTTTCATTTCATGTACTATGCCTTAGTGCAGCTGTGTTATTCTGACAGTTTGCCAGTTATGGGTACCATCTTGGTCGTACGCATGTCCATCCATGATAATAGCCTACATGACACTGATATAGGGCCCTACATATTGCCAAATTGGTTTCCTCAATATCCAGTGGATGGTTTGCCCCATTATTGAGAATATAGGCGTGTGCTATACCCACATCACTCCCACGGGGCGGGCCTACGAAATCCCTACCAAACAACACCTAGGCCCATTTCTGCATACCCATGATTCCCATATCTGACAACCCTCTACAGTACCCATTACACATGTTTAATGTGTGTGTTACTGAAGTGTGGAGACACTTATATGCACTCCCCACTCTCCGGATATCAGTTCGTACGTCATACATTCTATCGACACATGTGTCATCACCCTTGCACCTGATACTGTTGCATGTACAGCTATTTCGTATTTGCTGTGGTCACTTCTTTTGCGTCAATGTCGGTTGACACTACATAAGATTCAATTTATGGAGTCCTGCAATGGACACCTATCTGCATGTTTAAAGTGTAGAACTTGCTGGACTGTCACTTTCTGGCCAATGTTTTTGAATGCTGCGGTTTATTCACCTTTTCTGCATGTCTGTTTGTCTACCCATATTAGATATAACGTCGCCTATTTATGTACATATGTCATATCTACGGGACATAAGTCTGTTGTGTATACATATATACATGTACAATCCTCATTTCATAACTTGCTTTGGTTTACGTCTGTGGATTATGTGTATACACATATATCTATATCCATACCATACCTTTCCACTATACAGATTGTCGCAGAGTGTACAGCTGCTTGCCCCTTTATCTTTGCTGTGTTTTACATAAACCTGTGTCTATCTGGCAATGTAGTGGCATTTCATTTGAGACTTACAGTGGGGATTTCTGGCAAGCAGTTCAGGTTACAACTGCATACCCTTCAGAGAATCCATGCTACTGACACACCCGTTATTCTATCCACTTTCTATGTTTGTTCTGGCACATATCTGGGGTTTATCCCTATTTGTACCGGTAGTTTGCATGGCTTCGTCCGGTTTCATACTTTACGAGGTTAACGGGTTTGAGCCATGTATAACTAATGTGGGGGAAACAGCATTCATTTACTATGCTGTGAGCGGATCACACACGCACAGGCGCACTTGCATTTCCTTATTGTGGGTTACGCTGGCGCATACATATCCTTATTGTGGGTTACATATGTTTACTAAGTCTTTGTGCTTACATGGGCTTTATTACTTGTGACAGTACCAGTAATTATCTGTAATCCGGTTAATGGACGTTTGCGAAACACACGTTCACCTTTACATATTTAACTGTCTGTACAGCACATACGCATTCATTACACTTTCACATTATATGTGCTGTAGTCGTTGTTCAACTGGGACTGCATTCACGTTGACCGGATGCTGTAACCAGTATATGTTTGGTGTTCTGACTCATTTATATGCATACCCATAGTACATAGCTACATTAACATATGCCTCACTGCTTCACTTACGTCACAGGCATCCATTCTCTTGCTGGGAGAAATGTCGTACTACATGTTACACATTCCCTATTCCCTACTGCTCTGGACCCAAGCTGCATATTTCATCACTGCAGGGATATTCAGAACCCAAAGGCTTATATTCCTGACACATACAGGTCTTTAATTGTCAGGGTGTTCATGTGGTGATCTGGGTTTAGACTTGTCCTACTGGTGAACAGAACTGCCCTGACCATGTTCAAATGTCAGACAAAGCACATGGACAGGGATTGTCCATTTTAAACATTTAATCTGTTTACAGACACAGGTGTTTGGGCACCTGTCAGCAGCTTATGATGCTGGCAATACATAATATAGGTGGGGGTGGTTACGATACATAATCCATGGTGAGTGGTGTTCCCATTCACATTTGACTATTTCCTGTATTCATTCTTACGTGGGTTATTATTTTGCACATGACGTAACTATGAATTAACTACGGGTATGCAGGAGTACAGTCAACATATGTGACGGTTTGTTACAGTATATATGTATGGACCTCTGTAATACTGGGGACTACCCCACATCCTTCACAACATTTCCTGCTTATGTACATACTATTATTCAGTGAACTTTCGAAGCTTGTGAGAACAGTAATTACATCTGTCACTATTTGTCCACCCATCCTTTTAGGCTTTGTCCAGGTTTTGTTGCTGTAATAGGTTGAGAGGTGGTGTCGGTATGTGATTGAGTTGAATATATACTGTCGATAATTCAGTGGGGAGTAGGGTTACTTGTTCCTCTTTGCAAGGGGAGGTCGCACTTTGGACAGTTGTGTCCTGCGATGACACCTAAGACATGGCAAATGTCCTGTGATTTTAAGACAATAATATATTTCTTATTTTCTGTACTAGTTGCATGATACAGGTATTTTGTATCTGGTACACATAACTATTATTTGGGATAGCATAAGCTATTCAAATGCTATGGCATAAGCTTTTATCTTGGCATACACATGTAATTCTGTCCTTTGCACTGGCCAGGGGTATGTTTTATCCTGCAAATTCTCACATTTCTACAAGGGATGTCCCACCTTGGCCATCTGAACAGGTGGCAACCCTAGTGGGGTGACCTGCATGGTGGACAGCTGCTCCATCCTGCGTAGTATGAATTGCATGTCTGTGTAGTAACTGAACAGTACCGTGACTACACATACATGTTTTGTCCAGATGTGTACAGTAATGGACACCGTGGCGTGTAAACAACCCTGAGGTTTCAACAGGTTATTTATCCCATGTGGGATGTACACACATTTTGCCGTAACATTAACGCACGGGCATTTGGATTTACGTACCTGTGATGGGATGCTTACAATCGTGGGATACATATTTGCAATCCGGACACTGCCTAGGATGATACTTCCTACTACATATGGGGAATACTCGCTATGTGCAGGTGTACAGATGCGCAAGGCTGGTAGCTGGATTTGGTGGACATTCGGACATGGGTGCAGGTTATGTGCTATACTGGGGTTGTTGCGTATTGCATTTGCATGCATGGGTTCTACTTTTAGATATCCCGGTTCCGCATATAGCATCCTATGTGTATGTGACGGTTACGTTCCTGTTCATGTGTATAGCACATTTTAATATACATATGTTTGTGTGTGTTTGGTATACAATTTGGACTGTCAGGTTTCTTTATGGTTGTTATATAGCCACAACTGCCCTGCTGTGTACTATCACTACCACTGTGGGACTGCTGGTGACCATACCCATGGGGCTAGACGTGTGTATTGGCGGCGCGCTGACATGATGCGCTTCACTTCCACTGGGTATAACTTCTGACAGTGCAGTACATTACGGACACACGATTTTAAATATTTGTTCCATGGACAGAAATTTAAATTATGTTGCGTGCATTTCTGTTTGGTTCTCCATTTTGTGTGGCCGGGAACTGTCTTGCATGCTTTGCATACGTTTCATTATCCACGGACACTGATAAGTGCGATTACTATTGCAGGCAGGCTATAATATTCAGCAGTTTAGGTTGCTCATCGCCAGCCGACATTGACATGCCTCCGGGCGCAGCTTAGTAATGCCCCATGCACTCGCGCACGTGTCCTATGCACATGGATGTGGTAGCAGCGCACCTTCATTAATATGCATATGGCGCTACTACACCATTTATATGCCACACGGCCGGCGCAGGCCTTACACCGGCCTTGCGCCGAGCTTCATGAATCCGGGGGATAATGTCTGTGTGTGTGTGTGTGTATATATATATATATATATATATATGTATATACATATATATATATATATATATATATATATATATATATATATATATATATATATATATATATATATATATATATATATATATATACATACACCCACGAATATCCGGTGCTCGGTGAATAAAGTGCTCGGAAATATTAATGCATCCACAAACCAAATATCCAGCACTAGAATGGTTATTTTAACCCAAATGGATAAAATAAAATAAGAGACATACCAAATTATGACAAATCTTCTTTAATGGCCAACCAATCTGCCACATTGAACACATACATCTTCTTTAATGGCCAACCAATATGCCTCATCAAACACAAACGTAGGTTTCGCTCACTTGGTGTCATCAGTGTATATTACTGAGAAGGTAGAAACCCAATTTATACATTTTTCTTTCTGGGATTCTTAAAGTCACTGGATGCCCATTACAGTTAATACACCTTGAGTATGTAAAACACACCACAACAATACATAACTCAATTCACACTCTACAGTAATATATACCTATATTTTCACAATTCACCCTTTTTGTTGACTGAACCTCTATTTTTAGAAAAAAATCCCTATACTAAACTAAACTCACCTACCAGTGATCATTTAGTCCTGGTTTGAAAAGTGCACCCAAATACACTATCCACATTTTTCCTTTTGTGTTAAAATTTTATGTTTATGTGCTATGGTCAGTTCAGTTCCTATTACCTTATCAATACCCAGAAATATGAAATGGGCCCCAGTATGTATCAATGAATGGTTGTATAAAGCACTACGTGCCATTTTACAATTGATATCATTGATATGTAATGCAATTCTTTGTTTTAAGTCTGACCCACATAGAAAGAACCACATTGACACACAGCCATATATAACACTCATTCACTGGTGCACGTAATAAGATGTCTTATATCGTACACCTTTGCTGTATTAATGGAGGTAAATGACTTAGTTTTTGAGACCACCTTGAATAAATGCAATGACCATGAAAAGTACTGCCAACAATCTTATTTTCCCATTTTGTCGGTATATTTTTATTGCTCTTCTTAAAGTTTGCTAGATATTCACCTATAGTCTAATTTCGCCTATATCCAAACCAACACTATCTATTAATGGGCCCAAAAACCTATCGATTTTTAATATATGCCAATAGTGTTGGATTATGTTCTTGATTTTAAAGGTGTTACTACCAAACTTAGTAATAAACCTAAAGACCTGATTTTTATCTTTTTGTGGTAACTGTCTGGTCTCCAACAATTGTGATCTTGACATAGAATTTATTAAGCCGAACAGTTCACTCGAAAAAATAACGCTGAATCAAATCACCATACGTTTTCGTCCACAACTTCATCAGATTACACTAATACATTCAGTTAACTGCTTTTATATACTCATCCAACTTTTAAAAAACAGCCAGTAAAAACAATCATTGTACATAGAAATGCATTGAGTTGTGTGCCTACCTAGCAGTGGTTCAGGGTGCTTTGTTTCTGCTTACTGGTTTGTTCTGCATCCTCCTTTTTTTGGTTGACATAGAATTGGTCGCATGCATCGCTCTATCCACATCTCTGGCTTTGTACCCTCTTGCCAAAAACCTAGATCTCATCTGTTTGGCCTGTGCCTGAAAATCTTTTTGTTGATTACATATACGTTTAAGTCTCTTGAATTGAGCTTAAGGAATATTGGTAATGATATGCTTGGGGTGGTTACTATCAGCCCTCAATAATGAGTTTTTCATAAATGGCTTCTGGTATAGATCTGTACGTACCATTTCTTCGTTAGCCTTTGTAACCATGACATCCAAAAATTCCACTTTATGACCATCTATTTCCCCACTAAACTGGATACCATACCTGTTGTTATTGAGAAATGTTACAAATTTATGCTATCTATCTACTGTGCCCTGCCATACCACCCAACAATCGTCAAGGTGCCTATGCCACATCAATAATTCCGACTTGAACTCATTTTGTTGATAAATGACTTGCACCTCCATAAACCCCATAAACAAATCTGCATATATGGGTGCAATTGTTGCACCCATTGCTGTACCCTTAATCTGTAAATACCATTCTGACCCATATCTGAAAGAATTATGTTCCAACACTATCCCTAACATGGTTAGCAAAAATTCTTGTTCTCTAGGTTGATAGTAATTAGAAATCGCAAACCAGTATTTTACAGCTGCAATTCCTCCCCAATGTGGGATACTCGTATATAAGGCCTGGACATCCAATGTGCCCATATAAGCATGAGTCAGAATTTGCAAATCATCCATTAACTGTAAGAATTGATTGGTGTCTCTTATCCTGGCTGGCACATACATTAATAATGGTTTCAGTTTCGATTTTAAGTAGACTGACAAGGGTTCAATCAAGGACCCTCGTCCTGCTACTATGGGGCATCCTGGTGGTGAAATGATTGATTTATGTATCTTGGGTACTACGTAAAAATATTGGGGCAAAGGATCTATTACCGTCATCTGTTGTTCAAGGTCCATACTGATGATTTCAGTCTCTCTAGCTCTTTTCAAAAACCTATCAATCTCTTGTTTGAATCTTATGGTGGGATCTTTAGGAAGATGACAATAGGATATTGCGTCCATAAGGGCATCCATAAGGTGTTTATGAATTTCTTTTTCATACTCCTCTTTTCCCCAGACCACTATGGCTCCCCCCTTATCAGCTTTGGTAATAATCAATCTGTCATTGTTTCACAAATTTGCTAACGCTTGTTTCTCAGCCAATGTCATATTTTCACTGAAATTCCTGAATATGTTACTCTGATATATATACGCAGAAACAGACCGACAAGTAAAAGAAGAGAATAATAAACGCCACCAAAAACTTCTGAAAACAGTACTAGAGTAAAAAAATAAAAAAAATAAAACTAGGAATAAAATGACTTCAAACGCTCTAATGTGTTGTTAAGCATTTGTTCCTTTAATGTGCTGGAACTTCTTCCGAGTAAGTACAAAAAGAACGTAAAAAAATTTTTTTGTACTTATTCTGAAGAATTTCCAGCACATTAAAGGAACTAAAGCTTAACGGCATATTAAAAGGTTTGAAATCATTTTATTC
>NC_056733.1:1052452971-1052457971 GCF_019279795.1 Protopterus annectens
TTCAGTGATGGTCTGAGGAGAAACTCTCCAGATGCATGTCTTTCGAATGTGGGAGGAAACCAGAGTACCTGAAGGAAACCAACGCAAATGTAAGGAGGACATGCCGGCTGCACACAGAAGGCACCTCAGCAGAGAATCAACTGGAGAAGCTCTTGCTATGGGGCAACAACATTAACCTCTGCATCACTGCACCATCTATATATATATATATATATATATATATATATATATATATATATATATATATATATATAGATAGATATATATATATATATATATATATATATATATATATATATATATACACATAAAAATTTGTTTTTATTTATTTTTTTTATTTATTTTACATTTAACTGGCATGGTCCGACTGGAAGAAGTTCATTTACAGCAGAGGCCCGGGAAAAAAGCTCCACTTAATTAATACAACAGACAATGATAATAATACATAATATAAAGTAAAGACTATGTTATTGCGCAGTATTTTGTGCATAATAGAACAGTACGTAAAGATATATATATATATATATATATATATATATATATATATATATATATATATATATATATATATATATATATATATATATATATATATATATATATATATATATATATATATCCTTATGCTATTGACATGTTGTCAAGCCTGATTTTTTTCTCAGCTTTCGAATACTGGCCAAGGCTCTTGCCACCCCCATAGTGCCTTTTTTAGGCAAGGCTCAAAAGACAAACCCACTGTCGTAAATAGCACAAGTAACAATAAACTGAGGGTAATGCTACTCAATCCCAGAATTCTAAACCTCAAAATGCACACACTCGAGGCACTCCTCAGTATGGAAAAAAATCGATATATATGCAGTAACAGAAACCTGGTTTAAGGCTCCAGAGAGCACCCCAGCACTACCAGGCTACAACTCATACCATACATTTCGGCCACAAAACCCGGAATAAAACACAAAAGGTGGGGAGTATCCATATTCATCATAGATACCCACACCTCCAGGTTAGTGGCACAGCACGATGCTTCAGAGATCATCCACGTGCAACTAACAATGGGCAAAACTGCTATTCAAATTATAGCTTGCTACAGATTACCCACCATGTCCCAGGACCCCCACTCCACATTCCTGGAAATACTGGGAAACAGTAAATATCCTACCAAACACTCTGATATTGGGTGATTTCAATTACCCAAACATTAACTGGGAGAACTACTCAAGTACAAACTCCCTTGCCCAACACTTCCTAGAATTTATAAACTCAAACACCCTGGATCAACTGGTCAACACCCCCACCAGAGGTGACAGCATATTGGACCTGGTCATCACCAACATGGGCGACTGGTGTTCCACACCAGAGGTCAACCCCTTGCTGGTTAGATCTGACGATAAACTAATCACTCTGGATATCCACATTCTGCCACCACCCCCTGTCAAAGAAACCACCATGAAAAACTTTTCAAAAGCAAACTTCACGTTACTTAAGACCGATGTGGGAAGATTCAAAGCCCCCATGCTAAAGGATAACGCTGTCCAAGCTGCAAAATCCTTTACTAATGCACTCTAAAGGCACCTACAAGAATGCATGGATCATGCTATAGCAAACAAAACCAAGACTCACTCCTCCAAGAAAAGGAAACCAGTCTGGTGGACCCCTGCCATAAACAAGCTATACAATAGAAGGAGGAAACTAGTACAGAAAAGAGTAAAATCTCAAGAAGGAAGACATCCCTGATCAGTATCAGCAAGAAACAGCGATCCCTCATAAAATCATCCAAGGCTAGCTTTGAAAGAAAAATTGCCATGGACTCCAAAGATAACCACTAGGCATTCTTTAGCTATGTCAAGAATCTAAGTGGCAATGCTCAGATCTGCTCTGAGTTAGTGCAAAATGGCACAAAATACACTGAACCGAATGATGTAGCCAACATCCTGGCAGACAGGTTCAGTGCAAACTTCACCCCCCTCTCACCCCCTAAAGGGCCCATAACTATACCAGAAGAATGTAATGCCCCTGAAATCACAGACACTCAGGTTAAAACAGCCCTCTCCAAAGCCCAAAACACAGCATCAATGGGACTGGACGGTGTCCTGGGCTGCGTCCTACACAAGCTCAAAGATGAACTAACCCCTCACCTAAACACACTGCTTAAACTCAGCCTCTCCACAGGCTACGTTCCCACAGAGTGGCGCATACCAATGGTTATTCCACTCCACAAAGGTGGAGCCACAATGGACCCTGGGAACTAACACCCTATAAGCCTGACTAGCTTGGTCTGCAAAGCTATGGAGTGCATCATCATGGATCTCATTAACAGAGACATTGGAAACCTCTAAACACTGGATCCTACCCAGTTCGGCTTTGTTAAAGGCATATCATGCCTCCTAAACCTGGTGGACTTCTTTGAGACAGTTACCAAGGCTATGGATGAGGGAAAGATGGTCCACCCAGCCTACCTAGACCTAGCAAAGGCCTTCAACACCATTCCCCACTCAGGTATTATAGACATGCTCACCAGCCTGAACATAAACCCCTATGTCATGAGATGGGTTGCCAACTGGCTCACGGACAGAACCCACATGGTAATAGTTGCAGGAGCTAGGTCTGACTCTAAACCGGTTACAAGTGGAATTCCCCAGGGCTCAGTCCTAGGACCCCTCCTGTTCGGCATATACTTCTCAGAAGTACAGGCAAGCACAGGAGGACTATGGCTGACCAAGTTCGCAGACAACTGCAAACTAGGGGCTATAATTGACTCTCCGGCTGACACAGACATCCTCCAAAAGGGTCTCACTGAGACAGATACCTGGTGTCAAAGCCATGGCCTCAAGCTAAATGCCAAAAAAGTGTATAGTCATCCCCTTTGGAAAAAACAAAGTACCCACAAACTACCACATAGGTGGTAGCCCCCTAAATACGGAAGATGTAATAAGTGATCTGGGGACCACCCGAGTAGATAGTCACCTCTCCTTTGATAATCACATTGCCAAAGTGGTTAGAAAATCCTTCTATGTGGCCCACCTAATCACAAAAGGGTTTGCATCCAGATCGAAAGAGGTCTTGGGCCCCTCTATGCACCACTCATCAGACCCCATCATAGAGTACAATGCCCCATTTGGGATGTACCTTACAAAACACCTGCAACAACTGGTAAGACCACAGAAGTACCTCACCAAGAGGATCACTAGCCTCAAGCAGATACCCTATGCAGCTCGACTGAAGAAACTCCAGCTGTACTCAGTTGCATACCGCCTACTCAGAGGTGATCTCTGCCTGACATACAAGGCCATGTCCAACCAGGAATTAATGGACGTGCTCCACCTAAAGAAAACCATATCCCCTCGAGCCACACGCTACAGGGATCTAAACCTCACCACAACAATAAATAGGACATGCTGGAGGGATAGATTCCTATCCCAGAGACTTCCCATGCTCTGTAACAAGATTCCAATCTACATTAGGCAGAGCTCCTCACTAACCCTCTTCAAGAGAAACCTTGATGAGTGGATGGGAAACAGAAAGTTTACCCCAGAGATCACTTCAATGGCTCTGCTGGACAGAAGCACAGGGAACTAATCTAAGGGGGCAGTGAAAGCCAACACATTCCGGCTAGGCTTATAAATGCCTTCGGGCAGATAGCCTAGTACTTACCTATGAAACTATGAACCTGTTTGGAAAGTAAACATATAAAACTGGAAGGGCTGATAGAAAACTAATATGGCTTGCGTGTACAATATGTTATATACTTTTTGAGTGTTGTAACCAAGGTTTACCGAAGTAGAAAACAGAATATAGAATCATCAAACCACTTAATCCCAATCAGAATAACAAAGAATGTTAAGGATAAATCAGCGGGGCAGTTTTTTGAGTTCTAGTATGCTTTTTATGGAGCAATCGTTTAGAAAAAACGTGAACTACTGTGACAGCTGAAACTGAACACTTGTACGAAAACCAGGGCCTGAATTATTACTGGTCCATAAAAGCATACTAGAAGTCAGAAAACTAACCCCCTGTTTAAAAGACTATTAAAAGACTGATATGGGACAGATTGATGAGGACATTACTGGCTAATATTTTTTAAAACAAATATCAAACTGTAAATATTTTACAATGAAAACAACTGACATTGGCACTGTTTTCTGAAATATATAATTTTAGCATTTTTTATTTTTTATTGTGGTTTATCTGTTAAACATTCTCACAGTTTTAACTGTGTATATATTAAATATATTAGTAACAGGAAAACAAGCAGAATGTGAGGGATCCAACAGCTGGCCAACATTAATGCATCCTTACACTAACATCTGGACAACATAAATGCATCCTTTACAACCTGGCTGAGAATGGAATACGATTTGTGAGGTGTTCAAGGTGTGGGATAAAATTTTGGCACAGGAAGCTCAGATGATGTGGGGTTTACATAAGAATGGCAGCTGTGTGAAGTTATTTGAGCAAGAAATGAAAGTATGTTTTCCAGACAGGTTTGAAAAGATGGAGAAGAAGAGAAGGCAGGATGCCAATAGTCAGGATGGGTGACAGAAAAGGTAGGTGGTGAAATAAGGAGAAAAGGAGGGCTTTGTCAAAAGTTGTTGGAGGCTTTAAACATCTTTTCTCAAGAATCAAGGACAAGCAAAAAAATAATGGGGGTTAAAGATTCAAAATCAGGGATATTAAAAAAAAATAGTACTGCAGCAAGTTTTGTAATCAACGTGCATTATTAGGACAATAAGAAGAAAACGCTGATGTCTGACCAATGATTGACAGCAGTACTGAGTGGTTAACCAGAGCATTAATGCATCTTACAAGCCATGCACAGTTGAGAACTATGGGAATTGGTAAGGTACAAAATTAGATGCACTAAGAATGTGGGACTAGCAACCATAGCAGTGTAGGATAAGAAGAAAGAAGGCATAGTACCTGACAATTAGAACAACAAGAGTGAAGTGGTAAGCAGGGCACTTAGCCATAGAGAAAGGTCAGAGAATAAAAGGTACTGCACA
>NC_056733.1:1052460471-1052532971 GCF_019279795.1 Protopterus annectens
GCTGCAAGGGTGCAGGGCATCTGGCTGCAAGGGTGCAGGGCATCTGGCTGCAAGGGTGCAGGGCATCTGCCATTAACAAACTGCTGCACCCTGTGAAGGCAGTATGCTAGTTATACTCAGCTTGTCATGAACTTTTCTAAAGCTTTTTTTTTTTTAATTGGCTTTTCATAAATTTCTCTACAGTTTTTTTTAACTGTGTTATTTAGTGTGATGCCATTATCACACATTTTCACCTGCCACTCTTCTTAAGAACTGACACTTTTGGGTGCATTGCATATCTTTTGTGCAACTCATGAAAACATGTGGGAAGAAATAGCCAGGGAATTGTTATGGCTAGGCTTGTATAGGCCCTAGGGCTGATAGCCTAGTACCAACCTATGAACCTATGAACCTATGAACCTATGAACCTATGAACCTATGAACCTATGCTGTTGTTTTACATCCTACACAACTATCCCCTCACCTTTACCATTATGAATAGCACAAACATGCATGCTTTGCAAAGTACCGCAGTAAATACAGAAACAACAGAACTGAGAACATCCCACTATTAAACACAAAATACTGATAAAGCATATAAATAAATAACAAAATACTGAATATGAAACATAAACATAGCACAAAATGTGTTTTAATATAGTAGTCAGTTCTGTGCCACATACAGATATTGAAACACGCAAGTATATAGATATAGTTTTGCATGTGGATATACCCCTGCACCCCCATTGTACATGCATACATACATACATACATACATACATACATACAAATGTTTCAAGCACTGGCATTAATGCCCTTCTAGCTTGTCAATATACCAAAACACTTGTTCCCCTAACAAATGTCCAGGATGTTTTTAAAAATATCTAAACTAGTACTTGCTTTAATTTAATTTGGTAGTCTGTTCCAAGCATCAGCTACTCTGTCAGAGAATCAATTAGGACACTTCTCATTCTTATAGAATCTTCTACATGGGTTGTCTGATGATTCTTTAGTACTTTTTGATAACCCCAAACATTCCTAGAGGTAGTTGTCCCTAAATGCCCTATATACCTGAATAAGATCTCCTCTTAAATATCTATAAGAGACACTGTGCAATTTCAGATATTGTAGGCATCTGCACCCCGCATGTCACCACACAAAGTCAAAGTGGCCCAGTATTTGTATGCAAAGTAATCTGAGTGTGCTGAGGGGCAGACTGCATAGATTAGGATGCGCAGGGGAAACCTTGTCTTTTAGCAATGTGTCAGAAACAATCTCATAAAATCTGTTTACATGCAGAAATATAGCTAGGATTGGGCAATGGAGCAGCCTTTCTGGATGCAAAGTGTTACAGACCATCATTGGGGAAAGCAGTGCCACTATTCATTTCCATACTTGCATTTTGGAATGGTGATACATAAATGAGTGATGATTCTGCTTTTGGGGTCAGGAGACAGGATTGAAGTGCTTCAGTGCTTCATACATTATACAGGTTGTAGCAAGCTGCCTGTTACAAATGTAGAAAACAGTTTGCTACAGCAGTTTATTTATTTATTTTATTTTATTTTACATTTGTTGACCAGGGATGTCGGGTTGGGCACAAAGCCTTGTTTTCAGAGGAGGACCACAGAAAAAAGCTGCAGTATATGAAGTGTAATCACAATCTTTTAAGTTATATAATATCAACAATGTCAGGCAGAATATAACTAAAATACATTTTACAGTGTCAAGACAGTTAAATGTATTTTTTTTCCTGCAGTAGAACCATTTTTTCCTTGCTCCTCAGTTTAGAACTAGAAACAGAGTATAAAGGATTAATCCAGATAAAATCACTTTATCTAGAAGATCTAGGAGACTTACTCTCTTTGATAATCTCTCGGTGAGAGGAATAGACATCGTTGAAGTTTCAAGTAGTTTATTCAGTTAAGCAGGTAGATGAGCTAGTGTTCTTGTTCAAATAAATTGCATTCAGCAGGTTGGTTATTTGATGACAGTTACAGACAATGGTGAGAGTGTCCCAGGGATCTGATTGGAGGAAAATCTGACAGATGGAAAAAAAAGGAGCCAATCCCAAAGTTTATGGGTTGGCCCCTTATAGGTTCACAGGTGTTTGCTAGGCTAATGACCACAAGGTTCTTTTTAAATGTAGCCATGCCTCCCAAATCTCTGATAAGTTTGGGTACTCTTGATAACTGTATGTAGGGGCTTGGGGGATGAAACATTTACAAGCAGGGGCCTTGGAGATGAACTGTTTACAGGTTGCTTGTGTCCATTAGAGACATAGGTGCCAAACCAGGGATGAATTTCCGGTTCCCCATCCAATTGTCAAGTTGCACTTGACTTGGGTTAAGGAGGAATTCTGCTTCACATGGATGGTGTACCTGTTCCATAGACAGGGTAGTCTCTGGGATACATACCTGTCTCTCCACATCATATTTATATCACAGGCAAGGTTTAAGTGTTTAGAATGGGTAATTCTGGTGCTGTTTGTTTTGTGGATATGTGGGAGGTCCATTAGAGTGGGGTCTGACAATGCCGTATATGCCAGGCATAAATCTCCTGTCAAGAGCCTGTAGGAGACAGAATACAGGGATAAGGCTTTGAGGTGGTCTGCAGAGGGCATTTTACTTGCACCCTGTATTCTTTTACTGAGGAACCTCTGTGGATATTCCAATTGTTGTATATGCCTGGTTAGGTACATAGCAAAGGGGGCATTGTACTCAATGATATGTCTGATGAATGCCAAATACAGTGGAACAATGACTTCCTTGGACTATACCTTTGTTTATAAGTTGTGCAACATAGAATGATTTCCTCACTACTGCAGACACGTGATGGTCAAAGGCTAGATTGCTATCTATATGTGTCCCTAAGTCGCTGACTACTGGGTCAACTCTAAGGGGTGTGTTGTAAATATGATAGTTACCACGGGTGGATGACTTCCTGATGGATACTGTTATGCATTTTTTGGCATTCAGTTTTAGTCTATTGCTCTGACACCAGTTGTTTGTCTGTGTCAGCCCTTCCAGGAGAACATTTGTGTCAGTATGAGATTCAATGACATCTCCTAATTTTCAATTGTCTGCACATTTAGTCAGCCAGAGACCATTGACATTGGCCGTGACTTCTGAGAAGTAAATGCCAAAAAGAAGCAGTCCAAGGACTGATCCCTGAGTGACTCCACATGTGACTGGCCTCTTTGTAGAGGTGGAGTCCCCAGTTCGAACTTCCTGGGTCCTGTCTGTGAGCCAGTTGGCTATCCATGGTGTGATATATGGGTTTGTACCTAACCTCTTGAGTTTATCAACAATGCCTGAGTGGGGTATTATTTGAATATTCCTAAAAGACCCATGAGGGTTTTCCAGCTCAGCAGCCTGTGGAATCACATTCTTACTTAAAAAAGTTTTTGTTTTTATTTTTAACAAACAAAAAAATGCCAAAACGTTGTGAGCTGCCACTATAGAACAATATTTAACAAAACATTTTCACCTGAGCAAGGCATTCTCTTTGTATCCTGCAGAGTACATTTTTTTCTTTCCATCACTCAGAAACATATTAGCTTTTATCAGGGTAAATTACATCTACAAATATCTGAAGTAATGCCTCATAACTTGCTTACAGAGAGGACTGCTAATTTAAAACAAAAACACTAGTTTTAGAGGAACACATTGAAGATGATGTGTACAGGGGGCAACATTTTGAAAGATTTGTACACTTTTTTAAATGCCATGTGGGTTGGAGGACAGTATAACAAGATTGTGAGTACAAAATGGAATTTTCTGGCTACACCCCTGCACCTGAGACTTATCAGGTCTATCTAATAAAGTAGTGTATAGAGTAGTTTACAGTTTCATCATTGAAAATGCCTGCTATCAGCAGACTTTATTAGCCTATTTTGTATCACGTATAATATGAGAAGCTGTGTCTGCCTTTGTGGGGCTCATATTCCTTGAAGCTAATTATTTAATTTATTTAATTTTACATTTGTTTACTGGGATAGTCCAAATGGGTTTTAACCCATTATCAGTGTAGGCCTGGGAAGAAAAGTCCCAAGTTAAACAGAAAACTTACAATTTACTATGACATAATTGAAAATAAACAGTTATTTGAAACATAAAAATAGTAGTAGCCTCAGTAAAAAAAAAAAAACATAGCAGATTACAAACGTTAAATTTTACTAAACTTAGGCTAAATCTTACATAGCTTTTGCATACAGTGAAATTTAGTAAATAGTACATTTTTAAAGATGTATTACAGTAACTGGGAGATTACTAAGGGGCTGTTTGAGTTTCAAATAGATCTATTCAAGTAAGATTAGTGTTAATTTAGACATAGAAAAGTTAAAAGAATACATAATAAGAGGATAATGATGGCTATGGGGTAAGAAAGAGCTAGTACATTAAGGTGGTTTAATAGTAAAGTGACTTGAGAAAGTTTGGTTAGGAAGAAATTAGAAATAGTGTAATAAAATTATTCAGCCAGGATTAAAACAGGAGCAAAGCCATGATTTTGCTAGGTGGGATTTGAGAAGTGAAAGCTTTATTATAGAACTTTTTCCAGTCTGACTTCTCCTTATCAATCCTTGTATCACCTGTAATATGAGAGGCTGTGCCCACTTTTACAGGACTTATATCTCCAGAAAATACATTATGGAGGCTTCATTTCGTTTGTTTGGCAAAAAGGATTGCAGTGCCTACTTATAAGACACTCATTTATAAGAATAATGTGATCAGTCCCCGTTCTTCTTTCTGAGGAAGACAGACCTTTTTATATACTGGGGAGGTAGCTACCTCGAGCCACACTAGGTGACTCCAATTTTTTTGAAGAGTACATGTATCCTATCCAGAGAAATGGGTTACAGTGGAAACAAGTCAAATTGCTCATTTTACAAAGCTAATGGATATACACAAGTACGAGGTAAAATATACGTGCAATTTGACACCTCAGAACCTTTTGTATAAGCTTTTTGTGCCCATGGAATAAAAATGCATCAAGTGGTAAACTACAGAAGTTTGGAGGTGTTTACGAGAAATGGCAGTGGAATTTTTAAACAGATTGTTTTAATACAATCTTGGAAAGTGAGAGGATGCCTGAGGAGTGGAGTAAAAGTGCTTTGGTACCTATTTTTAAAAATAAGGTTGATGTGCAGAGCTGTAGTAACTACAGACGGATAAAACTGATCAGTCACAGCATGAAGTTATGGGAAAGAGTAGTGGAAGCTAGGTTAAGGAGGGAGGTGATGATTAGTGATCAGCAGTATGGTTTCATGCCAGGAAAGAGCGCTACAGATGCAATGTTTGCTCTGAGAGTGTTGATGGAGAAGTACAGAGAAGGTCAGAAGGAGTTGCATTGTGTTTTTGTGGACTTAGAGAAAGCATATGACAGGGTGCCTAGAGAGGAGTTGTGGTATTGTATGAGGAAGTCAGGAGTGGCAGAGAAGTATGTAAGAGTGGTACAGGATATGTATGAGGGTAGTGTGACAGCGGTGAGGTCTGCGGTGGGAGTGATGGATACATTTAAGGTTGAGGTGGGATTACATCAAGGATCAGCTCTGAGCCCTTTTTTATTTGCAATGGTGATGGACAGGTTGACAGAAGAGATCAGACAGGAGTCCCCATGGACTATGATGTTTGCAGATGACATTGTGATCTGTAGTGAGAGTAGGGAACAGGTGGAGGAGACCCTGGAGAGGTGGAGATATGCTCTAGAGAGGAGAGGAATGAAGGTCAGCAGGACTAAGACAGAATATATGTGTGTGAATGAGAGGTAGGATAGAGGAATGGTAAGGATGCAGGGAGTAGAGTTGGCGAAGGTGAAAGAGTTTAAATACTTGGATCAACAGTTCAGAGTAATGGCGAGTGTGGAAGAGAGATGAAGAAGAGAGCACAGGCCGAGTGGAGTGGGTGGAGAAGAGTGTCAGTAGTGATTTGTGACAGACGGGTACCAGTAAGAGTGAAAGGGAAGGTCTATAAGAGGGTAGTGAGACCAGCTATGTTATATGGGTTGGAGACAGTGGCATTGACACAAAGATAGGAGTCAGAGCTGGACATGGCAGAGCTGAAGATGTTAAGATTTGCACTGAGTGTGACGAGGGTAGACAGGATTAGGAATAAGTATATTAGAGGGTCAGCCCAGGTTGGACGGTTTGGAGACAAAGCCAGAAAGGCGAGATTGCATTGGTTTGGACATGTGCTGAGGAGGGATGCTCAGTATATTGGGAAAAGGATGCTAAGGATGGAGCTGCTAGGTAAGAGAAAAAGAGGAAGGCCTAAGATAAGGTTTATGGATGTGGTGAGGGAGGACATGCAGGTGGTTGGTGTGACAGAGCAAGATGCAGAGGACAGGAAGAAATGGAAACAGATGATCCGCTGTGGCGACTCCTACCGGGAACAGCCAAAAGAAAAAAAAGAAGAGGTAAACCTTCAGAATTCACAAAATCCTTAATAATAATAAGTATCTCGGTTTTTCTTTGGGCATAGCCAAATTGTGCTATGTTGTAAAGAATACAGCAGTAAAGAGTGGTCTAAATTTTTGCGAGAATGTTCCATAAGTAACACAAAATATGGATACTTTGTTAGCTTCAATATAGCTAGGTATCAGCATATTACAAACTGTATACACCATTATCAAATATCCCTTTCTTCCTACTGATAACATATATTTATTGTATATATATATATATATATATATATATATATATATATATATATATTTATATATATTCACTTTATAACCTCGAAATACTGAAATATCAAATTTCAGTATCTCGAGACTATAAAACCCAATCCACAAAACACAGACACAAAAAAAATGTGAAATTCACAACACTGAAAACACCGCACACACTATACCACACATACACCACACCCACATCACAACATAAACAAACAAAACTACACACATACATAACTCATACACACATAAGCAGAGGGAAAGCCTCCCTGCACCCCCCCGTGTGGGGGGCTGCGCCCCCTACACCCCCCTACTTATATATACTAACTCTGAGATTGCACAAACACAAAACAAAAGCCAACTCACACATGCACATTCTCCGACCCCTCACACACACATCAAAAATATCAGCACACTCACATACACTCTAACTCCCACTCAAAACCCTTAGAAAACACTTACCTGACATAACACCTACATCCACACATGGCACCGCGCACCATCAAAACACAATCCCGGACATTACTCAGCGTAAGGTCATAACCGCGAATTCGACATATATTCGAGTTCGCGATTATGACCTTTTGCTATTTTTAACATTCGGCTTTATTGTCTCGAGATACTGAAATTCGACATTTCAGTAATTTGAGGTTATAAAGTGTTTATATATATATATACATATATATATATATATATATATATATATATATATATATATATATATATATATATATTATATGGAAGCATGCATTACTGACATTCATCTTTAAAAGCAAGCCTTTATACTTTATACTCAGGAAGAAGGTTTTTTGTATCAAACAAGATCTTTTTGTATTCATTTAAAAGGCACTTTAATAAATGCACTTGTTTATTCATTAGTACCATTGTCAAATTCTGAACTGCCATGTGTTTCTTCAGTGTTTTTCCAAACTGAAAGCATTTAATAAGACTATTCAATTTAAACATCTTGATTTTTATTTCAATATACTTTTTGCTGCTCTGTAACTTTTCAGGAAGCCTCTCTGTGTATCTCTTGGCTATCAGGCTTCTGAAAGTCTTTGACAGCACAGGTTATGGCATTGCTGCTCACTTTCCCCTGGGCTTTGAGGTATTTGCCTTCTGCAGATACTTCAGATTCCTCCTGTACACCTTTCAGTCGTAACTGTGAATAACATAACTTGATTTAGCAATGAATTCAGCTTCAGGCTGCAAACTCTGCTATGAATTTTGTATCCTTACATTATTTTCTACTTTTACATTTCACATATTTTATAGTTTCTGCCATAATAGTTCTTCTGCTTCTCCACATTTTTTTCCAGCATTTGCTTTGGGTTGTGTTGATATTTTGGCATTAGTAACGCATTTGAAGTATGTAATCTGATTTTCAGCCTTAATACTGTTAACAGTTGAGATTGAAAGAGGTTTGAGTCCCTCCTGTACAGTATTTCTAGGTTCCAAAATTGTGCAATGACAGTCCTTATACCAACTGCTACTTCTCTTCCACATGAGATTTTTTTACTGGATAATCCTCGTGCTACATCCATTCCACAACAAAATGTGAATCAGACGTCATACATATGAACTCTTGACCTTTTGTGTTTTTTTGTGAAGGATTATTAGATGTGAAAAATCAAGTATTGCTTGAGAATCTGGACTTCAGTGAAGTAATCATACTTAAACTTTTTGTGTCTGTCAGATTATTTCAGAGCTCTTGGAATAACAGTGTACACAGATATATGACGTCTAGCTTTTCTGAATTGATACAGATCCGTGATCATTTTACTTTTTCTGTAACTTGGAATGCTAGCATGTTTATTTTATTTTCTTCTGCAGACCAGGCTAGTACCACTATTTAAGTTGCTTCTTTTCTCGTAGTGGTATTTATACTGCTACTACTTCCTGTAGATTGTTGTCATGATAGGAATATTGCTCATACCACAACTTGACAGGATCTGATCAATTAGAGTGAATATTCATGGCTGCTATGTTATAATTCTTCCTGCTTCATTGCAGTTCACTATTTCCAGAAATGGCTCATATGTCTTCTCCAATGTTTGCCTTCTCATTTCATTGCTAACTACTATTTGACAATGTTAAACATTAAACTGTGGAAAAACACATATTCATTTTTTGGAAGAATACTAAAACTACAATTCATTTCTCCTCCTAATATTCCACTTAAGCCTGAAACATAGCCAGGTCAGTCTAGTTCCAATCTGTCACAACACCAACTACAGAAAGGTACTTCAGCTATGTGTCCAACCTATTGAACTCCCAACCACTACACTTAAAACAAATTGAAAAACTAAGGTTTTAAAAACTCTACTAAAATAATACTTAAATAACTCCTGGCTATGCTAACACCTTAACTGTAAGCATCAAAACTACAATTTAATTGAATGACTATTTCATTGCATCCCAATGCTACTGTTTGTGTTTATTCTGCATCCTAAACTTATCTAAGTTCTAATCATCTACCATTCCTCTTTCTCTCTCTTTCTATCTCCCTTAATCATATCTCTCTGCAGTGTGTTCTGTCTCTCCACCCCAATTTTATCTTTGCCATTAAATCACAGTACACAGTTTTATAATTCAAAAATTTCTGTTATTGAATTGCAATGTAACTTATGTTTACCCAGTGTATTGCAGGATATGATTATGTTTGTGTATGTTATTAAATGTTTGTCTTTAATCCTAGGTTTCTGAAGTGCGAATGTTATCCTATATGACTTTCACTCTTTGTCGTAATGTGTGACATTGCACAGTTTAGTGAGAAGATTTTCTCCCAGGGCCTCTGCAGAAAAGTCCTTTTTTTTCCATTCAGACTTTTTGTATTTTATTTTTATGTTTTACTTTGCTTTTGCTTTCCAAGTTTGTCCAACTGGGTTTAGTGAAATCTCCTTTTAAGTAGAGATGCAGGGAGGAACTGTCCAAAATTTTACAGACATTTTTAAACAGAGAATTCAGTAATATACACAAACTGACATTAAATAAGCAAGCAATAACGTCCAACAAAGTATATATTATTGTGGAAATAACACCTGCCCAGGGGTGTTTCGAGGCCCGATGCTGCAGGCTTTAATGGAACAATAGCACATGACCTGGAGGCCATTATTGTGTTTAGACAATGGCCTATCTGCAAAAACCATTGTGTTTTACTTATTTAGTTTTTATTACTATATTATTTTTTTATATAACTGTGGTGGTGGTGCTGCGGTAGCGTTGTTGCCTCACAGTAAGACGTTGTCCTGTTCGATTCTCAGCTAGAGCATCTTCTGTGTGGAGACATGCGTAAATGGGCATACCTTCGTTGTAGATTGTTCGTCAGGGCTGGCAACTCAGCACGTAAAAATCTACTGCCAATCATAAGCGGACCGGAGTTCTGCTGTGGCGACCCCTAACTGGGAAAAGCCGAAAGACACAACAACAACACATTATTTTTTTATATATTTTTGATGTAAAATTGTTACTCCACCTAATACTTCAAAGTTGCTATAATATATGTAAATGGTGTTGGAGGAAGCATTTTACATTGAAAATATATAATTTAAAATATCTAGATATTTACTTTATTTTTTTGGTCCCCTATTCCAAAAATGTGTGGTTTGCTGCCAGTCATTGGTTACTGACGTCTCTAAATAATGACAAACATATGACTTTCAGAATTTATTTCCTTCAGAAAATTTAGGTTTAACCCAAATCCTGTTGTTTAAGTTAGTTTGTAATTTTATAAGAACAAAATTTAGAATCTGTTGCTATTTTTGATCCTTTGGTCCCCCTTTACTTAAGGCTTTATCCAGAATTCCTGAGCTAAAAGGTCAAGAGGTGTGCAAACCTCTTTACTGTCACTTCTACTGGTCGTCAATCTCACTAACTCTCTCTCATATACACAGAAACTTGCACTTCAGAAAATGCAAGTGAATGCATCTTCTTTCGGCTGTTTCCATTAGGGGTCGCCACAGTGGATCATCTGTTTCCATTTCTTCCTGACCTCTGCATCTTGCTCTGTCACACCAACCACCTGCATGCCCCCTCTCAACACATCCATAAACCTTATCTTAGGCCTTCCTCTTTTCCTGTTACATGGTAGCTTCATCCTTAGCATCTTTTCCCCAATAATATGACTTTTAGAATTTATTTCCTTCAGAAAACTTAGGTTTAACCCAAATCCTGTTGTTTAAGTTAGTTTGTAATTTTATAAGAACAAAATTTAGAATATGTTGCTATTTTTGATCCTTTGGTCCACCTTTACTTAGGGCTTTATCCAGAATTCCTGAGCTAAAAGGTCAAGAGGTGTGCAAACCTCTTTACTGGTCTGTGTATATGAAAGAGAGTTAGTGAGATTGACGACCAGTAGAAGTGACAGTAAAGAGGTTTGCACACCTCTTGACCTTTTAGCTCAGGAATTCTGGATAAAGCCTTAAGTAAAGGGCGACCAAAGGATCAAAAGACCAAAAAGTAAATGGACAAGTTTAGGAATATCAAAAAAAAAAAAAAAAACCCTTTACTACTAGATGTATTACATGTACATTTTGCTTTTATTCTATTTGAATGTCTATTTGAAACTGTACTTGTACTAATCAATGTCAAATGTACTGCAATTATATAGAAAAGCAACACCACAAAATCCACTTCGATAATTTATTAAAACTGAAAAAAGCTTCTCTCTCTGACGTCTCGGCTAAAAGCCTTCAAGGAGTATAATACATATAAAAATACACAGCATATATATACAAAATGCAACTGTTGATTAACCATTCAGCATTTATCAATTAACTAATTATGGCTTTCCAATTAAATTCTTCATTTAAGCCACATGGAGACATTGTCTTAAACTTTAAAACATACAATGCTTCTTTTTGCACTAAAACAGATTTAACATCCACAAAACAGTTTGCAGGTATATAAATTTGCTCTAATATAGTCGCTTTAAGAAAATCGCTTCTTCCCCCATGATACTGGGAGAAATGTAATGCTACAGGACTATCTTCTTTACAATTGTCAATATTTCTAATATGTTCTAAAAGTCTTAATTTAAACGCCCTCTTAGTCTCTCCAATATAAAACTTATTACATGGACATTGTAAACAATAAATCACACCTATAGTGTTGCAACTGTACATGTTTTTAACATTAAATTTGATATTATTAATGACATCAAATGTTGGTACAATGAATTTACAAGCCTTGCATTTACCACAACCAAATGTACCTTGCTTACTAGGAATTTTATATAATACAATTGGGGGTATGCAAAACCTACTCTTAACTAAAAAATCTTTAATGCATTTCCCCCTGCGGTATGAGAATTGTATATTAAACTTCATCCATTGTTGCACACTATTTAAAGAACATAAAAAATTCCAAAATTGTCTAACAATCTTTATAAATATGTCTGTAAAGGAGCCATAAGTAGTTACAAAATAAATGGACTCCTTTATATCACAAACTTTGTTAGCCTCATGCCCCTGTGCACCATGAGATTTTATGTTCAAGCTCTTATTATATTTAGTTTGTTCATTAAAAAGTCTATCCATGCTATTGTGCAAAATTTTATAACTGTAACCTCTAGAACAAAAAGATTGTACCATAGAGGTCAGTTCTTTGTCAAAAATTTCAGACTTATTACAAAGTCTGTATATCCGTAACATGTCACTATAAGGAAGGGCATTCAAAGTATGTGGAGGATGGCCACTAGTGCCATATAAATATTGAAACCCACTTTGAAATTTACGATTCAAGCATGTAACTAGATTCTTACCATCTGATATATCTAAAATGACATCCAAAAAAGGAACAACAGGTCCAATTTTTAAATCCTCTAGCTGTAAATACCATCTATTCTTGTTCAAATCAACTACAAAATTTTTTATATCTAATTCACTCCCATCTACCAAGAATACCAAATCATCTACATATCTGTAGTAGTACTGCAATTATATACTTTAATAATATGTAAACAGATACTATCTTTATCTCTTTTCTCTTTTACTATAAATGTATCTGCTTTTTAAACATGTATTACTTTGACGTGAATTTATTTTAACTGTTTGGAGCTTATCTCCCCGGGCCTCTACTGAAAATGGACATATATCCAGCTAGACTAGCCCGGTCAACAAATGTAAAATAAAAATAAATATACTAAGCATCCCTCCTCAGCACATGTCCAAACCAACGTAATCTTGCATCTCTGGCTTTGTCTCCAAACCTTCCAACCTGGGCTGACCCTCTAATATACTTATTCCTAATCTTGTCCACCCTCATCACACCCAGTGCAAATCTTAACATCTTTAACTCTGCCACATCCAGCTCTAACTCCTGCCTTTTTGTCAGTGCCACTGTCTCCAACCCATATAACATAGCTGGTCTCACTATCCTCTTGTAGACCTTCCCTTTCACTCTTACTGGTACCCGTCTGCCACAAATCACTCCTGACACTCTTCTCCACCCACTCCATCCTGCCTGTACTCTCTTCTTCACCTCTCTTCCACACTCACCATTGCTCTGAACTATTGATCCCAAGTATTTAACCTCATCCACCTTCACCACCTCTATTCCTTGCATCCTCACCATTCCTCTATCCTCCCTCTCATTCACACACATGTATTCTGTCTTAGTCCTGCTGACCTTCATTCCTCTTCTCTCTACAGCATATCTCCATCTCTCCAGGATCTCCTCCACCTGTTCCCTACTCCCACTACAGATCACAATGTCATCTGCAAACATTATAGTCCACGGGGACTCCTGTCTGATCTCATCTGTCAACCTGTCAATCACCATGCAAATAAGAAAGGACTCAGAGCTGATCCTTGATGTAATCCCACCTCCACCTTAAACGCATCCTTCACTCCCACTGTAGACATCACCGCTGTCACATTACCCTCGTACATATCCTGTACCACTCTTACATACTTCTCTGACACTCCCGACTTCCTCATACAATACCACAACTCCTCTCTAGGCACCCTGTCATATGCTTTCTCTAAGCCTACAAACTCACAATGCAACTCCTTCTGACCTTCTCTATACTTCTCCATCAACAATCTCAGAGCAAACATCACATCTGTAGTGCTGTTTCCTGGCATGAAACCATACTGCTGATCACTAATCATCACGTCCCTTCTTAATCTAGCTTCCACTACTCTTTCCCATAACTTCATGCTGTAACTGATCATTTAATCCCTCTGTAGTTACTACAGCTCTGCACATCACTCTTATTCTTAAAAATCGGTACCAAAACACTTTTTCTCCATTCCTTAGGCATCCTCTCACTTTCCAAGATTTCATTAAACAATCTGGTTAAAAACTCCACTGCCATTTCACCTGAACACCTCCATGCTTCCACAGGTATGTCATCTGGATCAACAGCCTTTCCATTCTTCATCCTCTTCATAGCTATCCTTACTTCCTCCTTGCTAATCCGTTGTACTTAATGATTCATCCCTACATCATCCAACCTTCTCTCCCTCTCATTCTCTTCATTCATCAACCCCTCAAAGTACTCTTTCCATCTCCTCAACACACTCTCCTCGCTTGTGAGTACGTTTCCCTCATTATCCTTTATCACCTTTACCTGCTGCACATCTTTCCTAGATCGGTCCCTCTGTCTAGCTAATCGGTACAGGTCCTTCTCTCCCTACTTAGTGTCCAACCTTTCATACAACTCTTCATATGCCTTATCCTTAGCCTTTGCCACCTCTCTCTTTGTCATGCACCTCATCTCCTTATACTCCTGTCTACTTTCTTCATCGCTCTGACAATCCCACTTCTTCTTTGCCAACCTCTTTCTCTGTATACTCTCCTGTACTTCCTCATTCCAACATCATGTCTCCTTGTCGTCCTTCCTCTGTCCAGATGTCATACCAAGCACTTTCTACCTGTCTCCCTTACTAGCTCTGCTGTAGTTACCCAACTATTTGGTAACTCTTCACTGCCATCCAGTGCGTGTCTTAACTCTTCCCTGAACTCCATGTCACAATTACCCTTTTTCAATTTCCACCATTTGATCCTTGGTGCTGCCCTCACACTCCTCCCTCTCTTCTTCATCACCAACGTCATCCTACAAACCACCATCCTATGCTGCCTAACTACACTTTCCCCAGTCACCACGTTACAGTCTCCAATCTCCTTCAATTTGGCCCTCCTACATAAGATATAATCCACCTGTGTGCATCTTTCTCCATTCTTGTATGTCACCCTATGCTCCTCCCTCTTGATAAAATACGTATTCACCACAGCCATGTCCATCCTTTTCGCAAAATCCACTACCATCTGACCTTCTACATTCCTTTGCTTAATACCATACCTACCCATCACTTCGTCATCCACTCCTCTGTTCCCTTCACCAACCTGCCCATTGAAATCTACTCCAATCACCACTCTCTCACCCTTTGGTACAGTCATCACCACTTCATCCAACTCACTCCAAAATTTTTCTTTCTCATCCATCGCACACCCAACTTGTGGAGCATATGCACTAACAACATTCATCATTACGCCACCAATTTCCAGCTTCATAAACATCATTCTATCCGACACTCTCTTCACCTCCAAAACACTTTTAGCATACTGTTCCTTCAGGATAACTCATACGCCATTTCTCCTCCCATCCACAACATGATAAAACAATTTGAACCCAACTCCGATACACTTAGCCTTACTCCCCTTCCATCTGGTCTCTTGCACACACAATATACCAACATTCCTTCTGTCCATCATATCGGTTAGCTCTCTCCCTATACCAGTCATACTGACAATATTCAAAGTTCCAACCCTCACTACCACAGTCCTAGCCTTTCTCCTCTCTTCCTGCCTTCGGCCATGCCTTCCCCCTCTTCTCCTCCTTCAGCCAACAATAGCCCAATTTCCGCCAGCACCCTGTTGGCTAACAATACTGGTGGCAGTTGTTGTTAACCCGGGCCTTGACTGATCCGGTATGTAAATATTTACTGCTGTCCGCATGAATGATTTGGTGAAGTTTTACACTGGATGCCCTTCCTGACGCAGCCCTCTCCATTTATCCGGGCTTGGGACCGGCACAAAGAAATGCACTGGCTTGTGCATCCCCAGTATGCAAATCCTATTAATCAAGAATCTTTGTGAGTTTTATAACAGCAATATTTAATATATGTTCCTATTCTGAGCTTTTGTTCTCCTTTATTTTAGAATTTCTCCAGATTTCTTGAGCTGAGTCTGAGAGGTGTGCAAGCCTCTTAGTAGCTGCTGCCAGTGCACGATCACTGCCTCTCTTGCTCGCTCTTACTCACACACACCTCGCTTTCATGAACATATGCACCCATATGCTCAGAGACAGACAGAAACATAAACACACACACACACACACACAAGCACTAACACACACACACTTTTCTCTGTTTCATTTAGTTTGTAGACTCACTAAATAGCAAACGTGCTGCTTAGCAAATGTAAAATAATGGCTCAGTCGATCTCACTCTCACTCACATGCATGCATACATTCACACAGAGACATGCACTTTTTTAATTTTCTTATTTTATATATTTTACACTTGCTAAACAGCAAAAACACTGCTTGGCAAGCATAAAACAATGGCAGCAGTTAAGTTATTTTCAGTGCTCCACTGTAGCTTGATATGCTGTCAAGAAATGGCGGACTCATTTTTCACCAGCATTGCCTGTAGATTAACACCCTACTGGAGAACGTTCATTCTCCAATCAGTCTGTGATCTACAGGTCATTTGGTCTCTAATATACATTAAGAAACACATAGTACATTTGCTATTTAGATTACATTTATATGAAAGCAGAGGCAGCTATTTCAGTATAAAAAGAATTATGCATTAGCAGATTTTGAACATTACACATTTGAAGAGTTCTATCAGTGAGTTTGTCAGATCATGTGATTAGTGCTTAGAAATTCAAATAAATCAAGGAGAGAAAAGGAACTAGGTAGGGCATAAAATGTTAATATTATAGTTAAGAGGTGATGTGTAAGGCAGATTAAGAGATAATAAGGTTAATATCAAAAGTGCAGATGTGTGTGTGGGGGGGGGGGGTGTCACAAAATGATCTGTATAGCTGGGAGATGCTAGTAAAGTTATTCAGCCCTAGGTGAAGATTATTTGTAGTGTATAGGATTCTGAATGAAAATAAATGGTTTGATGATATGTTAGGCTGAAAATAGGAATGTCATTATCATGTGGATTACAGAAGCCGATCCAATGATTTGATAGGTGAAGTTTTAGTTGTGATTTAAATATGTTTGCACTCTGAATGGATTTAATGTGGTGCTGGGATGTGTTGTCAACTGGTCAACAAATGGAATAAATGATTTTAGTCCATCCCAGCATGTCACTGTTTCATAGTTTCATAGATTAGTACTAGGCTAACTGCCCTTGTGGGGCATTTTAAGCCTAGCCAAATGGAATAAATGATTTTAGTCCATCCCAGCATGTCACTGTTTCATAGTTTCATAGATTAGTACTAGGCTAACTGCCCTTGTGGGGCATTTTAAGCCTAGCCAATTACCCCATGTGAGAATCAAACCCTGTATCTTGCATCTGTAAGGTAAACACCTTAACCATTATGCCAGCCCCCAACCCCCAACTGTATCCTCTTTCTGTAACTTTCTTACTAAGTCAGCGTCAGTACACAGCTATAATTATTTCTTTTTTTTTCTTCTATCATCAGTAATTATAGTACTACCCAAGAGAATCTCTAGTTATTCTTTTAATTATTCTTCATGCTTCTCTAGTAACAGTGCTGCCCTAACACAGATACTATGTGCAGTGCTTTTCTTGGCCTGTATTTTACTTTCATATTACACTTTGGTAAATTAAGTAGATTACTTTGCAGTCATGGAAATGCCATGTACAAAGGCTTTTTCAGTATGCTTTGCAAGAATATCTTTTCTCTTTCCACCTAATGTCATTAGTATTGAAAAGAAAATATGTTTGATCATAGACCAATTTCAGAATCACTGGCTGGTTGTTACTTCCTCAGGGTTGCAGAGACTGATACAAGGTATGTGTAAATCAGCCATACTCTCAAACTTCTGCACCAAATTGCTAAACATATTTATGGATGATCTCACATCCATTCACTATTGAAAACTGATAATTTTCTACTGACATATATCCCTTTCATGCATCTATAGGTCCCACAGACCATTGTCAGCTGGTCTTTTCTCTCCAGGATCACAGCTCTTATACAATTTTGACTAGCATCTACTTGCAATGCAACTGGCTTATTCTTATCACAATAATTTAATGTGGGTGCTTCTGTAACTAGTTCAGTGACAATTTAAAATGCTTTTCCTGTTCATAGCCTCCAGCTCTACATTTCTCATGTGTACTTAACTGTAAAGCTAATTCTGCACATTACCTTACAAAAATAAATATTTCCCTAACAGTGCCACTATATAAGACCCTTGGACATACACCCACACTCTAAAACAAACCCATGCACAGTATTAAAATGATCCCCTTACCTTGTCCTTACTCTAATCCTGATTCAGGCACAATTCCCATCCGTAATGACAAAACCTTTGTTATATCCAAAAGTTCCAGCATTAACACACTCAGCAACGTACTGTAACTCAAAGAACGTCTCCTACTCATATCTAATCAGATGACATTCCTCTAGTCCGTAAACTCTGAACTTGACAAAGAATACTTCTGATCAAAAAACCCAACAATGCAATCTTTCCACAAAGTTAGTATTTGATAGAAAGAACTACACTATATATATATATATATATATATATATATATTCACATATGTATATCTATATATGTTTCTATATATATATATATATATATATATATATATATATATATATATATATATATATGTATATATTGTGTGTGTGCGCGTGTGTGAGTATACACTCATGCACATACATATATTAATACAGTACTGATACATACTTAGATATGCATATTTGAGAAGAATATAATAATTTGTAACTAGATAAGTATTTATTATAGCGACACATTCCCTAGTGATGATTCATTTAAAGAATATGAGAACTTCAGTCATGGTAGGGTTACCTAGACCGACACCTGAAGTCTTGCTAATGGGTGGTGTTATCAGATGAGCACTTGCTCTCCATGTGACCCACATAGCCATATAGCTCAAAAAAAGCTTTCTGGAGACACCATGTTTATGCAACACCAGTAAGGAAAATGGTAGATTGTCAAATACAGTTCCAATCAAGCAGGACATGATCTCAGGATAGATTAATATGGATTAGATACAGGCAATGAAAAGTGGCTACTGGGACATGAAATCTCACCTCTCTGCTTTGGAGAAGCTGGACCTTTTATGAGAGGTTGAAAAGTACCAGCCAGATTTAATTGGTCTTAAACTAGTCTTCTCAAGCCGAGGTCGTGGTAATCCAAAACTGTTCCTGAGTAAAGGCCCCAGGTACATCAGAGCTTAGGAACATCCTTCCCCAAATTGAGCAGGACCTTACATAATAAGCCTGGTGTTCATTTGTGTAGACCCATGCAATCATCAAGACTATTCTGAAATGTCATCAGTTCTTTCTTTCACATATAGTAGCAACACATTCCATAGAGTGGGAATACACTGTTCCAGCAACCTATTTTTCCAACCTCACTAGGTTTAGTGGTAGTTGTGGAGAAATGTTCATAGCCTCCTGGACAAGTGAAACCCACTTGTAGTTTGTACCTTCAAATGAGAGGCTTGACTCTTGCAAATGGGAATCACAGAAAGGAAAAGTATTTCTGTATTTTGAGTTTATACAACTTTCAGCTATTTGCAATATGTGGCCTTCTAACAGAACATAAATATGGAATAGAATTGCAGTCTCAGACTTCTTAATGTAAAAACACACTTTAGTTAGCCACAACTGAAAAAGTACCAGAAACAAGGCTAACAACTAGGTACAAGTAACCTATGAACCTATGAACATAATAATAATACACAAGCAATCAGGGGGACAATACAATGTGAGCCATAAACATCTTTAAGCAGGCAGGTCTAAAATTTCTTGCCAAGTACTTAATAATGGCTTCTCTCCTAAGTGAGCTGAGCCTTACGCAGTAATCCTGGTGTAAATCTCTGTCTACCCTTCCAGTCATCATAAGTATCCTTAAAGGTAGGCAAAGTAGTACTTTCTTTGACCTGTAGTGGTCGCTTATTCTATAGGCTGGGAATATGCTGCATTAGAAAACTATCCCTTTATCTAGTCTTGTTTATGTTTTTGTGTAAGTTTACATCTCTCTTGTTTATGTTTTGGTGTAAGTTTACATCTCTCTTGTTTAGGTTTTGATGCAGGTTTACATCTCTCATTGTTTATGTTTTGGCGTAAGTTTACATCTCTCTTGTTTATGTTTTGGTGAGTCAACGCAATGCTCTACATGAGTCAACGCAATGCTCTACATGATTTAAGCAATAATAATACAATTGTTATAAAACAAGCTGATAAAGGAGGGGCAGTGGTGGTGCTGGATGCTTTGTTTTATCACAATAAGGTTGAACATCTATTATCAGACATCCACACTTATCTACCTATTAATCCATTACAAGTCAATATGCTGGTAGCTCAGGTACACAACAGGCTACAGTGTGTTTTTGATGCTAAGCGCATTGATGAAGAACTTTTTAATTTTTTGAAAAAGGATGGTGCTGTTATACCTATTTTTAAAGCTCTTCCGAAAATTCATAAGAGTTTAACAGACCCACCTCTTCGCCTCATTGTGTCAGGCAGAGGATGGGTCACAGAGAATATATCGATTTGGTTAGATTTTACTCTTAAACCACATTTAGCTAATATTGAAGAAGTGATAAGGGATACAGGACAATTTCTGATGACCTTGGGTGCCATACAGCTCAATATGAATGGTTCGTACTTGGTGGCCACAATTGATATACAGAGTTTATTTACTGTCATCAGCAATGGATATGGTATTATGGCCATACAAACCTTATTACAAGAAATGGGCATTGATCATATTAAGATTGGTGTTATAACAGATATGCTTACTTTAGTACTAGAGAACAATGTTTTTCTAAGTTTAAACAATACTTATTAGGCAGGCACAATGGGGTAGCCATGGGCACCCCCTGTGCTAACACATATGCCAATTTGGTCCTTTCCTATTGGGAAAGAAGATTTGTTTTGGCTAACAATGACTGGTGTCAGTATATATCCCTTTATAGGCGCTTTGTAGATGACATCTTTATTTTGTGGAATGGGAATGAAGAACAATTTGCTGATTTCCTTGCATATATGAATTCCACTACCTCCTTCTTACATTTCACAGCCAACAGTTCAAGGAAGGAGATAGATTTTTTAGATGTACATTTAGAACAAGGGAGTGATGGTTTCTCCACATGTCTCCATAAGAAGGATTGTTGGAGAAATACCCTGCTTAGTTTTGACAGTATGCACCCCAGGTTTACCTTCCCAAATATTATAAAAGGACAGGTTACTAGGGTGTCCAGGATCTGTACAGATGAAACACTTTTTGAGGCAGAGGTTGAACAACTTAAGGATATGTTCAGTGAGAGAGGCTATAATGCACATACAACACATAAAATTATCAATGATAATAAGAAGTATAGAAAAGACAGGTCAGCTCCCTGGTTATGTTTGAAAAAAGGACAAGAATTTCGATATACACAGGATAAGAACATGAGTCAAAAACCGCAAATTATGTTTACATATAGTAATAATATTCGTGGGATTTGTGATGTTGTCAGAAGTAATTGGAACATTCTGACCACTGATGAGAAACTTCACCCCATAGTGGGGGTATATCCCAAGTTTGGTTTTAGAAGGAATAGAAGTCTAAACGATATTCAATCAAATGAGAAGTATCCTGAGACTAAACACTTCAAAATGAAAATGGGGACAGTTCCTTGTGGACTTTGTAAAGCTTGTGTTTACATTAATAAGTCTACCAGCTTCATTCATCCAATTACTGGTAAGACATTTGAGTTCAAAGCAAGAGCCACCTGCAGAACCACCGGCATTGTTTACATAGCAGAATGCCAACATTGCACAAGTTTTTATGTTGGTAAAACTAACTGCATGTTTAAAGTTAGGATTTTGCAGCATCTATCAGCCATTAGGAATGCAGATATACATAATGCTCTCTACAGGCATATAGAGAAAAATATACAACATAGTTTTAAATTTAGAGCTATTATTAATATTAAAATAAACAGTAGAGGGGGCAATATCAGGAACAAAACTGAATTAGAAGAGGCAAAATGGATAATAGAGCTTATGGCTCATAGATCACCTGGTCTCAATGAGATGGTTCCCATGAAACCCGCCCAGAAAAATAGGCAGGTGTTTTATTGAATTTTGATTGGTTGTTCTAGGTTTAAATTTTTATGTTGGAATGTTGAGCAGGTATCTGAAGAAGGGTTATACCCGAAAGCGCTCTGATTTGTAATTTTTGCCTGCCTTTTATACTTTGATTTTATTAAACAGTGGATTATCCTAGCAGTGTTCTGTGACGTTTTTTTTTCTTCCTTTTTACATTTGGTTTACTGGTGTCACACAGAACTTTGGTAAGGTGCTTGATCTCCTTTGACTGAGAATTTGTAGTTATGCATCAGACTTGAGGCCATTGTTCTGAACACTCCAATGAAGAGAGCAAGTCAACTTTCAGCTAATCACCAAAAAGTGGTGATTTGGACCAGACATCTGAAGCAATGGATAAACAAACCTGAGGAATGCAGAACTTTAATTAAGGGATCCTGGAAATTCTTAGTACCAGAGTTGGGAGAAAGCATCAATGCACAAAATGCGCCTGTGTTTGATATGCAAATAACCCTAGGAGCAGCAGCTAGACACCAAAGGTAAGGACAGATGTCAAGTTAAGGAAAGAGGCCCTCTATGTACTGCCAGTGGGAGGGTCTCAAGATGTGACTGACAGGTACAGAAGCACTTGGAAATCAATGGCTGTAGCAGCTATCCAAGCAAAGGTCCAAGCAGAAGAGGGTTTTGATGAAGCCTTGGAAAATTAATTCTTGAAGCCCTCAGAGATGCTGTGGCAAATAATATAGTGCCTCAAGACAGAAAGGAAATGTTTTGCCCATTCTTTATTTTGCAAAACTGGAGAAATGATGACCTTAGCTGAAGACATTGTCAACATATGGAAGCAGCACATTAAGGGACTTCAAACCCTGGAGGTCAAACTTTCCTCTGATGAAGCCACACTGAATGATGTAGCTGCATCCATTACAGTAGATAAGATCACTGTGATAAACATCTGCATTTGGTAAAGGCTGCAAGAAGTGCTAAAACGGACAGACATTTTGGGAGTGTTGTGACTTACACACTTTTACGGTTTTGTGTGGAAAGGTGGGTCAGTATTTTTGACTTGACAAACTGGGGAAGTTATCCATAGTTTAAAAAAGTAGGTGGGAGGATTTATTCTATTTATTGAGATATCACACTACTTAGCTTCCATGGGAAAGCCTACATCAAGGTCCTACAAAAGAAGCGTCATTCAGTAGTTGCACATTTGATTCTGAAAGGGCACTGCAGATTCCATTCCTTATTGGCCATGGGAAAGTTGATCAAATCGTTATCCTTGCACAGATATTATTGGGGCCAAGAGAGTTTGTCAGTACTGACTAGGTTTGGTTTTAGACTTAGGAGGGAAACATCTGAATGTGTAACCCGAGATTTCATTTTGGATGTGGTACAGCAGTACAGGATCTCACGGCCATTACTGCATCCTGTTTGTTCCATGTAGTTATGGAGTGGCCAGGATGCTCCATCAAAGTTGTGTCCTGTCTCCCCTCCTGCTAATGATTTTCATGGGCAAGCTATCAAGAAACTTACATGGTTTGGAGACCATCCAGTACAGGGGATGAGAGCTGCATTTCTATGTGCAGATGATAATATCCTCGTACCCACTAATGACCGATTTCTAATATGCACTGATCTGATTCACTGCAGAGTCTGAAGAGGTTGGGAAGAAAATCAGCACATTAATATTACAGGACTTTTTTCCCAGAAATGAGAGGATTGCTGTCTGTAGGTTGCGGAACAAAAACGTCAGGATAAAGAATTTAAATATTGTAAAGTCTTGTTCTCAAGTGAAGGTACATATAATATTTGTTCACAAGTGAAGATACAGATGATTTTTCTTCACAAGTGAAGGTATAGATGATTTTAGTTCACAAGTGAAGGTACGGGTGATTGTTGTTCACAAGTGAAGGTATGGATAATTTTTGTTCCCAAGTGAAGGTATAGATGATTTTAGTTCACAAGTGAAGGTACAGGTGATTGTTGTTCACAAGTGAAGGTATGGATGATTTTTGTTCACAAGTGAAGATACAGATGATTTTTGTTCACAAGTAAAGGTGTAGATGATTTTAGTTCACAAGTGAAGATACAGGTGATTGTTGTTCACAAGTGAAGGTATGGATGATTTTTTTTTCACAAGTGAAGACACAGATGTTTCTTGTTGATTGGTGAAGGTATAGATGAGACTTGTTCACAAGTACAGGTACAGAGGAGTCTTGTTCAGAAGTTAAGGTACACACAAGCATTGTTGATTTGAGAAGGTATGGATGAGTCTTGTTGATAAGGGAAGGTACAGAGTTTTGTTCACAGGTGAGGGTTCAGGCAAGTTTTGTTCACAAATGAAGGTGCACACAAGTCTTGTTCATATGTGCAGATAAGAATGAGTCTTGTTGATAAGTGAAGGTACAGAGGAGTCTTGTTCACAAGTGAAGGTGTGGACCAGTCATGTTCACTAGTGAAAGTAGAGAGGAATTTTGTTCATAGGTGAAGGTACAGAGGGCTGCAAGACTGACCCAGTGGGTGGGTGCAGTAGGAGTGATACAGCAGGAATTGTACTGCAGTGTGGTTCTGAATCAAGAACTGCATTACAGGACAAGCAATGAATTTATTAGTCATTCTGTGCAGAGGTGTAATGATTCAGGCATCCAGTGCTGCTGATCTGGCACCCTCCTCAACCCTTGCAACATTAAGTAAAAATAAATAAATAAATAAAAAGGTCCTTTCACTGATCTAGCACTGCTTATGTAAGGAGCAAGCCAGGTCTGTTCATCCTGATAAATGTTCTTCCATTTGTAAGAAGCAGCTGCTACAGATTGTCACACACAGAGTGCTAAATCACTGCATGCCGATAAATCCACTGAAATCCAGTCAACATCTGCCAGTAGCACCCCCTAACAATCTGTGCCCAGACTGGCTGCCCCCTTGACCCCACTCTACATGTATTCCTAGTTCTGTGCACTGATCCTCATCTATTTTCTTAAGCTTTACATAGTAATGGAACAGATGAGACTGCAGACACAAGTAGCGGAAATGAAGTTCTTTTCCAGAGGGTAGCTGAATTCACTCGTAGTAAGATACGAGCTCTACAGTTCAGAAAGATCTCAGAATGCAGTTCCTGCTCCTTTCTGTTTAGGGGAGTCAGTTGATGTTATTGAGGCTCCTTGTAAGGAACCCCCTGGGTATCTCTCTTTGGAGGCATACAAGGCACATTCTACTGGGATGTGACCCTAAGGTGGACACAGGCACAGAATGATTATAGACTCCGTTTGCCAGGAAAGATATGAATATTCTGTAGGGTCAGTTGGAGACGGTTGCTAGGGTGAGGGAAGTCTGGCCTGCACTACTCATGGTTATTATCTTGACTCCAAAAGAAAACTAGTGTAAAAATAGATGAATGGATGATTGCATTAATGCAGGGATAGATGCATTTTTTTAACCAGCATGTGTACACATTTTGGCATAACTTGCGTATTTATATTGCAAACAGTAAAAACAATAAAAAAAAACTTTCTTTGACAAATAGGATTATTTCTTTATCAGTAGAAATGGGGTGCTCATGAACAGTATCTTTACAGACAGAAACTATTTTCAAACCTGATGATGCATTCATAAAAATCATAAGAAGGGTAGTCAGGGGAGACCTGTTCTGTGGAAAATTCTGGTGCTAATATTAAGCACCATGCATAAACATGGCTGTTGGCCACATATTAAGCATGCTAAATTGAAAGCATTGCAACAGTTGTCATAGAAACAGTGCAGATAAAGTGAAGGATCATGGGAAGAATAGAAAGAATGAAGTATAACAGCAGGTGTCTCAACTCCAGTGTGTCAAGAAAGGTAAGAAAGGCAGTTGGTGTGCAGGGCTAAGGCTGTGAACTATCATGTATCTGCTATAGGATTTGAGTCAATCACCCCTCATTAGCCTACTTTGTGAGCTTGAACAATTCACTTAACCAGACATCGTTCCCACATTGCCCCTAAATCGGACTGTGTGACCAGTGAAGCCATGTATACGAATGAAGCTTTAAATTTACAATGTTTGTTTGTGTCTTTCGGCTTTTCCCCGTTAGGGGTCGCCACAGCGAAACTCTGGTCCGCTAATGATTGGTAGATGATTTTTACGTGCTGAGTTACCAGCCCTGATGCACAACCTTCAATGAAGGTACGCACAATCACGCATGTCTCCACGCAGAAGACGCTCTAGCTGTGAATCAAACCGGATAGCATCTTACTGTGAGGTGACAATGCTACCGCAGCAGCACCACCGCAGACCTAAAGCTTTAAATTTACAATAGAAAGAAATATTTTTGCTTTCTTTGTGTAATATATCTTGCATTGCATAAAACAACAGTTTAGACCAGTATAAACCATACTAGTATACAGAACAATTGCACAGTTAAAACAAGTGCTCTGTCTGTTCTTTGTTCGACAACTTGTAAATGTCAGATAATGCTATGCCAATTGCCAGAAGAGAGAAATGTATTAATAGAAGTCCATGTTCTTTAAGGGATGCTGTATCCCCTATTGGGTGCATTAGTTCCCAGTTTGCAAGGGGAAATGATCAACACTGAAGATGTAAAAGTTCAGGATATGGTGAAAATTAAGGATTTCGCTAAAGAGGAAGTGGAACATCAAAGTGAATAAAAAATAAATAATACAATAATAATATTACTCAGAATGATATCTAAGTCCATTATGTTGCTGTCTACACCTCTGTGTGGGCATTGATCATGTAAAATGCCAGATGCTGCTTTTTGACATCATAATGCCTCTTTTGATCATGACCGCAAACTAAAGTTTCTATTTCTTTACTGGATACAAATTCTGTTAAGCCACTCTAAAAAAATTTTTTTTTTTATTTCATTTTTTAACTGCAGTAGTAATGCAATAAGTGCCAACCTGAAAACACTGTGATCACACTAAACTTTCTAATGATGTCACTGAGGGTACAAAGTTCAGCTTTCTCTTGAAATTCTATACATGTCTCCACAACACAGTTTTAAAAATAATAGCATCTCATTCTGAAAAACACTTCCAGAACATTACTGGATAATGCTTTTATTTTCTCCTGATGGCATTGCTTTTATTAAAAGCACTTAAAATGTATATTACACTTCTTTAGACAATGCATACTCTGTCTGTGCTCTATAAACTTAAATGAATACTTTAGATTTGACATTATCCAGTATGAAGATCTTACACCAGTTTCCCAAAAACTAATTTAAAAACTGTTTTCCTAATTCATTGTGGTGTTGTATAGGGTCGGTCCATTATCTACACGGTAATGTATTAGATATTACCGGTGTAATTTCGAATCAGAAACTTTCATACTGCTGGGTGCATCACAGTTTGAAAATAAAGAAATGAATAAAGCTCAAACTCAGTCTCTTTCTTATTTGTTTCATAAGGATGCGTTCTACTGCTAATTAAAACCAGCTGGAGACAGCAATATCTGAAGCATGCATAGTCAGCTTAACATTTTTCTATTACATATTCACACAAATAGCTTACCACCTGATGCTGTGAAAAAATCTGCTATTTATTTAAATGCATGCTTTTTACTAGAGTCTTTCACAGAAGCCTGGTGTCTGGAATTATTAAGGCATCTAAGTGGGAATGAATGCTGTTTTGTCTACCTAGCATATTCCACTGTTTTTTTTTTTATAGATATTGATATTGTAACTTTGGTTTCGAGTAACTTTGCCTCTAATAGTTTCACTATGAATCTATGCATTGCCTTCCTACGGTTAACAATTCCTGTAATCAGCAGTGAATAGGACATATGTATGAAAGGCACATGATTCAGGTTCTCCGGCATTTATAAAGAGGTGTCTCAGGGATTAGAAAGGTTACTGGCATGTTTCTACTGCTGCACATATTTTTATTGGAATTGTTTATGCGGAGGCTTTTTTATTTTTATGTGCAGTTACAGCAGACCAGGAATAGTTCTAGATTTTCAGCATTTCACTATCTCTGAAGTGATAAATCATTGTCCCTAGTCACTGTCATGATATCCTCTAGTAGAAAATGAAGCTTTTCTTGCTAGAAACATTAAGCATGCAATTGTAGCTACTTGGGATTGTTTGCTTATATACCTTAATCAAACTAAACTGAAGACAATCCTCTGAAAGACCTCAAATCCTCTGAAAGACCTCAAACCATTGTATTCTGGATGGACAACAGTAACTGATGTTTCAACATCGGCTTCTTTTATATGAAATCTTGATGTAACACTATGCACAATCTCTAAGGTGAGTATTGTGGTTGTCCTGAAAGAGCTGTTTATAGGACCCTAACATGGGCAAGTTGTGACATGATGCATTTGTAAACTATAGCACTCATGTGATTGACTAATGTCTGATGTCAGATCTGTGGAATATTTCTGAGAATATATAATGCAGATTTAACCACTGCAATCATGCATACATTATGAGAATGTGGTAGGGCACTACGTTGTAGAAAAGGTTAGCATTGCTGCCTCCCAGTGCTTAATTCTCACACTTTGACTGGTTTGCCTTCTGTGCAGAGTCTGAAAGTCCTTGCTGTGTTTAGCATGTGTTTTACCTTTCTTCAACACTGCATAAAGCAAAGCACTTCTCTTACTCCCTTCAAAGATAATTTGAACGAAGGGATGGGTAACACCAAAGTCACCCCTATTCTAATACCCCGTGTCTCTCATAGATATGAGAAACATAAATATCCCAACATATCCTTGTTTGGCCCATTTTCATATTACTCTTATGCAAGATATAAGGCCTAAAAACTCACATGGGAATGTAAGGCTAGAATTCTTAAGCTCCTCCCAGATCAGCAGTATAGTAAGTCCCTGTCAATCACTGAACCTATGAACATTCAGAAGTCGTGATGCCAGTACACTGCAATGTTCATGAGAGCCTGTAAGTGTGTATTTTGACTGAGAGTGTATATGTGGCATGAATCCAGTGCATCCTGTAATAGACTGGCATCTTAGTCAGGATTCATTTCTTTGCCTTTCACATGCTGTGTTCTTTGAATGGCTATGGCACCCTTACATCTGTAAATTAGATTAAATGGGTAATGAAAGCAAAATCTAATGAAGGAATTAAGGAAGGAACATAAACAGTAGTTATACTTTTGATGAAGTAATATTCTTGGAGGCTTTGTTTCTGAAAAGGAAATTCTGAGAAATTAGACACCTGGACTGTAGCTTGCTTTCACTTATGAGCAGAAAGTTGTGAGTGCTTTCCTATTTTCTTTTTCTTTTTTTTCAATCTAGTATAAACCATGGTTTTCCTTTACATGCAGTTGTGTAAAAATAGCATTAGATTGCTTACACATTACACAGCTATGTCACACTATATGCATGTCTTCATGTCTGTGTATATTATTGTGTGTGTGTGTGTGTGTGTGTGTGTGTGTGTGTGTGTGTGTGTGTGTGTGTGTGTGTGTGTGTGTGTGTGTGTGTGTGTGAGTTTGTGAGAGTGTGTCTGTGTGTATGTATGTGTTTGTTGACATTACCTAGACTATGCTACAGGAATACTGGATTTCCAAAAATCATATGTCTTCATACAGGAGGTTAAGAATTATGGCAGCTTACCTTAACTATAAAAAAGAAAGATTGACTGAAATAAATAGCAGAAAGGAAGATGATTTTTTTTGGGTGGTGGGGACTTACAATTTAATGCCTCCCACATCCCCACACAAGGAAGTTTACATTTTGTATCCACCTCCTTGACTTAATAAACTCCACACTTGTTCTGTAGTAGGATAGCCATCTTGTTTTTTTGTCTTATAGTGTGCTTTTACCCGAATACTGTTAGCTGCACATACTCCTGCCAGTGCAGAATATTTCTCTTGTGAATTAGGCAGTATGAATACTGAATTTGAAGCCACAATGAGATGCAAATGAGGACTGTTATGCACAAAACATTCATGAGACAAATGCATTTGGATATTTTATGATTTGCTCTGCCCACTCATGCATGGTTGTGCAGTTTGCTTAGCAATGTAGCACAGCAGTGGATACAGATATCCACAAACAGACATACATGTATTTATGTCATATCTGATAGGCAAATGCACAAAACCTGGTCATTATTGTGACGTCATTTGCTTTTAGAAACTTTTTTCACTAAAACAAAAGCACCCATCAGTCAATAGCATTCTGGGAAACTCAAATTTCTGCGTCTGCATTTTCCTGTCTCCCTTTCACTTTAGGATTTACAATTTTGCAAAACACTATGGGGTAACATAATCTTTCCATGATAGTTAAGAAAAAGAAGCATTGCTAGCTTTGAAGAGAAAAATAATCTATTATTGTCATCTTACTTTAACACAGGTATGTGAATTTTATTTTGTCAGTGCTTATCAGATTAGATAACTAGAAATGTTTCTTAGGGCAGGATTCGAACACAGTTTTATGACTGATGAAAGGTAATGCCTTGAACTTGTCCTACTTTAATTATATGCTAACAAAGTAATTAACAAACTGCTGTTGTTCTCAGTTCTACATCTGTGTGACTGTAGAACCTGTTTTCTTTCCAGCAATTCTTTAGAATTATAAGTAATACCTTGGAGCTGTGTGTCCAAAAATTATGGTGTGGAACTGTGCAGAGATATCTGTCCCTGCACTGCTGTTGAACCATAGGGCAAATGAACTGGAAGCTGATCAAACAACTGTTCTCTAACACACAGGAGTGATATACATCCCTTTGTCCCCAGTGTGATTACCTGTGTCCATAGCTGCCATGCCAGATGTCCCACTTAAGCTCAGACAGATATATGGCCAAAGGTTAGATGGTATCCATCCCCACTGTAAGTACATGTTGAGCTATTACATACGTGCACACACCTGAAATATGTGCCTGTGTGTGTGTGTGTGTGTGTGTGTGTGTGTGTGTGTGTGTGTGTGTGTGTGTCTGTGTCTGATACTTCTTTATGATACTTCCTGACATTCCAGTTAAGTCACAAAACTGTAACTATTGTGGTATTCCCTGCTGTCCAACACAATATGTGAATTATCCTGACATTAACTGTTTTACTTATTGGATAAGCTAGTAGATACAGTTCCACTACTATGTGTACATGTCAACTGCAATGTATGTGTGCATATATATATATATATATATATATATATATATATATATATATATATATAATCTAATGCTGCTGAGTTATATCCAACTCCCGTAGTGACCCATGGAACATCTGATATCATACACAGCATTAAATAGGCCAATAAAGTACAGAAGTAGATTGTCATGCCTTTCGTCTGTGTCACACAGAGATACTGTTGGACAGCTTACAGTCTCCAATCCACCTGCAATGCATTGAGATGAGGGAGGAAAGAGGAGTACAAAGATCAACATGAACACAAAGAGGACACAGAACGCACTCCAGCTAAGAACCGAAACAGAGAATGCCTTACTCACTGAGCCAGGGTGCTGCCTCTCCATCACATACAGAAGGGTTGTCAGAACTCACTCACCCTTTACTGTACAATGTGGATGTAGGTTTCCTACCTTCACAGATGTAAGATGCCCTGTATGTACAATGAGCCTAATTTGGACAGAATGTCTTAGAATCTCGTTGTAAGTTATGACTTCATGAGCCTGTGTGGGACAGCCACCGACAGCTAATATAGAGGGACTTTCTTTCTTTATTGTCCTTTCTGAATATTGCTATGCCTGTTTCACTTGCAGTATTAGAGTTAATCACTGATTAGTGATATACAAATCAGGTCAAAATGACTGGACTTTCCATGGTTTAGCATAGGTTGGATTGTCCTAAAGTCATAGAATTTATCCCCTAGGTCATTTATTATTTCAGCATTTCCATATCTCTTTTAACTTATTTCTGTTTCAAGAGATGACAACATATTAAAATCATGTCCTGGTATCATCTGGAAGTTGGTGGAGAGGGTTGAGGCTGTCAGTTGTTGTCCCTGTGGTGTCGGATTTAATTCCCTCAGCTCTCATTTGCCTGCTATGTGATCCGGAGCAAATTACTAAACCAGATATTGCCCCTGGGTCACCACTGAAAAGGGATTGTGTATCAATTTGACTGACATGGTTAACAAATGGGCATTATTATTATAAACAAATAATAGTAACTATTATTATTACTATTAGTTTTATTATTATTATTATTATTATTATTATTATCATACAATACATTTTGTAGTATGCAGAAAAGAAAACTTTTAGTCACTGTTTGTCTTCCTTTCTGTTATAAGACAATATATGCTTATTAAAATAAAACTGTTGCCACTATATCAAACTGCAATTCCTATATTTGCAGCATTTAACTTCTTTCAAAAGCAGGGAGTACTTGAGACTCTGGGTTACCACATCTCCAGTACACGTGTAGTTTTATTTCTTACAGTGAAGCACCTTTTATCACTTATTTTTTTTTTCTTTTTTCCATATCTGTTCCTTAACTTTCCTTCCAAATACCAGTGCCTCATCTAAAACTGCATCTTATCATCTTTTTGCAATACAACAAAATAATTAGATTTCTGAATTTCTCTCTCTGTAATCACATTTTTATTTTGTATTGTTTTTTTTTAAGTTCTTCAAACTCGCAGTCTCAACCTTCATTTCTGCATCCACCTCAACATCATTTGCTATTTTTCACCAACTTCTCCTTTAGAAAAGATTTTCACTTAGATTGCCTTAAAAAGGAGTTACCTGAGTATCCTTTTCTTGTAATTTAAATCCAGCACGTTTCGAGGAGATAGATTAAATGACAATAATAAGAACTACATCTAAATCAGTCAGTATAAAGATGCATTAATATTGGCCTTACCAAACTCACCGTACATCATCTAGTAAGATTTTCTCAGAATTTATTTTTTTTATCCCTTACCTTTTATGTGTGCTATTGAAATGCTTTAATTGCGCTTCTGTTAAAAACATATCCATATCCGCAAAACTCCAATCTCCTTCAGGCTTTGGAACCCAACCTACATCTGTAAGAGCCCCATTCCCTCTAACTATTTATTTATTTATTTGTTTATGTATTTATTGATCATCTCCATCTTTACCATTACATTTATCTCAAGTTTCTGTAATGCTTATAGATGCAAACATTGAGTTTAAATTTTCTTTGCTGACTTTTTTGGTTACTTAGCTACCCAATCTCTTGCTAACCAAAAATGTATTCCTAGATAATTCACTGCTTTCATTTCCACAGGCTCACTCATAGTCTTATCGAGTCATAGATTGTTACTAGGCTGACAACCCAGGGGGGCCTTCCTAACCCTAGCCAAGTTTTCCTGAAAGAATAACAATGTCCTATATCAAAGTCGAACATTGAGGGCCAGGCATTTATAAGCTACATATGTCCATAACAGACATGGTTGCCAGGCCTGCTGCAAATTTCCTAATCCCCATCCACGGGTCTATGTTGCTGTTAAATTGGGTAATACACAAACACAGCCTCACCCGGATAGGAAGCCAGTTTCATGGGAAAGAGTCTCTGGGACACCTGTCTATCTCTCCAGAATGTTCTATTTAAGTCATAAACAAAATTCAGGTCCCTAGACTTTGCATTTATGTTACTGTTTGAGTGTGGAAGATGCAAGAGATTTATAAGTGTGGCATTTGTGGGATGTCTTGTAAGCTAGTCACCGATCATCCCTCATTAATCTATAGGAGGGTGAGTAGAGGGAAAGGGCTTTAAGGCACTCTGCATAAGGCAGGTTTGTTATGCCTTATATTATTTTTGTAAGGAACCTTGGAGGTTGCTCTAGCTGTTGCATATGCCTGGTCAATATATACCAAATGGAGCATTATGACTGGTGTGATAAGGGCAAAGTGCAGTGGAATAATGACCTATTTGGACCTAGATGCCATACACTTACTTATATGTTGCAAAACATGAAAGGATTTTCTCATCACTGTGGCCACATGGTGATCGAAGCCAAGGTTACTGTCTTCATGCGTAACCAGATCACTGACTACTGGGTCAACTCTTAGGGGTGTGTTATAAACATGGTAATTAGCTGGGATGGTTGACTTCTTAAGGGGTACACTTGTACATTTCTTAGCATTGAATTTAAGACCATAGCTTTGGCACTACTCGTTAATCAGAGATAGGCCTTCTTGAAGAGTGATAGTGTCTGTGGGGTAGTCAATGATAACCCCAGCTTGCAATCATCTGCAAACTTATTCATCCCATACATTTTCAGCTTTTGCTTCCACTTTAGAGAAATAAGTGCCAAAAAGGAGCAGGCCCAATGCTGAGCCCTGCGGGACTCCACTAGTTACTAGCCTCTTGGTGGAGGTGGCCTTATCTATTTGACATCCTGGGTCCTATCAGTAAGCCAGTTAGCTATTCAGTGGGTAATAAATTGGTTTATACTTAAATTACTGAGCTTCTCTATAATGCCTGAGTGGGGTATTGTATCAAAAGCCTTGGCCAAGTTGAGGTAAGCTGTGTGCACAATCTTGCCATCATCCATTGCTTTGGTGACCCTCTCAAAGAAGTTACCTGGATTGGTGGTTGGACCTCTTATGTGCAGGGGAATGATTGCAACCATCTTCCATTCCTCAGTCACGAAACCTGACTCTAGGCTCCAGTTGAAAAGTGATTTAAGTAGATCAGGGAAGTCATGCATCATGTATTTAGTAAGCAGCCTGGAATATTATCTGGGCCCATCAGTGCAGCATTTTTGGTCCTGGAATGTGCATTGAAGACCTGTTCCATAGTAATGGTTCAGAGAATTGTGGCATGTAGTATTTCTTTTGGACTATCGGGAGGGTAGGGGGGGGGGGGATTTCAGCTGAACTAGTCAGCCAAAAGGTTGGCAATGGGTTCTGGTTCAGTGTAGGTGATGTCACTTGCAATAAGTTCTGCACATTGTTGTGTATTTCCTCTGAGGTTACACACATAGCTCTAGAAAGCTTTGTGATTGTCTGCATGAGAAGCTGTTTTTTCTTCAACTTTACCCTAAAGTATTGACTAACCCTGTTATCTGCCTGTTTAGATTGGGCATGTTTTTTTTTAGTATGTCGGGCTTTGTTCTTCCTACATTTGGCCAATATTTTTTTTATGACTGATATTGTGATTGCACCAGGGTGATTTGTCTTTTGAGTTTGTCTTATTCTTAGTACATGTGGACACAGCTTGTTCTATACAGCTATCAATATGACTGTATAGTGATTCTGAAAATAGCTCAACAGATGCTATGGTGTTTACTGATTTTGAAGCTGCTTTGGGTTTAGCCAGGGTTACCTTTAGGATTGTTCCTAAAGGTTTTTGGTTTTCCTAGGTATCTGGATTTAATTTTTATTTCAGCCACTACTGCCTTATAATCAGATCTGATGAGCAAGGACATTACATTAGGTAAGAAACATTGTGTCCCCATGTTTGTGAGTACAAGGTCAAAGATATTTGTTCCACTGGTAGGAGTGTTACAGGATGTTGGTATTAATGACGTTTAGGAATCACTGGGCTTATGCATTAAAAGTGGTGTAGGATTCCCACTCTATAGCGGGGTAGTTGAGATCCTCCATGAATATCACATTGGTTTGAATGGTGAGGGACTCTAGAACATTGAGGCAGGTAGTATGGTTTTCCTGAGACTTTGAGGGGACCCTATAGCTTGTAAGGTTATGGCATAAGCCTCTGTTTATGGTGAGTATAAGTTCAGGTGGGTCATATACTTTAACTAGTCTGGATATGATGTTGATTTTAGAATAGATTGAGACTCCTTCACCTTTAGTTTCCTCCTGTGCAGTAGCTTGTCTGAAGGTGTGAAAGGCATTATAACATTACATTGCTGGCATACTGTCTTCAACTTTAAATCATGTCTCCATTACTGTACCGATATCTATAATCTCCAGGGAGAGGAAGACTGCAGGGAGTAGAGTTTCTTATTAAGACTGCTTGCATTGAGTAGTACCACCTTCAGATATTCCTCCAGAGATTCAGTTAAGTAGGGAGATTTATCAGTTTGGCATTGATTAAAAAAGGCACAGTTAAATCAGCACCCACAGCTGCGCATGGTAACACTGTATCCAATGCCTCTACTGCTAGGATAGAGGGAATAAGTGCAGACCATCCCTGCAAAGTAGAGTGGTCTGTCAATCATGTTGTCTCAGGCCATCAAATATTGTACCCCTTGGACTGACACCAGAAGCTAAGGTATTTGTTAACTTGTTAAAATCAATCAATTTCTGCTGATAGCATGACATCATCCTTGGAGAGGGCAGTATGCTGATCGATGCTAGGCTCATACCTGCCTAAGATACAATCAGCGAGCTCGATCATGTCTCGCTTCATATAGTCAAGGGAGGTACATACCGTCTCAGGTCACTAAAACCCACATGGACTATGAGAGTCATACTGGTACCTGTGGTTCACTGACCTGAGTGCCTGTGTGACTTGAGTGATCCTAGCCCATGAAAGTCACTCCTTACTCACTCTGGCGAGGGGAACATCTGTGTCACACTAGAAAATCACCAGTGACCTTGAACTCTGTCTGAAGAGCTTAGCAGTAGATGCATTGGATACAGTGTTACCGTGTGCAGCTGTGGGTGTTGGTTTAGCTGAGTATTTATTTGATGGCTGTGGACCTTTTTTATGATTGTGCTGTACAGGCGGTCTTAGTATTTTAGGCAGGTTACCTATAAGTGCTCAGCATAATTTGTTTATGTGTAGGGTCTTTACCCTTTCCAGTAGGCCTGGTGTAGGTGTCACTAACAACCTTCATAGGATTAGTTTTGGTTGTATGAAAGAATTTTGCCTCCAGTGTCAAAATGTATTTATACCTCACAAGAAATCTGGACAAGGCCAAAAAAAATGGGGGACAAAGGCCGAAAAATAGAAACAGATTTAAAAATTGCTCTTAGAAAATTGATAAAGTAATAGGATTTGTGTTAACATACATTTTCTAAGGGATACAAGGCCTGAAACTCAAATATATATCATTATTTAGTGACTTTACTTCTCAGTGATTTATCAGAAAATCTCAAATTTTATGAGGAACAGACCAAAAATATTAGGCAAAAATCTGGACATTCTGGGAAAATCTGGACAGTTAAAAGGTATGCCTCTTGCATACTTTATCAGTTTTATAAGGAATAAATGAGTTGTCAGCGTACATGAGGCAATTGCTACAATGCCTCAAATACTTTTCTCAACCAGATTGGCCACAGAGAGAGTCAAGAGATATGTATCCACGGCTACTGATCTAGTAAGAAGGAGTGAGGGAAATTTAAATATTAAATAGATCAATAGCACAAAGAACTTGATGAGCAATGCTCAGCTATGCACAAACCACTTTTTAGTAATTTAAAATATCTGTCTAGGCAATAAGGGCATTTTAAGAGAAAATTATACTGTGAGAGATAAGCGTCTACATAGATTACAAGGGGGAATTACACTGCAAGATATAGATGTCTGCACAGATCACTGCTAGATGCGACTGTGCTGAGAACATCATGTCTAACTAAAGACTGTAAAAATGTCAAACAACACAGATATTCAGCACAGAGACACTCAAGTTAATGCAGCTCTGACAAAAACATTGCAAGAAACAAGTGTTGAAATAGTGGATATGGTAATGAAAGCTTTAGCTTGTTCGTAGGTTATGATGACCCAAGCACTGGGCAACTGTGATGCTTAAATATTATCAGAAATGTGTTTAAGAAAACACAAACATGGCTCTGTGGCCATTCAGAAACCACAAAATCTTCTTTCCTTTACACAATCCGGGACAGAAAATTACTCTGGTTCCCTCTATTTACACTAAAGTGAAACCAAGGCAGTTCTAACTAAGATTGTAAAAAGGGTCAAAAAGTGCAGATATCTAACACAAAAACACTCAATTAATTTGCTCCCTGTGAAATAAAACAAGTGCTGAAACAGTGGATATAGTAATCTAAGTCGCAGATTTTGTAAAGTTTAACAGAACCCAGCAACACTCTTCTTCTCAAGTAGCATGGTCACCAAACGTTGCCAAATGCCTCAGACACAGATATTCATATTTTAAACAAGCTATCCCTCTAGCCAATCAAATAAAGGCACAATAAGACTTACACCAGTAATTCCCAGCTCAGAAGGGCATAGGCTATCCTCTTCTGCCGTAAAAGTTTAGACAACTAACCTTCCTAATGTAAAATAGCTGGTTTGGAGCCCAAGCACTTAAACCAGAACAAAGACACTAAGAATAACAGGCACAACAATAAACCTTTACCAGCAGTTCCCAGCGCAAAAGGGTTTAGGGTACCCTCTCCTGCCTAGGTGTATAGACCACAAACCTTCCTAATGTAAAATAACTGGTTTTGAGCCCAAGTACTTAAATCAACACAAAGACATTTTAGAATAGCAGCCAGAATAAGCCTTCAACCAGTAGTTCCCAACTCAGAAAGGTGTAAGCTACCTCTCCTGCCATAAGAGTGTAGACTGCACACGTTTCTAATGTAAGATAACTAGTTTGGAGCCCGAGTGCTTAAATCAGAACTAAGAGACTTAGAATAACAGATACAATGTAATCAGGCTACTAACAAGCAGTAATAAATGCGGCAGATTAAATGCAACTTAACACTTTAAGAACATGCAGCAAAAAGCTAAATAAAGAAGAACAAGCACCAGTACAGTAAAAGCAGCTGAATAAAGTGCAAGTTTTTAGTGATTGGAAAGGTAGAAAACGAAGATAGTTCAAGTTTAAGAGACCGCGACAACGGAGAACACTGGACTGCACCATAGTTTTCGCCTAACTCTCAGAACTTTACAGCAGTTGCATAACATCTAGGAGATGCTGCATATCATCTTAGCTCTCAACTTCTTTGCTCAATACACAGGGGCAAACCTAAAAATAATGGGTAAAAAAACATTATTGTTACTCATACCTTTCAAGTGACCTCATTATGATGAATGTTCCTCATTTTGAGTTTTAAAAAGTCCAGTTCCTTATTTGAGTCTTAAAAAGTCCATGTTCCTCACTATTCCACATTTGAAGGGCACATTACGCATTCAGTGTTAAGAATTTTTATAATTAATGTCACTGACAGCCAAGTAGGATCTGCTCAGCAGCAATGAAAAGCTTTTCACTTTTCACATATATAGGGGCAGTAACAGTTTCAGGTGATAACAGGGAGCACTAGACTTTGTGTAACCATGTCACTCAGTATTCTAGATTTGCTATTAACTCATGGTCCAGTGTTCTCCATCATTGCCTAAGAGACTAAGAAGGGGGTTTGCACTGCTTAGTAGAATGAGCTGATGAAATGAGACTGAGAGGAGTGTCCAAAGTTAGATTTATAGTAGGCTTGGACAACTCAAAAACCACCAAACGTAAAAGCACAACAGGAGTAGGGCAGGTTGTTGGGAAAAATCAAATGCAGAGATCAGCAATACTTAGGCAGAGAACAAGTCACAATGCACTACAGCTAAAGATGCCACTAAATACTTGTAGTTAAATGAAGGATGCTATTTCTCAGCTTCTTCAACTAATTTGATGGATTTTATTCATTATCTGCAAAATAATTATTTTCTAACCGACCCAGCCCAGACCTCTTAATACACTGTTTTCAAAGCAGAACAGACAGGAAATGATGTATGTGCTTAGTATACAGAAAGTGATTTTAGTGTTTGAATTTGACTCTGATGATGCCTTAGCATACTGGGCGAAAGCACTAAGTCTATTTCAATTGCATTTAATAAAACTATGGTCATTTTGAACTTTGTGCAGTGGTTTTACATTTTGAGTTATTAGTGGCAAATCATAAATGAATAACTCACAGGGACAACGAGAGACAACCCCCTTCCCCAGAATTCACCCATCAGTCTACTTTTGCCAAACAACCACTATGTATATTCTACCTGTACCTGAACAGACCCATTAGACTCTCCTTAACAGAAGCCTCATACAACTAAAACCAGCAAGGAGATTCACACGGTACTAGTGTCCATGCAGTTTATTAGCCGCGTTCATCAGAAAGACTTCATCATAATACAAATTCACCTTCAAATTCACTCAGTTAAATACTACACCCAAATCATATTCATATAAAACAATTATTCAGTTTACACCATCAGTTAAAGCATTAAAACAATTAACTATTTAAACTTGTTAACACACACTTTTGTTTCTTAAAAAAACATGTAATATTCACTGCATCATTAAGTACAGGGTTTCTGTCTGCCAATAATTTAATTTTCTGTGTATCTGTGAATTTAAATGCTGTTCATACTTGTGCCATTGGGTCCTTGTACATAGCCTGTACTAATTCCATCAGTGTTTTTGGGACTGCTGACCATCACAGGACTACCCAAATCAGCTGTACTGGGATCTTGTCTTATATTTCTCTAAGGCTTGGAATATCCAGTTGGGCTTTTTCTAAGAATCAGCTTCTTCACAAATATCTGTCTCAATGCAAACACTGGGGCAGTTATAATACGTTCTGAACTGATTCTGAACTGCTCATCCCCCATAGGTTCATGGGTGTTTACTAAGCTAATGACCACAAGGGTCTATTTAAGCCTAGGCACGCATCCCAAATCGCTGACAAGTTCTGGTATCCTTGGTAAGTGTAAGCAGGGGCTTTTGAGATGAAACATTTACAAGCAGGGGCCTGGGAGATGAAACATTTACAGGTTGTCTGTGTCCATTAGAGACATAGGTGCCAAACCAGGGATGAATTTCCTGTTCCCCATCCAATTGTCTAAGTTACACTTGAACTGGGTTAGGGAGGAACTCTGCTTCACATGGATGGGGAACCTGTTCCAGAGATGGGGTAGCCTTTGGGATACATTCCTGCCTCTCCAGCAGGTCCTATTTATATCGCTGGTCAGGTTTAAGTCTTTAGAATGGGTAATTCTGGCTCTCTTTGTACTTCCTTTCATTTATCAGCCATCCTCACCATAACTTTCATGACACGTTACCTCTATACTGTCCACAGTTGTGAGTATAGCCATTGTTCTTGTACACTGGTACTGGTATGCTTATTTTCCAGTAATCTGGGATATGCCTCTCTCTCTCCATACTGCTGTAAGTACCTGCAGGAGCAATTTTACTCTGACTCACCCAATATCTTGATCAGATCTAGTGATTTCCCTGACTTAATTTTCCTTTTTGCTGCTCTTACTTCAAGGGTGGCATCTTCTTCCTCTTTCATTATAGGCTGTTTCTGGTGTAGTACAGCTTCAGTGTTTTTTTTATTATTATTCAGCAACTGCCTGAAGTATTCTGTCTATTTACTTTTAATCTCTTATGTAAGGGCAGGCAGGTTGTTGCAAGCATTCCTTATGAAGAATGTCTGATGGCTATCTTATTTATCTTTTTGTCTTTGCATTGCAACCTGTTAGAGTTTCTTTATGCCATTTGCTGAGTCACTTTCCAGAAGCTGTTTGAGTGCCTCTGATGCCTTGTTCTTTGCTATTGCAACTCATCTTATGGCCTGTTTGTTAGCCAATCAGTATTTCCTCTTAGCCTGGTTCATCTTTTCCGTCTCCCACCTTTTCCTGCATTCTTTGTCTTTTGATGATTTCCTGGACATCTGTATTCTACCACCAGATTTCCTTATGTAGCTTGCTTCCAAACCTGGCTCAGTCAAGTATCTGTTCTGTAGTCCTCTCAGTTGCTGTTCCAGTCTTCTTCAACTCTGCCTGTTTCCTGTTTTCCTGAGGTACTATAACCCTGAATATTTCCTTGAACTCTAATGACTTCTCTCCAGTCAACTTCCAGGTCTTCACCTTAGTTGCTGTTGATATTAAAGCTTTATCTAACAAAAACGTATAAATCTGTATGATGAAATTTATCCACTCTCAAATTCCAAAACTTTTCAGTTCTGTTACCAAACAGAAAGAAACCTGGTCCAGTTCTCCTTTTTCGCCTTCTTCTTCAGTACTTAACTCTAAAACTAAACATTTCTTTATTCTACACTTCTGTGTCTCCTGCCTCATTTAGTAGGAAGACTTCCATGTAACAACTTCCATATAAAATGTGATGCAGAGTTAACTATTTTCTGTATAGCAATTCAGCAATCATTCCCAGTGAAAGTTTTCCAAATAATGGAGTCATTCCGATGTCTTATTTTAATTAGCAAATGTTCTAATTTTATTTTCCCAGTCTCCTGTCTAAATTTCTCTTAATCTATTTAAGTATGCCATTAAGAAAGCAAGGTAAAAGTTGGCTTAGTGGGAACAGACTGTTCAACAAAAATGAAATAAATATATTCATTTTCTGCTTTTATACCATGTTTGTTATGGTGCCCAACATATAGTATATTTTATAAAGCGTTCTAAAAAGTAAGATGTAAGGTATTTATACTACTAATATATAGACAGGGATTTGTATTTTATACACAAAATGCAGTTTGATATTACACAATGGATTGTAATTACTATTAAAAATGTACACACTGATTGGCAAACCAGTTAGCATGGTCACTGTAAATAAAATGTTCCACACTGGCACAAATATGGTCAGATTCCTTTCTTTCTCCATGCTGATAAGTGGAAAATTTAAAATGTGAAATAAAAATGTTCGTAACTAGGAAACTTTTCTGTGGAGCAGGACAATGCAATACAATACATAAAAAAAAAAAAACCCACCAAAAATGTTTATGCCGTGAGAGACACTACAAATAGCTCCATGATATATATTAAAAGTCTTTACCTGCTGAAACACGGATGTCCCTCAATATTTATTGACTTCATTCTGCAGTTATGTGCCAGAAAACAGCTAATCTGAAAAACAGACTACACATTCTGTGAAAGTATACTTCAACCATGTACACTATCCACAAGAAATAAAATATTAAAAAAATAAAATAAAATGGCTGAGATGAAAATGTACTGGGCAGCCACAGCACATACCCAGTACATACCTGTGATACCTTAGACACAGCACATACCCAGTACATACCAGTGATGCCTTAAACACAGCACATACCCAGAACATACCTGTGATGCCATAGACACAGCACATACGGAGTACATACCTGTGATGCCTTAGAGACAGCACATACCCAGTACATACCTGTGATACCTTAGACACAGCACATACCTAGTGCATAACTGCGATGCATTAGACACAGCACATACCCAGACTATAGCTGTGATGCCTTAGAGACGGCACATACCCAGTACATACCTGTGATGCCTTAGACACAGCACATACGCAGTACATACCTGTGATGCCTTAGAGACAGCACATACTCAGTACATCCCTGTGATACCTTAGAAACAGCACATACCCAGTACATTCCTGTGATGCCGTAGACACAGCACATACCCAGTACATACCTGTGATGCCTTAGACACAGCACATAACCAGTACATACCTGTGATGCCTTAGACACAGCACATACCCAGTACATACCTGTGATGCCTTAGACACAGCACATACCCAGTACATACCTGTGATGCCTTAGACAGAACACATACTCAGTACATCTCTGTGATACCTTAGAAACAGAACATACCCAGTACATCCCTGTGATGCCTTAGACACAGCACATACGCAGTACATACCTGTGATGCCTTAGAGACAGCACATACCCAGTACATACCTGTGATGCCTTAGACACAGCATATACTCAGTACATACCTGTGATGCCTTAGACAAAGTACATACCTGTGATGCCTTATACACAGCACAAACCCAGTACATACCTGTGATGCCTTAGAGACAGCACATACCCAGTACATCCCTGTGATGCCTTAGACACAGCACATACCCAGTACATACCTGTGATGCCTTAGACACAGCACATACCCAGTACATTCCTGTGATGCCTTAGACACAGCACATACCCAGTACATACCTGTGATGCCTTAGACACAGCACATACCCAGTATATACCTGTGATGCCTTAGACAGAACACATACTCAGTACATCTCTGTGATACCTTAGAAACAGAACATACCCAGTACATCCCTGTGATGCCTTAGACACAGCACATATGCAGTACATACCTGTGATGCCTTAGAGACAGCACATACCCAGTACATACCTGTGATGCCTTAGACACAGCATATACTCAGTACATTCCTGTGATGCCTTATACACAGAACAAACCCAGTACATACCTGTGATGCCTTAGAGACAGCACATACCCAGTACATACTTGTGATGCCTTAGACACAGCACATACTCAGTACATACCTGTGATTCCTTAGACACAGCACATTCCCAGTACATCCCTGTGATACCTTAGAAACAGCACAAATCCAGTACATCCCTGTGATGCCTTAGAAACAGCACATACCCAGTACATACTTGTGATTCCTTAGACACAGCACATACTCAGCACATGCCTGTGATGCCTTAGACACAGCACATACTCAGTACATACCTGTGATGTCATAGACAGAGCACATATCCAGTACATTCCTGTGATGCCACAGGCACAGCACATATTCAGTACATACTTGTGATGCCTTAGTCACAGCATATACCCAGTAAAAACCTGTGATGGCTTAGACACAGCACATGCCAAGTACATACCTGTGATGCCTTAGACACAGCACATACGCAGTACATACCTGTGATGCCTTAGAGACAGCACATACCCAGTACATACCTGTGATGCCTTAGACACAGCATATACTCAGTACATACCTGTGATGCCTTAGACACAGTACATACCTGTGATGCCTTAGACACAGCACAAACCCAGTACATACCTGTGATGCCTTAGAGACAGCACATACCCAGTACATCCCTGTGATGCCTTAGACACAGCACATACCCAGTACATACCTGTGATGCCTTAGACACAGCACATACCCAGTACATTCCTGTGATGCCTTAGACACAGCACATACCCAGTACATACCTGTGATGCCTTAGACACAGCACATACCCAGTACATACCTGTGATGCCTTAGACAGAACACATACTCAGTACATCTCTGTGATACCTTAGAAACAGAACATACCCAGTACATCTCTGTGTTGCCTTAGACACAGCACATATGCAGTACATACCTGTGATGCCTTAGAGACAGCACATACCCAGTACATACCTGTGATGCCTTAGACACAGCATATACTCAGTACATTCCTGTGATGCCTTATACACAGCACAAACCCAGTACATACCTGTGATGCCTTAGAGACAGCACATACCCAGTACATACTTGTGATGCCTTAGACACAGCACATACTCAGTACATACCTGTGATTCCTTAGACACAGCACATTCCCAGTACATCCCTGTGATACCTTAGAAACAGCACAAATCCAGTACATCCCTGTGATGCCTTAGAAACAGCACATACCCAGTACATACTCGTGATTCCTTAGACACAGCACATACTCAGCACATGCCTGTGATGCCTTAGACACAGCACATACTCAGTACATACCTGTGATGTCATAGACAGAGCACATATCCAGTACATTCCTGTGATGCCGTAGGCACAGCACATATTCAGTACATACTTGTGATGCCTTAGTCACAGCACATACCCAGTATAAACCTGTGATGGCTTAGACACAGCACATGCCAAGTACATACCTGTGATGCCTTAGACACAGCACATACTCAGTACATACCTGTGGTGCCTTAGACAGCACATACTCAGTACATACTTGTGATGCCTTAGAGACAGCACATACAAAGAACATACCTATGATGCTTTAGGAACAGCACATACCCGGTACATTCTTGTGATGCCTTAGACACAGCACATACCCAGAACATACCTGTGATGCCTTAGACACAGCACATACCCAGTAAATACCTGTGATGCCTTAGACATGGCACATACTCAGTACATCCCTGTGATGCCTTAGACACAGCACATACTCAGTACATACCTGTGATGCTTTAGACACATCACATACGGAGTACATCTTTGTGATGCCTTAGACACAGCACATACTTAGTACATACCCGTGATGCCTTACACACAGCACATACCCAGTACATTCCTGTGATACCTTAAACACAGCACATACCCAGTACATACTTGTGATACCTTAGACACAGCACATACTCAGCACATACCTGTGATGCCTTAGACACAGCACATACTCAATACATACCTGTGATGCCTTAGACACAGCACATACCCAATACATACCTTTGATGCCTTAGGCTCAGCACATACCCAGTACATACCTGTGTTGCCTTAGTCACAGCACATACTCAGTACATCCCTGTGATGGCTTAGAAACAGCACATACCCAGTACATACCTGTGATGCCTTTAGACATAGCACATACTCAGTGCATACCTGTGATGCCTTAGACACAGCACATACTCAGTACATACCTGTGATGTCATAGACAGAGCACATATCCAGTACTTACCCGTGATGCCGTAGACACAGCACATATTCAGTACATACTTGTGATGCCTTAGTCACAGCACATACCCAGTATAAACCTGTAATGGCTTAGACACAGCACATGCCAAGTACATACCTGTGATGCCTTAGACACAGCACATACTCAGTACATACCTGTGGTGCCTTAGACAGCACATACTCAGTACATACTTGTGATGCCTTAGAACAGCACATGCTCAGTACTTACCTGTGATGCCATAGACAGCACAAACCCAGTACATACCTGTGATATCTTAGACACAGCTCATACCCAGTACATACCGGTGAAGCCTTAAGCACAGAAGATACTCAGTACATACTTGTGATGCCTTAGAGACAGCACATACAAAGAACATACCTATGATGCCTTAGGAACAGCACATACCCAGTACATTCCTGTGATGCCTTAGACACAGCACATACCCAGAACATACCTGTGATGCCTTAGACACAGCACATACCTAGTAAATACCTGTAATGCCTTAGACATGGCACATACTCAGTACATCCCTGTGATGCCTTAGACACAGCACATACCCAGAACATACCTGTGATGCCTTAGACACAGCACATACCCAGTACATACCTGTGATGCCTTAGACATAGCACATACTCAGTGCATACCTGTGATGCCATAGACAACGCACATACCAAGTACATACCTGTGATTCCTTTGACACAGCACATACCCAGTACATATCTGTGATGCCTTAGACACAGCATATACTCACTACATACCTGTGTTGCCTTAGTCACAGCACATACTCAGTGCATACCTGTGATGTCTTAAACACAGCACATACCCAATACATACCTTTGATGCCTTAGGCTCAGCACATACCCAGTACATACCTGTGTTGCCTTGGTTGCAGCACATACCCAGAACATACCTGTGATGCCTTAGACACAGCACATACACAGTAAATACCTGTGATGCCTTAGACATGGCACATACTCAGTACATCCCTGTGATGCCTTAGACACAGCACATACCCAGAACATACCTGTGATGCCTTAGACACAGCACATACTCAGTACATACCTGTGATGCTTTAGACACATCATATATGGAGTACATCTTTGTGATGCCTTAGACACAGCACATACTTAGTACATACCCGTGATGCCTTACACACAGCACATACCCAGTACATTCCTGTGATGCCTTAAACACAGCACATACCCAGTACATACTTGTGATACCTTAGACACAGCACATACTCAGCACATACCTGTGATGCCTTAGACACAGCACATACTCAATACATACCTGTGATGCCTTAGACACAGCACATACCCAATACATACCTTTGATGCCTTAGGCTCAGCACATACCCAGTACATACCTGTGTTGCCTTAGTCACAGCACATACTCAGTACATCCCTGTGATGGCTTAGAAACAGCACATACCCAGTACATACCTGTGATGCCTTAGACATAGCACATACTCAGTGCATACCTGTGATGCCTTAGACACAGCACATACTCAGCACATGCCTGTGATGCCTTAGACACAGCACATACTCAGTACATACCCGTGATGTCATAGACAGAGCACATATCCAGTACTTACCTGTGATGCCGTAGACACAGCACATATTCAGTACATACTTGTGATGCCTTAGTCACAGCACATACCCAGTATAAACCTGTGATGGCTTAGACACAGCACATGCCAAGTACATACCTGTGATGCCTTAGACACAGCACATACTCAGTACATACCTGTGGTGCCTTAGACAGCACAAACCCAGTACATACCTGTGATATCTTAGACACAGCTCATACCCAGTACATACCTGTGAAGCCTTAAACACAGAAGATACTCAGTACATACTTGTGATGCCTTAGAGACAGCACATACAAAGAACATACCTATGATGCCTTAGGAACAGCACATACCCAGTACATTCCTGTGATGCCTTAGACACAGCACATACCCAGAACATACCTGTGATGCCTTAGACACAGCACATACCCAGTAAATACCTGTGATGCCTTAGACATGGCACATACTCAGTACATCCCTGTGATGCCTTAGACACAGCACATACCCAGAACATACCTGTGATGCTTTAGACACAGCACATACCCAGTACATACCTGTGATGCCTTAGACATAGCACATACTCAGTGCATACCTGTGATGCCTTAGACATAGCACATACCCAGTACATACCTGTGATTCATTTGACACAGCACATACCCAGTACATATCTGTGATGCCTTAGACACAGCATATACTCAGTACATACCTGTGTTGCCTTAGTCACAGCACATTCTCAGTGCATACCTGTGATGCCTTAAACACAGCACATACCCAGTACATACCTTTGATGCCTTAGGCTCAGCACATACCCAGTACATACCTGTGTTGCCTTAGTCACAGCACATACTCAGTACATCCCTGTGATGGCTTAGACACAGCACATACCCAGTACGTAACTTTGATGCCTTAGACATAGCACATACTCAGTGCATACCTGTGATGCCTTAGACACAGCACATACCCAGTACATACCTGAGATTCCTTAGACACAGCACATACCCAGTACATACCTGTGATGCCTTAGACACAGCACGTACCCAGTACATACCTGTGATGCCTTAAACACAGCACATACCCAGTAAATACCTGTGATGCCTTAGACATGGCACATACTCAGTACATCCCTGTGATGAGTTAGACACAGCACATACCCAGTACATGCCTGTAATGCCTTAGACACAGCACATACGTAGTACATCTTTGTGATGCCTTAGACACAGCACATACTCAGTACATACCTGTGATGCCTTAGACACAGCACATACGTAGTACATCTTTGTGATGCCTTAGACACAGCACATACTCAATACATACCTGTGATGCCTTAGACACAGCACATACCCAGTACATACCTTTGATGCCTTAGGCTCAGCACATACCCAGTACATACCTGTGTTGCCTTAGTCACAGCACATACTCAGTACATCCCTGTGATGGCTTAGACACAGCACATACCCAGTACATACCTGTGATGCCTTAGACATAGCACATACTCAGTACATACCTGTGATGTCATAGACAGAGCACATATCCAGTACATACCTGTGATGCTGTAGACACAGCACATATTCAGTACATACTTGTGATGCCTTAGTCACAGCATATACCCAGTATAAACCTGTGATGGCTTAGACACAGCACATACCCAGTACATACCTGTGATGCCTTAGACACAGCACATACCCAGTACATACCTGTGATGCCTTAGCACATACCCAGTACATATCTGTGATGCCTTAGACACAGCATATACTCAGTACATACCTGTGTTGCATTAGTCACAGCACATACCCAGTACATACCTGTGATGCCTTAGACATAGCACATACCGGGTACATACCTGTGATGCCTTAGACGCAGCACATACCTAGTACATACCTGTGTTGCCTTAGTCATAGCACATACTCAGTACATCCCTGTGATGGCTTAGACACAGCACATACCCAGTACATACCTGTGATGCCTTAGACACAGCACATACTCAGTACATACCTGTGATGCCTTAGACACAGCACATACCCAGTACATACCTGTGATGCCTTAGACATAGCACATACCCAGTGCATACCTGTGATGCCTTAGACACAGCACATACCCAGTACATACCTGTGATGCCTTAGACACAGCACATACCCAGTACATACCCGTGATGCCTTACACACAGCACATACCCAGTACATTCCTGTGATGCCTTAGACACAGCACATACTCAGTACATACCTGTGATGCCTTAGACACAGCACATACCCAGTACATACCTGTGATGCCTTAGACACAGCACATACCCAGTTAATACCTGTGATGCCTTAGACACAGCACATACCCAGTACATATCTGTGATGCCTTAGACACAGCATATACTCAGTACATACCTGTGTTGCCTTAGACACAGCACATACTCAATACATACCTGTGATGCCTTAGACACAGCACATACCAAGTACATACCTGTGATGGCTTAGACACAGCACATACCCAGTACATATCTGTGATGCCTTAGACACAGCATATACTCAGTACATACCTGTGATGCCTTAGACACAGCACATACCCAGTACATATCTGTGATGCCTTAGACACAGCATATACTCAGTACAAACCTGTGATGCCTTAGACATAGCACATACCCGGTACATACCTGTGATGCCTTAAACACAGCACATACCCAGTACATACCTGTGATGCCTTTGACACAGCACATACCCAGTACATACCTGTGATGCCTTTGACACAGCACATACCCAGTACATACCTGTGATGCCTTATACATAGCACATACTCATTACATATCTGTGATGCCTTAGACACAGCACATAGTCAGTACATACCTGTGATCCCTTAGACACAGCACATACCCAGTACATATCTGTGATGCCTTAGACACAGCACATACTCAGTACAAACCTGTGATGCATTAGGCACAGCACATACCCAGTACATACCTGTGATGCCTTAGACATAGCACATACCCGGTACATACCTGTGATGCCTTAGACACAGCACATACCCAGTACATACCTGTGATGCCTTAGACACAGCACATACTCAGTACATACCTGTGATGCCTTAGACACAGCACATACCCAGTACATACCTTTGATGCCTTAGGCTCAGCACATACCCAGTACATACCTGTGTTGCCTTAGTCACAGCACATACTCAGTACATCCCTGTGATGGCTTAGACACAGCACATACCCAGTACATACCTGTGATGCCTTAGACATAGCACATACTCAGTGCATACCTCTGATGCCTTAGACACAGCACATACTCAGTACATACCTGTGATTCCTTAGACACAGCACATACCCAGTACATACCTGTGATGCCTTAGACACAGCACATACTCAGTACAAACCTGTGATGCATTAGGCACAGCACGTACCCAGTACATACCTGTGATGCCTTAGACATAGCACATACCCGGTACATACCTGTGATGCCTTAGACACAGCACAAACCCAGTACATACCTGTGTTGCCTTAGGCTCAGCACATACCCAGTACATACCTGTGTTGCCTTAGACTCAGCACATACTCAGTACATCCCTGTGATGGCTTAGACACAGCACATACCCAGTACATACCTGTGATGCCTTAAACATAGCACATACCTGTGATGCCTTAGACATAGCACATACTCAGTGCATACCTCTGATGCCTTAAACACAGCACATACCCAGTAAATACCTGTGATTCCTTAGACACAGCACATACCCAGTACATATCTGTGATGCCTTAGACACAGCATATACTCAGTACATACCTGTGTTTCCTTAGACACAGCACATACCCAGTACATATCTGTGATGCCTTAGACACAGCACATACTCAGTACAAACCTGTGATGCCTTAGACACAGCACATACCCAGCATATACCTTTGATGCCTTAGCCTTAGACATAGCACATACTCAGTACATACCTGTGATGCCTTAGACACAGCACATACCTGTGATTCCTTAGACACAGCACATACCCAGTACATACCTGTGATGCCTTAGACATAGCACATACTCAGTGCATACCTGTGATGCCTTAGACACAGCACATACCCAGTACATACCTGTGATGCCTTAGACATAGCACATACTCAGTGCATACCTGTGATGCCTTAGACACAGCACATACCCAGTACATACCTGTGATGCCTTAAACATAGCACATACCCAGTAAATACCAGTGATGCCTTAGACATGGCACATACTCAGTACAAACCTGTGATGCATTAGGCACAGCACGTACCCAGTACATACCTGTGATGCCTTAAACATAGCACACACCCAGTAAATACCTGTGATGCCTTAGACACAGCATATACTCAGTACATACCTGTGTTGCCTTAGACACAGCACATACTCAGTGCATACCTGTGATGCCTTAGACACAGCACATACCCAGTACATACCTTTGATGCCTTAGGCTCAGCACATACCCAGTACATGCCTATGTTGCCTTAGTCGCAGCACATACTCAGTACATCCCTGTGATGGCTTAGACACAGCACATACCCAGTACATACCTGTGATGCCTTAGACATAGCACATACTCAGTGCATACCTCTGATGCCTTAGACACAGCACATACTCAGTACATACCTGTGATTCCTTAGACACAGCACATACCCAGTACATATCTGTGATGCCTTAGACACAGCACATACCCAGTACATACCTGTGATTCCTTAGACACAGCACATACCCAGTACATATCTGTGATGCCTTAGACACAGCATATACTCAGTACAAACCTGTGATGCCTTAGACATAGCACATACCCGGTACATACCTGTGATGCCTTAAACACAGCACATACCCAGTACATACCTGTGATGCCTTTGACACAGCACATACCCAGTACATACCTGTGATGCCTTAGACACAGCACATAGTCAGTACATACCTGTGATCCCTTAGACACAGCACATTCCCAATACATACCTGTGATGACTTAGACACAGCGCATACCCAGTACATACCTGTGATGCCTTAGAGACAGCACATACCCAGTACATACCTGTGATGCCTTAGAGACAGCACATACCCAGTACATACCTGTGATGCTTTAGACAGAGCATATACTCAGTATAAATCTGTGATGCCTTAGGCACAGCACATACCCAGTACATACTTATGATGGCTTGGATACAGCACATATGCAGTACATCCCTGTGATGGCTTAGACACAGCACATACTCAGTACATACATGTGATGCCTTAGACACAGCACATACTCAGTACATACCTGTGATGCCTTAGACATAGCACATACTCAGTACATACCTGTGTTTTTTAGACACAGCACATACCCAGTACATACTTGTAATGCCTTAGGCACAGCACATATTCAGTACATACTTGTGAATCCTTAGACACCGCGCATACCCAGTACATACCTGTGATGCCGTAGATACAACACATACCCAGTACATACCTGTGATGCCTTAGACACAGCACATACCCAGTACATACCTGGGATGCCTTAGACACATCACATACCCAGTACATACTTGTGATTCTTTAGGCACAGCACATATTCAGTACATACTTGTGAATCCTTAGACACAGCACATACTCAGTACATACCTATGATGCCTTAGAAACAGCTCATACCCAGTACATACCTGTAATGCCTTAGACACAGCACATACCCAGTACATACCTGAGATGACTTAGACACAGCATATACTCAGTACATACATGTGATGCTTTAGAGACAGCACATACTCAGTACATACCTGTGATTCCTTAGACACAGCACATACACAGTACATACCTATGATCCCTTAGACACAGCACATTCCCAGTACATACCTGTGATGCCTTAGACACAGCACATACTCAATACCTACCTGTGATGACTTAGATACATCATATACTCAGTACATACATGTGATGCTTTAGAGACAGCACATACTCAGTACATACCTGTGATTCATTAGACACAGCACATACACAGTACATACCTGTGTTTTTTAGACACAGCACATACTCTGTGCATACATGTGATGCCTTAGACACAGCACATACTCAGTACATACCTGTGATATCTTAGACACCACACATACTCAGTACATACCTGTGATGCCTTAGACACAACACATACCCAGTACATACTTATGATGCCTTAGACACAGCACATACTCAGTACATCCCTGTGATGCCTTAGACACAGCACACACCCAGTACATACCTATGATGCCTTAGACATAGCACATACCCAGTACATTCCTGTGATGCCTTAGACACAGCACATACCCAGTACATACCTGTGATGCCTTAGACACAGCACATACCCAGTACATACCTGTGATGCCTTAGACACAGCACATACTCAGTACATACCTGTGATGCCTTAGACCACTGGAAGTTGGTGGATGAACAATGAAGTCCTTTTATATGATGACATTATTTTTAAAGTTTTTTTTTTATATAACTTCATTGTATAAGAGTAATCATTCACTGCAATGGGTGTGTAATGGAGGATTTAACCATGGCTGGCTTTGTTTAATCACTTGTGCTTTGCCCTCATCATCAGACCATATGAAATGAGGGTAAACCCTGTGTTATTCACTCGCTGTTGTAGATTATTGCTAAATTATGAGATACTCGGCCGACATCATTTTTGTCTGCATTCACTTTATCCTGCCCAGAATAGTTTAATTTGTTTCAGCAACTTAAAATAGCATTAGATGTGTACTGTATTTCTTATCCAATTCAGCTTCACACAATGTGCCCCATTTTTCCCTTAAGTAAATTAGGGGCAGCTAAAACATTCTGAGGCTATGGTTTATGAGAATGATGGCCGAAGTGGGTCACCACTACAATTTATTTATAATATTAGCATGCTGGTACCTATGTTAAAAGTGGAATCCTTTAACAAATTGTTCTTTTTATATAGGAATGGATGGCACAGTCAGAGTTTAATTACCAACTTTGCTCTAATGATTGTGATTTTAAGAGAAGCAATTAGCAAAATTGCCAAATCATGTCCTGAGGCTCTAAGGAGTGCTGTACAAATCCACCCTTTCTGGCATGACCAACCCCAAAACTGCTGTTGAAGCACTTTGATCTCTTCTCCAAGACTGTATACATCTGTTCATTTTAAGAACTAATCATGGGAAAAAATTGAATAATTATTTTTAGCACTTGAAGGGCCATTACTATATACTCCACCAATGCTGACTACCCGGCTGAGTCTATAGCCTAGAATTGCATTCAGCAATAGAAACAGAGAATATAATGAAAGGAAAACATAATGTATTAGATGGAAAAGTAACAACTCCCACTGCAGATAAAATAATGTTTTTTTTTTTTTTTGCACAGCATTATTTTGATTTAGATCTTCCAGGTTAAAAATCTTGAATTCCCTTGTTACCCAGTAGATCTGAACCTTTAAAACAAAATACATAAATAAATACATAAAGTACAATTTTTGGATATATTAAACTTGAACTGTTTTCCTAGAAAGGGCTTCCATAAGGAGAGGGGGAAGGGTTTGGCATAATAATTAAGGTATTTCCTTCACAGCTACAAGATGCAGGGTTTGATTCTAACCTCCTGTTATCAGCTAGACTTGTAATAGTCTAAAAACTGATAGCCTAGTGTTTACCTATGGACCTATAAGGTAAAATGCCTGAATTGTCCTCACTGTTTAAATTAATCTAGGCTAAGAAAACACATTGATTATTTCCTTTTTTAATGTAATTTTTGTTTTCTCCTCTGCCAGACTTGCTTAATGGTTTCACTATCTTTACCTAATGGGTGAAAGACAGCTATCCATTGACTAGGCCAGAGTTCTATGACTCATTTTTTTCTGCCTAGAAACTAATTACCCCATTAATTCTCCCTATGTTGTGTATCAAGTTGGGCAGTTGGGACCAGGCCAGCTTCAGGATCTGATGGAGCAGCCTTACTTCCTCCTTGGAGCAACCCCCATGCGCAGGAACTGTGCTGCTTCTGAACAATAACTCCCTAAGCCAGTTTACTTTTACAGAGGCAATGTGTGCTTTGCAGGCCCATACTCCATGGCTATAACACAAAGTGGGATCTGTAGCTGTTACCTAGCAGTGACCCTACGAAGGGTAAGCTGGAAGCTCCCACTCACTCCCACCCTCCCTTTCCCATCCTTCCAGGACAGCAGCACCTATTGACCTCAGGTCATCGGTGTCATTGTTGAGGCTTTTTCTCTTTGTGCCACAGACCTGAGAAGTTGCTTATTTACTTTTTATTCTGTACTATGAAAGGGATTTGCAATGCAGTCACCCACTGTGCAATCATCATACACAGCTCCACTGAAGAGTTTACCATAAATAAATAGCAAAGGAAAATGAGGCCATTTCACACTGAAAATGTTACAGACATAACAAACAACTGTAAAATTGCTAACAATGATGTTTCATGTTCATAGATGGTTAGTAGCCATGCAGTCCGGTAGACCACTGAATGGTAGGGGCCTAATTTCCAAATTGCCCCAAATCACTGTCTGGTTAAGTGATTTCCTCAGTGTATCATAGTAGGCCAATGGATTGTTAAAGAATCAAACCCTGGACTACAAGAAGCAATGTGCTAATAGCTTATAGCCTTAATCCTCTGCATTAACTGCCAGATGCAACATTGATGTACCCAGTTAAAAGCAATAGTTGTATTTACAGTTTATTTCAGTGACAATTTAGCACCCTAAATACTTCATGCAAGCATTCACTTCCCATGCAATGTACATCTGCATTCCATCAGATAATCACTATGTCTAGACTCCTAAAGCAAACTAATACCCTATGTGAGAGATGCAAATACACTGTGGAATTGGAGTCAATTCTCTCATGTAAAAACAAGCTAGGGATCAAACAGTTTGCCAGCACACATGCTTCACCTCTTACACAAACCTCACCTCTCACTCAAAATAAGGTCTTGACACATAAATCTACATATGCAGAGGTACTCACTAAAAACCTACCAAAAGAACAGAGATCTGCCAAACGCACACCACTCACAATCACCACTAGGCAAAAAAGAAACCACTACACATATCAACACACACATCATATCTCAGCAGATAAGCCCCTAAGTCAAAACACATCAAATGTCTTGGTCATAGGCAACTCCATAGTAAGACACACAGATGTCTCCCTCACCAGACTGGACAAGGAGAAAGTCACGGTCAGCTGCCTATCAGATACCAGGATCCGACAAATCATGCATGCACTCAAGCCATTCAACAACAAGTACCGTTATGACTCTGTCATAGTCCATGTTGGAGTGAATGACTTGAGACGTACCTCTCTGGACTATATAAAGAGAGACATGATGGAACTCTCAGATTAGATGTTCCAGACAGGTATGCCCCTAGCCGTAAGCAGTATCCTTCCCTCACCCAGGATGATGCCACAATATAAACAAAAAATGATTGACTTCAACAACTGGCTCAGCTTCAGGTGTCAGTCCAGGAGGATCTAGTATCTGTCAGCCTGGGAGGATATGGTAGACAGACCTCACTGTTTTGCTAGAGATGGTCTGCACCTGTCCCCCCAGGTTTTCAGATACTGGCAAAGGCTCTTGCCTCCCCCCATAGTGTCTTTTTAGGCAATGTCAGAACAACAAATTTTCCAACATAGCAAAATCTAATTGACATGTTAATTCACTTTTATCACCTGGACATATTTTATGTGCTCTCTTAAGTACTGATACTGTGACTTATTATAAAACAGACATTTTACTGATCCTGTGCCTTGTTCAGCAAGATATGTTATTCACCATCTTTGTAGTTTCCTCATTTACAGATCACTGACTTTTCTGCATCTGCTTTCTGTGGAGAACTAAAGTTATTACATTTACTACATTGTATTTCAGAATTAAACTGATGTTTCAGCTCCGTGGGCAAATAGACTTAGTCCTGACAGTGACCAGGATGAGCCGGGATTAACTATCTATCCAGGCACCGGGCGACAGGTGAGGGAGGATGGCACAGAATGGCCAGTGCCTGCTCACCTGTGCCGGTGGATGGAAGTAACTCTAAGTAGGCCTGACCACTGTTCTGGCAAACAGTGGGGCTGGGTGCATTGTGTGCACTTCATCAGCAACTGGACTTCTAGGAGGAATGTGCACATCAGGCAGCATATATTATGGGCAGACCTAGGCATGCATGGAACAGCATCTTTTGGGGCACCTTCATTGTAGGTTGAACCCATCAGCTGCTGCAGTGGTTAGGGGCAAAGGTTAATTAGAAAACCCTACATGATAAAATCAAGTCTACAACAAACTATGAAATAGTGTAAGTAGTCGCACACAACAGTCGAGGTTGGTTAAAAAATTAATAAAAGATTTCTCAACACAATATATAAGTGCTTTCATCCCATACATGGAGAGACTTCACCAGATAACTTATTTCCAAATCTAACTCAGTTTATATACCCTCCATTTAATACACGTCATAAATCAATCACCTAATCAACCCTTAAAGAGAAAAACAAAAAATGCCAAAAATTGTTATCCTTATACCTTAACAGTTGGAATGCCAATTCCATTAATTATCTGTACACTACCATCTATTTAACAAACACAGGTTTTAAATCCAAAGTATTTAGGAAAGAAACATTCTACAACCGTTACCTGTACTTTACTAGTAATCACCCCTATGGGCAAAATAGAAATCTAGTTAGGGGACAGGCAATTAGAGTTGCCATAATGACCTCTGAACAAATTGATGTGAAGGTGGAGTTGGCAAAAGTACAGGAGATGTTTTTATAAAGGGGTTACCCTAGTACGATAGTAATGGATATCATTAATAAGGTACAAGGGGTTTGGGATACCAAGTTCAAACCACTTTTGGGTGTTGGACTTGACAAGGTTAATGAACCTCACCCTGAGGTTTCATACAATAGAACCTTAGTACTTGAATTTAACCATTATACTAGAGGGGTGCAAGAGGTCATTAAGAGAAACTGCTGTCTTTTGATGGTGATTAAGGAAGTACAAGAATCTGTAGGTAAGACTCATCTCTTTTTCTTTAAAACAGGAAAGAACTTCAAACAAATACTTGAATCAAAAACTTTTCTTACCAACAATTTGAAAGTTCACACAAAACCCTGTGGTAGGTGTAAACAATGCCCCTTTATTTTTAAGGGGTATACACCATTTTAGAGAACCAACTAGGAAGCAGATTAAACTTTATGAATGGGAACTGTTGTTCCAAAAGGCTAATTTATTTGGCAAAATGTGAGGGGTGCCCTGCATTCTATATCAGCAAAATGGAAAGCACTCTAAGAACAAGAATTTAAGAACACCGTTATGATATAAATACAAATAAAGAAGCTAATGGCCTTTGTAAATATGCTAGGATATGTGCCATCTTTTAGGGGATTTAAGTTTGGTATCATTGATATTTTGGTACTTAATATTAATTGGGGGGGGGGTTGGAAATCAGCACTGTTAAGAAGGGAGCTAAAATCGCAGTAGATCTTAAGAACAACCTTTCCCCATGGTCTTAATGATTCTGTCTCCTGCAAATCTGTGTTAAAGGAAGGAGCAGTCTAAGTAGGAAAATATTGTAGATTTTTTTAAGATAAACATTTTTAAATATGTTTATATTTTTATCTTCACTTTCTATTTTGTAATTTTGATTACTTTTTATGATGGTTAATCTTAAATCGATATGCTAACTGTTAAGGTATAAGGATAACAATTGTTGGTATTTTTCTCTTTAAGGGGTGATTAGGTGATTGACATGATGTTTGTTAAATGAAGGGTGTATAAACTGAGTTAGATGTGGAAATAAGTTATCTGATGAAGTCTCTCCATGTACGGGACGAACGTGCTTATATATTGTGTTGGAAAACCTTTTATTACATTTTTAACCAACCTCGACTGTTGTGTCCCATCAAGAGTTATTTTCTGCTTTACCTCCATTGTTTTTCACAATAGGGTGTGGCTCCCATGATCCTGAATTTGATAGATAGCGAGATAATGGGATATTATAACAATAACCCATGTCTGGGTGTGGGTAATGCTGGATTTACCCACGGTTGGTGTGGTTTGGTCATGAGGGCTTCGCCCTCGTCACCAAACAAAGCCAACCGTGGGTAAATCCAGCATTAGCCACACCCAGAAGTGGGTTATTGCTATTATACAATGACATTATTTAAGAAAAAAAATAATTACTTTTCTTAAATAACGGCATTGCATAATGCCTCCTTGCTGCCCTTCCGCAGCTGTCTGGTATTCTGCGGCAGTTCTGATGTACTGTGCATGTACGCAGTACATCAGAGCTGTGGGCAAATGCAATGGAGAAAGAAAAATCTCCATTGCTTTTTACTGTTTCGCTATGTTAAATGGGTTTAACATAGCAAGACAGCTCTAAAAAAAGCAACGGAGAATCTCCGTTGCTTATTTTAAAGCTGTCTTGCTATGTTAAACCCATTTAACATAGCAAGACAGTTTTGAAAAAAGCAACGGAGAAAGCAAGATCAAGATGGGAGTAACAGATAGGCCATAAGTGAAACTCTCCCCCAGTGAATCTAAATATGCAGAGCTTCAGGATCCCCTTAAAAACTGCACCAGCTCCTGACCTGTATCTGAGAAAGTGAATCTCACATTTATTGAAAATGCATCTGGGAATCCAATAAAACAAAAGCCATGTGCTGAGACTCATAATCAAACAACAGAGAAGCACTAATTAACATCTGTGTGAAGGGTGCAGGAATTCAAAAGACAAATGTGCATGGGCCACTGAGTAGAGGGCCATAAGATGATGCATATGAGTGGAAAACCTTCCAAAAAATGTATGGAATAAATATTAAGAAATTAAGCAGACATGATGGAATGTTTAAGTGTGGCAACTTTAATATATTAGTTGTGTATCAGATCTTTTTCTTGCAGAAATAATTAGTCTTCATTAGCTAAAATGGATGTGGGGTTGGGAGGGTTGGAATAATCTTAACCCTCTTAACCCTAGAGGGGGAGACTGGGAAGCTACTATTGAATTTAAAGAGTTGAATTGGCAACTTAGATTAAATGCATCAAAATTCCCAGGACTCAATGAAGCTATTAGTATTTCAAGCCTCCTCAAATTAAGAAGGGCAAAACTATGACTAATTTAATTAATATGCTAGGTGCACTTTAGGATTAAAAATTTTTGCACTAATAATTTTTTACTGATTAAGAGTACACTTTTACATTCATTTTGAAAGTGTTCATAACATTTTTTCATCTGATATTAATCATTTAATCATAGACTCATTCCTAATTAATTTTAAACGAAATAATAATTTATTGACAAAATGTTTATGTAGTAGAAAATACCCACAGTTTACACTTTTAATGTTTATGTTTAGTTCAAATATAAGTACATTTTTTAAGGTATTTAATGGATATTTAATACATATATTTATATATTTATATATTTATATAATCATATATTTATTTATATATATTTATACATATTTATATAGTTATATATTTATTTATTTATTTATTTACTCAGTGTCAATCAGTAACAATGTACTTAATGTAGTTGGAATTTAACTAATATAATAAGATTGTTACATAGTTATACCTGCGTGCATGTTTATAGACACACAAATAATATTGTATTTAATGGACACTTTTTAGAACTTTTAGCACAAGTTTTAACAGATTTTCAAGCAAAGGTTGCTTACTGCTAAAATAATATTACAATACTGAAGCTTTACTTTAATTTAATAACATTAGACTTGACATCTGTCTTCCCTTTAAGATGAATAATTAAAGGTCCGACAGAGTATGAATTGCTAATTTAAAATTTATATTTATTCTACGAAGTTCGAGCAGTGATAATGCTAAGGAACAATAACTTACATTTGATCTAACCAACATCTAAAAACACATTACATTCTTTTAATGATTACAGCACGCAAGAATAAATATTAGGTGGTCAGCGATCGTGAATACAGTATCATATACGATAACTGTAGAGAACGAAATACCCAACACATTAATAGATTTTTATAATAATGGGTAACAAAATACACAGAGAGTAAAATAAGGACTAAAAGAATTTAGATTTATACAAGACCTAACATTTGGTTTTTCGGTTTAATTTTACCCGCTGTAGACAACAGGACAGCGGAGGAGCTTTTATACAACAAAACTTTTTATTTTTATTTTTATTTTCATTTTAATACAAGCACTAGTTGAAGAACCTTATTAGTAACTAAAGCAATAAATTGGTAGTTTTAGCACAATGTTTCACACAACATTACTGGTTGACAAGTACAAATAACAGTGAACAGAATGTAGTATGGTAAAAGTACTTTAAAAAAACTGTTTGACGAAAATTTATGTGAACTGAATACGTTTAGCAGTGATTCTCCTTTAAGCATTAATGAAGTACTACTCTATAAATGACTTAATTGGAGTGTTACAACTTTTCTAATTGATTAATTGTATTTTCAGCATTGTATTTAAGCAAGCAAAGAAATGTTAGTAGTTTATCTTGAAAAAGCCCGTCATAGGAACGGGTGAAAGCGCTTGATTTATTCTTTGTTTTACTTTGGATTTTACTACTAGCAAGTGTTTTACCTGCCGTGTATTTTTAACTGTTGCTTCGCATTAAAGGTTTGTTCTTTATCAACGGAGAAGTATTTTTTACCATAAGACTTTTAAGACTTTCAAGAAGAAGTTTATTGGGCTTTGGTGCTTCTGCAACTTTTTTCTAGCTGCCTTTTGGGACTTAGTTCGTGTATAGTGTTTGGTGTTTCATTATGGCAGAAAGCACTGAAGTTACCGACTTCCAAGGGACACCGATACTGCTTAGTGAAGGAGCGGATGACTCTCCGGTTACCAGGTCTGAATTCAGACAAGTCATACATCTGCTTACTCAACTAACGAACTCTGTGAGAGACAGTAATACAAACCCCGGCAGCAGAATTGCTGCAAACCAGGAGCAAGAATTTGGCGCGAAGAGAACTAGCATACCGGATTTACCTTCTTCTGATGGTTCTGAGCAACAACCCAGCACTTCGCACAGAAAAGAACCTTTTTCTCAACATCAAACTGTTTTTCCTGCAACGGATAATTCACAGAGAACTTTTAATTTCAATGCTTGGTCCAGTAAGCAATTTGCCTTCTCAGCAGGTACTGTGCACAATAATGTTATTACTAACAATATTAACAAAGTTGATTCTGATTTCTCATTGTTTAGTGACAAACTATACTCCTTTAAGGCAACAAAACTAGAGATAGACTACTTGCAAGAATGTATCAAAGTAAAGAGAGTGCCTAGAGGGCTACGTATTAGTAAATTCCCAAACAATGCAACTGTCGGCTCAGAACTGCATAAAGAGATTTCTGAACTTTTTGACTGTACTGGACTGGAAATGTTACATCTCATGGTCAAAGACTACGAAAAGAAAGCTGACATGTTACTGGAAGAATTGAATATACTAAATGACTCTATTAACACTGATTCTTCTTTTTTTAGGATTAAGAAAGATTATAACAATGTTTTTCAGGAGGTTGACCAGTACTGTGTAAGAATTATAGAAAGGAAAGTTAAAAAGTTAGAAAGAGATTTAAATGACTACAAGAATGGGATAACATTATGTTATTCAAACAAACAGAACTGGTCCACCAGATTTATGAATAAAAATGGAGCATCTTCTTCTTTTCAAAATGTGAATGACAACACACCTATGACTGAGACTTTAAGACGTAGTGAAAGATTGGCTCAGAAACAGAACACTAATAATACTATTAATAACAGTACCCCAAAAAATGTTGATAACCAGGGTTTTCAATTTCCCCAACGCAGGCAAGGGAACAGAGCACAGTTCCAGAACCAGCAAGCGTGGGGGAAACAGCGCAGGTAGATATATTGTCATTAAATGAGATCAGTTCACCTCAAACACACTCTTCTACATATGTGACAGAGACAAAAAACAATTTTACCATATTTAATTTCACAGAAAATCAAGTTGAGGATACACACTTTGAATTATTTACTAAGGGTTTTCAGTTTGTCCCAACCAAAAGTATTGATATAACCAAAACCATTTTGGAATTTAAACTGTTTACGAGACAGCTGAATTTAGATATTTTTTTTAAAGGGAAGAACCTTTCTAGGGACTTAGTCAGTAGATCAAGTACTTTCAACCCACCCCTGCATCCTGTAGTAAAAATTTTTGAAGATATGATGGAAACAGAAATTAGAAGTTTACCTAGAAAGAATGTTTTCAAACAAAATTTACACCAAGACTGCTTCAAACTTATTAAACAATTAAGGGATGAGCAGATAAGGGTAATGAAACCGGACAAAGGGGGAGGGGTAGTTTTAATGTACAAAACAGAATACGACCAAGTAATTTATAATATGCTTCAGGATACAGAACAGTATAGCACCCTTTCAATAAATGAGTTGAACATAGCATATGCAAGGATCAAACATACACTGTATGATATGTTACTACAGGGAGTTATTAATGAGAAATTACACAATTATCTAATAGTTAACAAACCCCTTACACCAGTTATATTTGGTATACCCAAGATTCACAAAGGGTTAGAACCACTCAAGTTTAGACCAATTGTAGCAGGTTCAGGTAGCATTACAGAACCCCTTGGCAAATTTGTTGATGCAACACTCAAAAATACCATTACATCAATACGACATATTTGTAAGGACTCTTGGGAGTTCCTTAAAGGTATTAAGGAGTGTTATTATACCAAAGTAGACTTCCTAGTGACAATAGATGTAATTGATCTTTTTCCTAGCATTCCACACGATATTGGAACACAATGGTTCAACGAAATATTGATTAAACTTTCAAATTTTAACAATAATATTATAAATTTATTAACTGATTTTATGGTGATTATTTTAAAGAACAATTTTATTTATTTCAATGGGGAGTTCTTCAAGCAAAACAAAGGGGTTGCTATGGGATCACCATGTGCCTCAGCATATGCAAATTTAGTTCTGTGTCACTGGGAAAATGAATATATTTTTGGAACACAATGGGAGAATAATATTTTACACTACAGAAGATACCTAGATGATATATGTATTTTATGGGAAGGTAGTAAAACAAGTTTAGAAACATTTTTATTATATATAAACGAGACCACAAGTTTTCTAAAATTTACATCCAATGTTAGTGACACACACATGAATTATTTAGATGTATTGCTAGTTAAAAACACAGAATTACAAACTTTGAATCTTCTATATATAGAAAACCAACCTTCTCCAACACATACCTCCATTTTAGTAGTGCCCATCCTTTTTCACAGAAGAAGGGCATTGTTAAAGGTCAATTCATCAGGGCTTCAAGAATGTGTAATACAGATGAAAAATTTTTTGTCGAAGCCCAAGTGCTAACAAAACTCTTCTCTGAGAGAGGTTACCCATTGACATTAATAGAGAAAATGTATCAAGAAGTTTTAGAAGGAAGAACAGGCATATATAGTCCACTATTAGGCACAGTGTTGGAACCACCAGTTTTAGTAAACCCCACACTTGAAGTTAAAATGAATTCCCCTTCTTTTCAAACTATTTTTAGTTGTACTTTTAACAATGAAACTGAACAATTAAAGAAAATGGTTAACAAATACTGGCCCATTTTGACTACAAACGAAGAGACAAAAAAAATGGGTGCCAGAAAGACCGATGTTTGTAAATGCAAGGAATGCTAATTTGAAAAATATGTTTGAAAATCAACCACCAATACAATCTGGTAATAAAGGTGGTAGGATTGGAACATACAAATGTAACAGCTGCAAACAATGTTCTTATATTCTTGAAAGCAATGGCTATTATATTAAATCAAGAAAATTTTCTTTAAAACCAACATGTTATTACAACTGTGGGTCAAAAGGTATAATTTACTTAGGAATTTGTCAGGAATGTGACAGTTTTTACATAGGCAAATCTGAAAGAACACTACGTAAGAGAATTTACGAGCATATGTATGACATTCGGAAAAAGAAAGAAACAAATGCCTTTGTCAAACATCTCACCAAATGCCCCAACATGACATTAAAATTTATGGTTATTGAGCAGGTTCCTCTTAACCCTAGAGGGGGAGACTGGGAAGCTACTATTGAATTTAAAGAGTTGAATTGGCAACTTAGATTAAATGTATCAAAATTCCCAGGACTCAATGAAGCTATTAGTATTTCAAGCCTCCTCAAATTAAGAAGGGCAAAATTATGACTAATTTAATTAATATGCTAGGTGCACTTTAGGATTAAAAATTTTTGCACTAATAATTTTTTACTGATTAAGAGTACACTTTTACATTCATTTTGAAAGTGTTCATAACATTTTTTCATCTGATATTAATCATTTAATCATAGACTCATTCCTAATTAATTTTAAACGAAATAATAATTTATTGACAAAATGTTTATGTAGTAGAAAATACCCACAGTTTACACTTTTAATGTTTATGTTTAGTTCAAATATAAGTACATTTTTTAAGGTATTTAATGGATATTTAATACATATATTTATATATTTATATATTTATATAATCATATATTTATTTATATATATTTATACATATTTATATAGTTATATATTTATTTATTTATTTACTCAGTGTCAATCAGTAACAATGTACTTAATGTAGTTGGAATTTAACTAATATAATAAGATTGTTACATAGTTATACCTACGTGCATGTTTATAGACACACAAATAATATTGTATTTAATGGACACTTTTTAGAACTTTTAGCACAAGTTTTAACAGATTTTCAAGCAAAGGTTGCTTACTGCTAAAATAATATTACAATACTGAAGCTTTACTTTAATTTAATAACATTAGACTTGACATCTGTCTTCCCTTTAAGATGAATAATTAAAGGTCCGACAGAGTATGAATTGCTAGTTTAAAATTTATATTTATTCTACGAAGTTCGAGCAGTGATAATGCTAAGGAACAATAACTTACATTTGATCTAACCAACATCTAAAAACACATTACATTCTTTTAATGATTACAGCACGCAAGAATAAATATTAGGTGGTCAGCAATCGTGAATACAGTATCATATACGATAACTGTAGAGAACGAAATACCCAACACATTAATAGATTTTTTATAATAATGGGTAACAAAATACACAGAGAGTAAAATAAGGACTAAAAGAATTTAGATTTATACAAGACCTAACATTTGGTTTTTCGGTTTAATTTTACCCGCTGTAGACAACAGGACAGCGGAGGAGCTTTTATACAACAAAACTTTTTATTTTTATTTTTATTTTCATTTTAATACAAGCACTAGTTGAAGAACCTTATTAGTAACTAAAGCAATAAATTGGTAGTTTTAGCACAATGTTTCACACAACATTACTGGTTGACAAGTACAAATAACAATGAACAGAATGTAGTATGGTAAAAGTACTTTAAAAAAACTGTTTGACGAAAATTTATGTGAACTGAATACGTTTAGCAGTGATTCTCCTTTAAGCATTAATGAAGTACTACTCTATAAATGACTTAATTGGAGTGTTACAACTTTTCTAATTGATTAATTGTGTTTTCAGCATTGTATTTAAGCAAGCAAAGAAATGTTAGTAGTTTATCTTGAAAAAGCCCGTCATAGGAACGGGTGAAAGCGCTTGATTTATTCTTTGTTTTACTTTGGATTTTACTACTAGCAAGTGTTTTACCTGCCGTGTATTTTTAACTGTTGCTTCGCATTAAAGGTTTGTTCTTTATCAACGGAGAAGTATTTTTTACCATAAGACTTTTAAGACTTTCAAGAAGAAGTTTATTGGGCTTTGGTGCTTCTGCAACTTTTTCTAGCTGCCTTTTGGGACTTAGTTCGTGTATAGTGTTTGGTGTTTCATTATGGCAGAAAGCACTGAAGTTACCGACTTCCAAGGGACACCGATACTGCTTAGTGAAGGAGCGGATGACTCTCCGGTTACCAGGTCTGAATTCAGACAAGTCATACATCTGCTTACTCAACTAACGAACTCTGTGAGAGACAGTAATACAAACCACGGCAGCAGAATTGCTGCAAACCAGGAGCAAGAATTTGGCGCGAAGAGAACTAGCATACCAGATTTACCTTCTTCTGATGGTTCTGAGCAACAACCCAGCACTTCGCACAGAAAAGAACCTTTTTCTCAACATCAAACTGTTTTTCCTGCAACGGATAATTCACAGAGAACTTTTAATTTCAATGCTTGGTCCAGTAAGCAATTTGCCTTCTCAGCAGGTACTGTGCACAATAATGTTATTACTAACAATATTAACAAAGTTGATTCTGATTTCTCATTGTTTAGTGACAAACTATACTCCTTTAAGGCAACAAAACTAGAGATAGACTACTTGCAAGAATGTATCAAAGTAAAGAGAGTGCCTAGAGGGCTACGTATTAGTAAATTCCCAAACAATGCAACAGTCGGCTCAGAACTGCATAAAGAGATTTCTGAACTTTTTGACTGTACTGGACTGGAAATGTTACATCTCATGGTCAAAGACTACGAAAAGAAAGCTGACATGTTACTGGAAGAATTGAATATACTAAATGACTCTATTAACACTGATTCTTCTTTTTTTAGGATTAAGAAAGATTATAACAATGTTTTTCAGGAGGTTGACCAGTACTGTGTAAGAATTATAGAAAGGAAAGTTAAAAAGTTAGAAAGAGATTTAAATGACTACAAGAATGGGATAACATTATGTTATTCAAACAAACAGAACTGGTCCACCAGATTTATGAATAAAAATGGAGCATCTTCTTCTTTTCAAAATGTGAATGACAACACACCTATGACTGAGACTTTAAGACGTAGTGAAAGATTGGCTCAGAAACAGAACACTAATAATACTATTAATAACAGTACCCCAAAAAATGTTGATAACCAGGGTTTTCAATTTCCCCAATGCAGGCAAGGGAACAGAGCACAGTTCCAGAACCAGCAAGCGTGGGGGAAACAGCGCAGGTAGATATATTGTCATTAAATGAGATCAGTTCACCTCAAACACACTCTTCTACATATGTGATAGAGACAAAAAACAATTTTACCATATTTAATTTCACAGAAAATCAAGTTGAGGATACACACTTTGAATTATTTACTAAGGGTTTTCAGTTTGTCCCAACCAAAAGTATTGATATAACCAAAACCATTTTGGAATTTAAACTGTTTACGAGACAGCTGAATTTAGATATTTTTTTTAAAGGGAAGAACCTTTCTAGGGACTTAGTCAGTAGATCAAGTACTTTCAACCCACCCCTGCATCCTGTAGTAAAAATTTTTGAAGATATGATGGAAACAGAAATTAGAAGTTTACCTAGAAAGAATGTTTTCAAACAAAATTTACACCAAGACTGCTTCAAACTTATTAAACAATTAAGGGATGAGCAGATAAGGGTAATGAAACCGGACAAAGGGGGAGGGGTAGTTTTAATGTACAGAACAGAATACGACCAAGTAATTTATAATATGCTTCAGGATACAGAACAGTATAGCACCCTTTCAATAAATGAGTTGAACATAGCATATGCAAGGATCAAACATACACTGTATGATATGTTACTACAGGGAGTTATTAATGAGAAATTACACAATTATCTAATAGTTAACAAACCCCTTACACCAGTTATATTTGGTATACCCAAGATTCACAAAGGGTTAGAACCACTCAAGTTTAGACCAATTGTAGCAGGTTCAGGTAGCATTACAGAACCCCTTGGCAAATTTGTTGATGCAACACTCAAAAATACCATTACATCAATACGACATATTTGTAAGGACTCTTGGGAGTTCCTTAAAGGTATTAAGGAGTGTTATTATACCAAAGTAGACTTCCTAGTGACAATAGATGTAATTGATCTTTTTCCTAGCATTCCACACGATATTGGAACACAATGGTTCAACGAAATATTGATTAAACTTTCAAATTTTAACAATAATATTATAAATTTATTAACTGATTTTATGGTGATTATCTTAAAGAACAATTTTATTTATTTCAATGGGGAGTTCTTCAAGCAAAACAAAGGGGTTGCTATGGGATCACCATGTGCCTCAGCATATGCAAATTTAGTTCTGTGTCACTGGGAAAATGAATATATTTTTGGAACACAATGGGAGAATAATATTTTACACTACAGAAGATACCTAGATGATATATGTATTTTATGGGAAGGTAGTAAAACAAGTTTAGAAACATTTTTATTATATATAAACGAGACCACAAGTTTTCTAAAATTTACATCCAATGTTAGTGACACACACATGAATTATTTAGATGTATTGCTAGTTAAAAACACAGAATTACAAACTTTTGAATCTTCTATATATAGAAAACCAACCTTCTCCAACACATACCTCCATTTTAGTAGTGCCCATCCTTTTTCACAGAAGAAGGGCATTGTTAAAGGTCAATTCATCAGGGCTTCAAGAATGTGTAATACAGATGAAAAATTTTTTGTCGAAGCCCAAGTGCTAACAAAACTCTTCTCTGAGAGAGGTTACCCATTGACATTAATAGAGAAAATGTATCAAGAAGTTTTAGAAGGAAGAACAGGCATATATAGTCCACTATTAGGCACAGTGTTGGAACCACCAGTTTTAGTAAACCCCACACTTGAAGTTAAAATGAATTCCCCTTCTTTTCAGACTATTTTTAGTTGTACTTTTAACAATGAAACTGAACAATTAAAGAAAATGGTTAACAAATACTGGCCCATTTTGACTACAAACGAAGAGACAAAAAAATGGGTGCCAGAAAGACCGATGTTTGTAAATGCAAGGAATGCTAATTTGAAAAATATGTTTGAAAATCAACCACCAATACAATCTGGTAATAAAGGTGGTAGGACTGGAACATACAAATGTAACAGCTGCAAACAATGTTCTTATATTCTTGAAAGCAATGGCTATTATATTAAATCAAGAAAATTTTCTTTAAAACCAACATGTTATTACAACTGTGGGTCAAAAGGTATAATTTACTTAGGAATTTGTCAGGAATGTGACAGTTTTTACATAGGCAAATCTGAAAGAACACTACGTAAGAGAATTTACGAGAATATGTATGACATTCGGAAAAAGAAAGAAATGAATGCCTTTGTCAAACATCTCACCAAATGCCCCAACATGACATTAAAATTTATGGTTATTGAGCAGGTTCCTCTTAACCCTAGAGGGGGAGACTGGGAAGCTACTATTGAATTTAAAGAGTTGAATTGGCAACTTAGATTAAATGCATCAAAATTCCCAGGACTCAATGAAGCTATTAGTATTTCAAGCCTCCTCAAATTAAGAAGGGCAAAATTATGACTAATTTAATTAATATGCTAGGTGCACTTTAGGATTAAAAATTTTTGCACTAATAATTTTTTACTGATTAAGAGTACACTTTTACATTCATTTTGAAAGTGTTCATAACATTTTTTCATCTGATATTAATCATTTAATCATAGACTCATTCCTAATTAATTTTAAACGAAATAATAATTTATTGACAAAATGTTTATGTAGTAGAAAATACCCACAGTTTACACTTTTAATGTTTATGTTTAGTTCAAATATAAGTACATTTTTTAAGGTATTTAATGGATATTTAATACATATATTTATATATTTATATATTTATATAATCATATATTTATTTATATATATTTATACATATTTATATAGTTATATATTTATTTATTTATTTACTCAGTGTCAATCAGTAACAATGTACTTAATGTAGTTGGAATTTAACTAATATAATAAGATTGTTACATAGTTATACCTACGTGCATGTTTATAGACACACAAATAATATTGTATTTAATGGACACTTTTTAGAACTTTTAGCACAAGTTTTAACAGATTTTCAAGCAAAGGTTGCTTACTGCTAAAATAATATTACAATACTGAAGCTTTACTTTAATTTAATAACATTAGACTTGACATCTGTCTTCCCTTTAAGATGAATAATTAAAGGTCCGACAGAGTATGAATTGCTAATTTAAAATTTATATTTATTCTACGAAGTTCGAGCAGTGATAATGCTAAGGAACAATAACTTACATTTGATCTAACCAACATCTAAAAACACATTACATTCTTTTAATGATTACAGCACGCAAGAATAAATATTAGGTGGTCAGCGATCGTGAATACAGTATCATATACGATAACTGTAGAGAACGAAATACCCAACACATTAATAGATTTTTTATAATAATGGGTAACAAAATACACAGAGAGTAAAATAAGGACTAAAAGAATTTAGATTTATACAAGACCTAACATTTGGTTTTTCGGTTTAATTTTACCCGCTGTAGACAACAGGACAGCGGAGGAGCTTTTATACAACAAAACTTTTTATTTTTATTTTTATTTTCATTTTAATACAAGCACTAGTTGAAGAACCTTATTAGTAACTAAAGCAATAAATTGGTAGTTTTAGCACAATGTTTCACACAACATTACTGGTTGACAAGTACAAATAACAGTGAACAGAATGTAGTATGGTAAAAGTACTTTAAAAAAACTGTTAGATGAAAATTTATGTGAACTGAATACGCTTAGCAGTGATTCTTCTTTAAGCATTAATGAAGTATTACTCTATAAATGACTTAATTGGAGTGTTATAACTTTTCTAATTGATTAATTGTGTTTTCAGCATTGTATTTAAGCAAGCAAAGAAATGTTAGTAGTTTATCTTGAAAAAGCCCGTCATAGGAACGGGTGAAAGCGCTTGATTCATTCTTTGTTTTACTTTGGATTTTACTACTAGCAAGTGTTTTACCTGCCGTGTATT
>NC_056733.1:1052537971-1052740471 GCF_019279795.1 Protopterus annectens
TAGGGAGTTACTAGGCTATCGACCTGTAGGTCATTTCACGCCTGGACGTTCCATACCAATGTGATACCATAGATATTCTAGTCAATACCTAGGATTGTATTTAGTAATAACTGCCACTCCTGTGTGCACTATCCCCCATATGAATTTATGGTGCACCATCCACTCGTCCAGCTTACTTTTCATAAGCATCATAGAGGTACTCTGCTTCATGTGAATTGGCAGCCTATTCCAAAACTGAGGCAGTCATTGGGAGACAAATCTGTGCCTGCAGCACATCCTATTCAAGTCACAGACCATATTTAGGTCCCTGGAAAGGGTAGCTAGCTCTAGTACCACTTGATTTATGGATGTGCAGCAAATTCTTTATATTTTGGTCTGAGATTGCTCTGAAAGCCAAGCATAAGTCTCCCCTAAGAAGTCTATACAATACAGAGTATAATAACAGGGACAATAGTCGGTTTGTGTAAGGCACATGCTAGAGTCCCTTGGTCTTCTTAGTTAGAAAGCTCTAAGGTCTCTCCAATTGCTGCAGGTGCTTTGTATGGTACATGCCAAAAGTGGAAATTATACTCAATTATTGGTCTGATTAGTGATAAGTATAGAGGGGTCATAACCTCCTTTGTTCTAGAGGCTATGCTTTTGCTAATCGAGTGTGCTACACAGAAGCCTTCCTTATTACAGTAGACACATGGTGCTCAAAGTTAAGGTCACAGTCTACTTGTGATCTCAGATCTCTTACCAATTCATAGGTACATAGGTTATTGTTCTTAATTTGATAGTGTGAAGGGACATAGCTTTTATCAAATGGAATGATGATGCATTTCTTTGTATTCAGTTTGAGACTATGACTAAGATACCAGTCAATGGTCCACTTAAGACCCTCCTGAAGTATACCGGCATCATTTGGGGATGATATAATTGCACCCAGTTTGCATTCATCAACAAACCTGGTCAGCCACAGCCCCTTAGTTTTGGCCTGAATTTCTGAGAAGTATATACCAAACAGTACGAGCCCAACACTGACCCACGTGGCACCCCCTGGTGACAGGTCTGTTGGTTGATGTGGAGTCACCCACTTTGATAGTGTGTGACTGATTTGTGAAGCATTAGGAAACCCATCTTACAACAAAGGGGTTTACATTCAGTTATCTAAGTTTATTGATAATGCCTGAGTATGGCAGTTTATTGCTATTATGACTGCTTATGACTGTGACTTATTGTGATAGGGGTGACCTATGCCTGACCCATAACTGATGGAGTTGCTATACATCTGCAAGTGAAATAGCATGAGGGTCACCCAATTTAGGGGTCTAAACTTAGTCTGCGACTCAAAAAAAATATGCTGAAAAGACAGGGGGTGCCACCAAAGCAGACACCCAAACAACTACCACCTCAGGACCCAACACATGCAACACATAGACCACACAGTCAGAGTGTCAAACAGTCACAGCCCTTAAGGCCAAACACAATGCCAGACACACTTGTCATTGGTGACTCCATAGTCAGACACACTGACGTCCCGCTCACCAGACTGAGTAAGGAGAAGGTCACAGTAAGCTGCCTGTCGGGCGCTAGAATCCGCCATATAACGCAAGCACTCAGGTCTCTCAACAGCAGGTACAAGTACGACTCAGTCATTGTCCATGCTGGTGTCAACGACCTGAGATGTACCTCCTTGGACTACATGAAAAGGGACATCGAGGAGCTTTCTGATTATGTAGCCCAGGCAGGTATGACCCTGACCTTGAGCAGTATCCTACCTTCACCTAGAATGATGCCACAATACAGTGATAAGATGATCAGCTTTAATAATTGGCTTAAATTCTGGTGTCATTCAAAGGGGATCCAATGTCTGTCTGCCTGGGATGACATGCTGGACAAGCCATGCTGCTTCGCAAGGGACGGCTTGCACCTGTCACCCTGGGCTTCGGATATTGGCAAAGGCTCTTGCCACCCCATAGTGCCTTTTTAGGCAAGGCTCAAATTCTAAACCTACCACCCTAGAACACCAAAAGAAAAAAACTAAGGGTAATGCTGCTCAACGCCAGAAGTCTCAATCTCAAGATGCACGCACTCGAGGCCCTTCTCAATATGGAGAACATCGATGTCTGTGCTGTGACAGAAACCTGGTTCAAGGCTCCTGAGAGCACCCCAGCACTAACAGGTTTCACCTCATATCATGCGTTCGGCCCCAAAATCCGGACAACACCAAGAAAGGAGGGGTGTCCATATTCATAAAGGACACCCACACCTCAAGGTTGGTGGCAACGCACGATGCATCGGAGACCATCCAGGTGCAATTAACCATAGGCAAGACTGCTCTGCAATTTGTAGCATGTTACAGGCCACCCTCTCAAACTCAGGAACCTCATATGGCCTTCCTGAAAACATTGGCGGGGATAAATGTATCTCCAAACACCATCATACTAGGTGACTTCAACTACCCTAATATAGACTGGGAACACTACTCAAGCCCAAACACTCTAACCCAAAGATTCCTGGAGTTCATAAACTCAAATGCCATGGAACAACTAGTCACCATCCCCACAAGAGGAGAAAACATACTTGATCTCATCATCACGAACATGGGATCAAAATGTTCAACACCAGAAGTATACCCCTCACTGGTGAGATCAGATCATAAACTAATCTCGCTGGAGGTCCTCATCCCGCCCCCACCTGAAACAAAAAAGACCACAGTGAAAAACTTCTCAAAAGCTGACTTCACACTTCTAAAAACTAGTGTGGTCTCCTTTAAGGCCCCTGAACCAGTGGTAAACATTATTCAAACCGCTGAATCACTTACAAATGCCTTCTACCAGCACCTACAGGACTGCATGGATCAGGCTATCCCAAACAAAACTAAGACTCTCTGTACCAAAGGCAAGCGTCCAGTCTGGTGGACCCCAGCCATAAACAAGCTCTACAACAAAAGGAGGAAGCTACTACAAGATAGAGCAAAATCCTTGAAAGGTAAGACACCTTTGATCATCATAAGTAAAAAACTAAGAGCTCTCATAAAATCATCCAAGGCAAATTTTGAGAGAAAAATCACCAAGGACTCAAAAGACAATCATAAGGCCTTCTTTAGCTATGTTAGAAACCTAGGAGGAAACTCCCAGATATGCTCAGAATTAGTTCAAAATGATGCGAAAATTACTGAACCTTTACACATTGCCAACATACTGGCTAACAGGTTCAGTGCAAACTTCTCCCCCCCCCAAAAGGAGAGATATCTATACCAGAGGATTGTAGCCCCCAAACATCTCCAACGCCCAGGTGAGAACTGCTCTCACTAAGGCAAAAAACACAGCATCCATGGGACCGGATGGTGTCCCCGGCTGTGTGCTTCATGAACTCAATGAGGAATTAAACCCACAATTAGGACAGCTGTTTAATCTTAGCCTCACCTCAGGATACGTACCCAAGGAGTGGCGCACGGCGACTGTGGTCCCACTTCATAAGGGTGGTGCCTCCACCGACCCTGGAAATTACCGCCCCATTAGCTTGACAAGCCTTATCTGCAAAGTCATGGAGAGGATCATAATGGAACTCATAAATAAAGACATAGGGAACTTGCAGACTTTGGATCCAACCCAGTTTGGCTTTGTCAAAGGCAGATCCTGCCTCTTAAACTTAGTTGACTTTTTCGAGACAGTCACCAAGGCCATTGATGAGGGAAAGGCAGTCCATACAACCTACCTCGACCTGGCAAAGGCCTTCGACACAATAATCCACTCAGGTATCATCGAAAAACTCATCAGCTTGAATGTAAACCCATACATCACAAGATGGGTTGCAAACTGGCTAAGTGACAGAACCCACAGGGTCAGAGTTGCTGGAGCCATGTCAGACTCAAAGCCTGTCACTAGTGGTGTCCCACAGGGCTCAGTCCTGGGTCCACTCTTGTTTGGCATCTACTTTTCTGAAGTACAAGCAAACACAGGAGGATTATGGCTGACAAAGTTTGCAGATAACTGCAAACTGGGCACCATAGTCGAAAACACATCTGACACAGATATCCTTCAGAAGGGCCTCACAGAAACGGATAACTGGTGCCAGAGCCATGGCCTAAAGTTAAACGCCAAGAAATGCATAGTCATACCTTTCGGGGAAAAACAAGGTTACCCCTAGCTACCATATAGGTGGCAATCCACTGAGCACAGAAGAAGTCATCAGGGATCTGGGGACCCAGGTTGACAGTAGCCTTTCGTTTGACACTCATGTTGCTAAAGTAGTTAGGAAAACCTTCTATATTGCCCACCTGATCATGACGGGATTCACATCTAGATCAAGGGAGGTCATCGTCCCCCTGTACTCATCACTCATTAGACCTATGATTGAGTACAATGCCCCGTTCGGAATGTATCTGACCCGACACCTGCTGCAGCTTGAAAGGCCCCAAAAGTTCCTCACCAAAAGGATAAAGGGTCTCAAAAATATGTCTTATGCTACCCGACTGAAAGAACACCAGCTCTATTCAGTCTCATACCGCTTGCTCAGAGGTGACTTGTGCCTGACATATAAGGCCATGTCAAACCCAGATTTGATGAATATGCTTCACCTCAAAAAATCTAGATCCCTCAGAACCACAAGGGTGGGAGACTTAAACCTCGACATGGTTATAAATAGAATGTGCTGGAGGGACAGATTCATCACCCAGAGACTCCCTATGCTGTGGAACAAAATCCCGGTACATGTGAGGCAGAGCACCTCGATGGCCTTGTTCAAGAGGAATCTTGACCAATGGATGGGAGATCGCAGATATACCCCAGGGATTACTTCAGTGTCACTGCTTGACAGAGGCACAGCAAAATAATAGGCATAGTTGTTATTCAAACTAAAGGGGTGGCGAAAGCCACATAACTATGGGCTAGGCTTATAAATGCCCTTGGGCAGATAGCCTAGTATGAACCTATGAACCTATGAACCTAAGATATATGTCTGAGATTGCCCCTTCTTTGGAACAGGGTTCCTACTCATGTTAAACAGAGCCCTTCCCTGGCCCACTTTAAATACAGTTTGGATCAATGGATAGGGAGTCACAAATTCACACCTCGGGTAGTACCTATCTCCCTTATGGACAGTGGCAATCTGTAGGATAATCAATGCACAGGCACAAACCCATGCCATCCTGTTAACTCTAGGGGCCATATACTGGGTAAAATTGGATTATATTGGTTAGGTTTATAAGGGCTCTAAAGCTGTTAGCCTAGTAATCTCCAATGAACATATAAACCTGTGAGCCTGTGATAAATTGTATTATCTGTTTATTGTTATATCTAATTATTATTGTCTTTGTCTTATAGCCCAAGTAGAAACTGAATACAGTCATGTATCAACCCAACCACATGGTCAACAAATAAACAAACAAGCAATAATTAAATAACTAAGGAAGGTATTGGGACAGTATGTTTCAGTCTACACTACCTTATCATAGGATTATACTATCATAGGAAGTTACTAGGCTAATGGCCCTGGGGCCTTTGCAAGCCTATCCAAGGGTTTATTCCCCAAAAAGAAACCTCAGTAAGCACCTGTCACCCCTGTCAGTGAGGGACACAGATGAAAACCCTGGGACAAATTTACGGTTTCCCATCTACTTGTCCCAGAGACATGGGACATATCCTGCAAAGGTTGTTCTGCCTGTAGTTACATTCATGTAGGCTTTAAATATAGGTATCCAGGAATAGATGTCGCTATTGAATGAACGTTTTACGCATACTGTAAGACCAGAAATGTAATTTATTTTAGTTATTGTCAGTTCTATAATGTTTTTTACATTGGGAAGACTAATCACTCACTTAAAGAGTGCATATTGGAACATGTTAGGGATATTAAAAATAAAAAAGAAAGCAGTGCTTTATCATCACATGTTAATATCAAAGACTCACAGCATATGTTTAAGTTTTTTGCATTAGAAATTCTGAGAGAAAACATTAGGGATGGCAGAACAGAAATGGATAGTGTACTTTAAAGCAGACAGGCCACCAGGAATTAATGATGCTCTGACTTTAAAACCCTTTCTTTGGGCTCATACCTTACCACATTAATGTTATTCAAAGTTCAGCGGGTTATATGTTGTAGTGTCTTTAAATGTATTTTTTAGCATTTTATTTTCAGTATTGCATATATTTATAAGATCTATTAAGATATGTATTAATAGAGTGATTATTCTTATTGGATGTTAGAAATTACTCTGAGCTGATAGGCTGAACAAATATTTAAATATTCAATTGGTTTGCAATGTGACAGTCTGAAGAAGCAATATTTTATTGTGAAAGCACTTACTCTGCCTGTTTTATACAATAAAAATTACGGTCTGTGGCTGTGTGGTTCGGTGCCTTGGTATTTTGTTTGGATTTGCTATATTGTTCTTGGCACAAAGCCCTCATTCAAATACCTAACCTTGCTTTGCTTTTAATATCTGCAAAATGTTTACATGAGGTGCTTTTCACTATTAGGCAGGGAGACAGTGATTGATGTGGGCTGTATTTTACTTGTCCCATTGGAAAAGTAGTAGGCACACTGTCAGAGCTCCACTTATATTCCCCCAGTAGCCAGATAAGTGTAGATCAGGTATTTCAAATTAGCACTTATTTGGCACTACATTATTAAAGTATGTGTCTTATATAAAATGCAAAGCAGAATATCCCATTTCCAGATAGATAAGTGAAACAGTGCCTATCACTGTTTATTGGAATTATGTTAAAACACACAAACACACAAATGACCCAAACACAGGAACAGCCACAACCACAGAAAACACACACACACACACACACACACACACACACACACACACACACACACGCACACACACGCACGTGCACACACGCACACACACACACACACACACACACACACACACACACACACACACACACACACACACACACAGTGAACAAAGTGGCTATAAATTACAACTTCAAAAGATAAAGTACAGACTATGACCCAGGTAACCCAAGTTCAGTTCAATGCTCAGAGTGCTGACTATCACCCAGGTGACCCAAGGTCAGTTCAATGCTCAGAGTGCTGACTATGACCCAGGTAACCCAAGTTCAGTTCAATGCTCAGAGTGCTGACTATGAGCCAGATAACCCAAGTTCAGTTCAATGCTCAGAGTGCTGACAATGACCCAGGTAACCCAAGGTCAGTTCAATGCTCGGAGTGCTGACTATGACCCAGATAACCCAAGGTCAGTTCAATGCTCAGAGTGATGACTATGACCCAGGTAACCCAAGTTCAGTTCAATGCTCAGGTACCTGTTTGAACTGGACTGAGACAATGGGAGTGCTGGTCCTGTGTAGGAAAAGGTGCAGTGAGGTTGTCATGCCGTGGAGGAGAGGATTTATTAAAAAAAAACAGAGAAGAGGAGGTGGTTATATTTTATGCTTTTTGCTACAGAAGTTTATACTGATTTCATAAATCTTGATATATTCTTTCCCGGGGTAAGAGAGGTAATTTTGTATCAATTGGCAAGCAGTCAAGTCTGGAATATAAACAAGGCAACATCTTCCAGCTACGAACAGGACATATAGTAAAGACCATAGTGGAAAAAAAGATTCTGAAAGAGGATGGTAAAAGTAGAAATATAATAATGCTGGATAATTTCTGTTTTCTGAAATAAAAATGCATAAACCTTTGTATTAATGGTGTAGTGAGATAAAGGTGAAAAGGCTGCACTGTTCTTTCTGATTATATGTTAAACAAAATGTGTAAAAATTGCATTTAACTGTACATTTGATTCTGTGGGAATGTTCTACAATTAAAACAAAAACAATGTTTATCTACACATTTTCTTGAAAAAGAAAAGGTTTAATTTATTTATTTCAGGTAAATAGCTATATTATTTAACTCTGAATGTTTGTGGCTGATGGCTTATTTTTTGGTTAAAGGCTTTAACCATTCGCCATGCACTACAGCTATATGGCATCTCCCTTTGAGAATGGAGACTTCTCAGAACTAATTGCTACCATTTGAGTATTTAAAGGCTGGCTTACATTAAAACAGTAGGGAATGTTCCTATTTTGTTAGTTTTCTCTAATCTGCAGCAGTGTAGCATAGCGTTTGGGAAGTAAGGAATGAGTTTGTGCAGAAAAGTCAATATTCACCCCACCTCACCCTCATTCTGTGAAATAATGTGTGGTCATTGGTTTGCAAACAAATTCTGGTCAAGTTACAATTACTACTAAAAGGTTGCACAGAAAGGTAATGTGCTTTTTCTTAGTTTGGTAACATTTTGGTGAACATCATTTATAGCTCTGTTCTGTAGCTATGCAGTGGAGAGGTTATTTCGATAAGTATATTGTCTATTAGTGTATTTACATTTCTCAGCTGAAATAGTCCAATTGAGCAAGTACCCATTTCCAGTGTTTCAGTGGAGGTCTATGGAGAACAGCTCCACATATTACCTGTACATTTTATCTGTTTGACTGAAATGATGGTGCTTAAAATTTTAAACAAAATTAATATGTTGCTGGGAGATACCATCTAGATGGCATTAGTTTGATACTGATATTGTAAAGTAAGAACTGTGATAAATTCCCATTAGTGTTGGCAAATCCTAGATAGCCAAGGTACAGGCCAAGACCCTTATTGCATGTAAATGTTTTGTTTAGGGGAAAAGTAGGACTAGAGATAGTAGTGTGGGATCTGATAAATGGCTAATCTCACTTAATAAGTGTGATAATAGAGGAAACTGAGCAACTTTGCCTAATTAGAAATATAAGGGGAAGAAATGCCAAAAAAATGGAATTTACTTGGCTGGGAATTGTTTCTATTGGCTTGTTAATTGAAACAGCACAAGAGATTGTTAGAGTTTGTAATTCACAAGAAAGAGCATCACTAATTTCTGGTACCACAAGGATGGAGCAGTCTTACCTTACAAAAGAATTTAAAGTTAAGAAAATAGATGGACTAAAATATGTTCATGTATGAAAGGCTCTGAGTAACATTATTAAGGAGACTTGCTCTGTACTGTGAGAATTGGTTAGCAAATTGCTCTTATCTTCATTGTGTAAAGAGCCATATAAAAATAAGAAAGAGATGGGCAATGAAATTTAAGTTTTACTTCTGACACGGAATTTTGATAAAGCTATGGATCAGTTAGGCAAAGGACGGAGCAACTTGAGTAAAGTGAGATCACTAGTGTAGAATGTGTAAGACAATGTATTGATTTAAAGGGTTGAACATACTCTCTGTTGTATGAAACAAACACATGCAACTACCTTATAGGTCACTTCATACATCAGTGTCATTATTTTATTGTAGCACTTTGGGGATGGGTGCAATGAGAATAGAGCTGCAGTAAAGTAGTTTCAAGCTATTGGAATTGTATTGTCTTTTATAATGTATATATTTGTTAACCAGGTAAGTGAATGCACCCTTTGGGAAATTCAACTGCAACCCAAGCTGCAAGGGTAAGTGTGACATTTACATGCACAATTTAGTAAATCAAATCATCCAGCATCTTGTTGGGTGGTGGGACTAAGCTAGAGTAGTTGAAAAAAAAACTGATGCAGGGAGAGATCTGTGCTCTCTATAACATTTTTAGTCTTTGATCAAATGACAAAGGACATAGTGCAACATATCAAGTCAACCAGGACTGACAAGCAAAAATAAAATGGGTACTTACGTATTATCGCAACCGCACTTTCTCACCAGGCCATTATTTGCATATTCGCAACAAAGCTTTTTCGTCAGCATGTTAGCAATATTATTGAGAAAGTAGTTGTTGTTTTGAACTTGATTTAATTGTACTAAGTAGGTCTGTCTGACATATATTGTCCCTACCGCAATATTTAATTAAAATGAGATCGCAACCATGCTTTCTTGCCAGCCCGTTATTTGATTATTCAAATGCAGTTATTATAAATTTTTTACAAAAATAATGAGGGCACAAAGGCTGAAAAATACGGACATTTTGTAAATAGTGCTCTTATAAATTTAGTTGTTAGAATAATAGGTTTTGCGTTACCACGCATTTGATGAAGGCTATGAAGCCTGAAAATCAAATGTCTGTCATTATCGACTGACTTCTATCTCCAGAGTTTCACCAGAAAATCACACATTTCATGAGGAACGGACCAAAAATACAAGCCAAAAATCTGAAGAGTTGAGACCTATGCTGAATTTCCTAGCAAAACCCCTTTAGCCACCTGTATGCAATAACAATGTTACACTCTGACCCTAAAGCAGTTATTCTTCTGAGCTGAAAAATTTGCAAACATACACAATCAGTTGCAAAGTGACATGACCTTGCAGCACTTGAAAATTACTCATCACACAAAACACATTTAGTTTACAAAAATTAATAAGAGTTTTCTTGGATGATGTGGGCAGACAGATGAGAACAGAAGATAACGCACATGAAAACAATGGACGATTTTTATTATAATCATACAGACAGTATCTTCACTTTCCTGCAAACAGCACTCAACGTGGTTGGGAGAATATGTGGTTGCGATAACACATAAGTACCATAAAATTATATATCTTTGTGAATTAAAGAATAAACCACATCAGATGGAAGTCAGGGTTCAGTCACATTTAAAATATTTTGAATGGTTGATAGCAACTGTGAAGAGCGTAGTTCTTATTACATCAAGAAAGAGCTACTTTGAAAAACACAGACAATTGTAGCATTTTTGCTATTAGCATGAAAAATGAAAGGGAACTTTTGTAACGATAAAGTGAAATATTCTGGCATGATGTAGCTATATGCCCTAGAATGTAGAATTGTAAGTTGAAAGTCATAAATAAATGTCAACACAATAAAACTCGTTCTAAAAATCAAGGCTTGTCTGAAAGCAAAAATCAGTCTTATTAAAAATTGTTGTTGTTTAGTACCTGATGGTTTAAGATTATAATTTTTATGTATAATTCTAATTAATACATTTATCTAGTATATAAACAAGCACTCTACAGACTCCTTTTCCTCCTGTCTTACCTCTTTGCAAAGTTTGAAATAGTGCTAGATATTGGTTCTATAATAGAGAGATGTTTTAAGTTAAATTTGAAATTGTATTATATACCAGGATGTCTGTTGTCAAACTGTTGATATTTCACTGTAATATATATTGTCATCTCATCTTGGTCCTTTTATCCCCAAGTAACCGCTGAATATGGGCCTCATCTCAATTGGTCTAGCCTGGTTAACAATTGCAAAAATGCATAAAATAAAACAAATAAATAAATAAATACAGAAGTCATGCATGTACTTCTTAGATAATACATTTATTGGACTCTGGATTTAAAAAATTTCTAAGATATTACTTTAGCAATAAGAAGGAAGTACTGAGATGATAAGCTGGCTGGTGAAAAGTTGGCAGCAACAGCTAGAATGGTCTGTAGTAACAACTTTGTGTAAATATGTTTGATCATCAAGCAAAAAGGAGTTTGATTCTAAAAACAATGTTAATCGAATATTTAGATGGGCTTCAGGAAAGGTAACAGTGCATGTGCTACTTGAGTAATAATACTGCATTGCCAAATAACAAGAGCATGCATTAATATAATTAAGATGCCTGATAAAGTCACATGCGGCAACATTTCATTAATGGCTCATTATCGACTTTCTGTAATAACAACTGCATAATTACAAGCAGCAACAGTAGTGATCCCCCTGCCAACAAGTTTAACACATTTCCACAGGCATCTACAGACATGCGCATGTGCACTCACCCACGCAATAACACATCAACACTCATGAATACATACACATGATCACATAAGCACACACACACACACACACACACACACACACACACACACACACACACAGAAATGCACATACATACACACACACGCACACACACAAACACATGAGTGCGCACACACACACGCAAACACATGAGTGCACACACACACACACACACACACACACACACACATGAGTGCACACACACACACACACACACACACACACACACACGCGCAAATATGAGTGTGCGCACACACACGCACAAACACACGAGCGCACACACACACACACAAACATACAAAGACATGCACACATACAGACACACACACACACACACAAAAACACAAAAACACACAAACACATGAGCGTGTGCAAACGTACACACACACAAAACACACAAGCGCGCACACACATACACACACACACACACACGAGCACACACACACACGCACACACTACACACACAGACACACACACACACACATGAGCGTGCACACACACAGACACACACACAAACACATGAGCGCACACACACGCACACACACAAACAAACACACACACACACGAGCATGCACACACACACACAAACACACGAGCGCATGTGCGCGCACACACAGACACACACACACACACACACACACACACATGCGCTCGTGTGACTATGCACTTCTTACTTATTACAAAACTAACAGTTGCACTTCCGCCATAGGAATAAATATGAGTGCACCATTTTTTTTGCTTCATTCCAGGAATAGAACAGTAGAGCTGTTCTTTGCATTGTTTTGCCACACTGTTGTGATTCTGGTGAAATGTTCTGAAGAAGCATGCTTGGGTAATAAGCAATAGCCACGGACGGACATATCTGCATGTGGCACATGCTAGTGAGACAGCTCTACAGTGGTATCGAAATCACTTTGGTATAATGCATTGAGCAATCTTACTGCAAAGAGGATTGCATAGTACATTATGCATTTCTGAATTCTAATCTATGTTCTATTAAGCAACTGAAATAAAATTATTATCTTAATTTCATCAGCAATTTGAAGATGGCAACATAAGATGAAGTCACATGTTTGGCTATAGATAGATAAGAAAAGTTTTGAAGATACCACTGGTGAGGTTTTTGTGCTAATAGATGTACAATCTTGCATTAAATGATGACTGTCTTGTGCAGCAGAAGTCATTACTAAGACAACATATACAGTTTGGAAACTCATCTGATGCTCAGGCTTCCTAAAAGATGTCAGTTTAAAGCATTAAAATAGTTGACAGTTACGTAATATTTGCAATAATAATAGATACGTTGCATTAAAGAACATTAAGCTCTCTCAACATTTTATACACTTAAGCATTTTACAATTCAGTAGTGAGAGATTTTGTTACTTGCCTGTGTGTGTGTGTGTGTGTGTGTGTGTGTGTGTGTGTGTGTGTGTGTGAGAGAGAGAGAGAACAAATCATTCTAGAAGAAATCCTAATGGATGTGTAGTTGTTTGTTGAGAGCTAACTTATGTACATGATTGCTGAAGTTGCTATTAAGCAGTTAGCACCTTTTACTGCAGTACTGATGACTTAAGTGTAACTTCAAGAACTGTGTACACAATCCAGTACTGCACAAACAGCTGTTTGGACTTCACTGACAAATACAAGTAATATCTTCTGTCAGAGTACGTGTACAGCCACACATTGTCATGTTTGTGAGGATGAGGTCATGCATGCACAGAATGTAGAGGGTCTGGTGATCAGTACTGAACCTCTTCTTCTTCTTCTTCTTTTGGGTGCTCCCGTTAGGGATCGCCACAGCAGATCAACTGTTTCCATTAACTCCTGTCCTCTGCATCTTGCTCTGTCACACCAACTACCTGCATATCCTCTCTCACCACATCCATAAACCTTATCTTAGGCCTTCCTCTTTTCCTGTTACCTGGCAGCTTCATCCTTAGCATATTTTTCCCAATATACTCTGCATCCCTCCTCAACACATGTCCAAACCAATGTAATCTTGCCTCTCTGACTTTGTCTCCAAACCTTCCAACCTGGGCTGACCCTGTAATATACTTATTCCTAATCCTGTCCATCCTTGTCACTCCCAGTGCAAACCTTAACATCTTCAACTCTGCCACGTCAAGCTCTGACTCCTGCCTTTTTGTCAACACCACTGTCTCCAACCCGTATAACATAGCTGGTCTCACTACCCTCTTGTAGACCTTCCCTTTCACTCTTACTGGTACTCGTCTGTCACAAATTACTCCTGACACTCTTCTCCACCCACTCCATCCTGCCTGTACTCTCTTCTTCACCTCTCTTCCACACTCACCATTACTCTGAACTGTTGATCCCAAGTACTTAAACTCATCCACCTTCACCACCTCTATTCCCTGAATCCTCACCATTCCTCTATCCTCCCTCTCATTCACACACATATATTCTGTCTTAGTCCTGCTGACCTTCATTCCTCTTCTCTCTAGAGCATATCTCCACCTCTTCAGGGTCTCCTTCACCTATTCCTTACTCTCACTACAGATCACAATGTCATCTGCAAACATCATAGTCCACTGGGTCGTCTGTCAACCTGTCCATCACCATTGCAAATAAGAAAGGGCTCAGAGCTGAGCCTTGATGTAATCCCACCTCCACCTTAAACTCATCCATCACTCCCACCACAGACCTCACCGCTGTCACACTACCCTCGTACATATCTTGTACGACTCTTACATACTTCTCTGACACTCCCGACTTCCTCATACAATACCACAACTCCTCTCTAGGCACCTTGTCATATGCTTTCTTTAAATCCACAAAGACACAATGCAACTCCTTCTGACCTTCTCTGTACTTCTCCATCAACACTCTCAGAGCAAATATTGCATCTGTAGTGCTCTTTCCTGGCACGAAACCATACTGCTGATCACTAATCATCACCTCCCTTCTTAACCTAGCTTCCACTACTCTTTCCCATAACTTCATGCTGTGACTGATTAGTTTAATCCCTCTGTAGTTACTACAGCTCTGCAAATCACCCTTATTCATAAAAATCAGTACCAAAACACTTTTTCTCCATTCCTCAGGCATCCCCTCACTTTCCAAGATTTCATTAAACAATCTAGTTAAAAACTCCACTGCCATTTCACCTAAACACCTCCATGCTTTCACAGGTATGTCATCTGGACCAACAGCCTTTCCATTCTTCATCCTCTTCATAGCTATCCTTACTTCCTCCTTGCTAATCCACTGCACTTCATGATTCACTATCCGCACATCATCCAACCTTCTCTTCCTCTCATTCTCTTCATTCATCATCCCCTCAAAGTACTCTTTCCATCTGCTCAACACACTCTCCTCGCTTGTGACTACGTTTCCCTCATTATCCTTTATCACCCTTACCTGCTGCACATCTTTACTAGCTCGGTCCCTCTGTCTAGCCAATCGGTACAGGTCCTTTTCTCCCTCCTTAGTGTCCAACCTTTTATACAACTCGTCATACGCCTTATCCTTAGCCTTCGCCACCTCTCTCTTTGCCATGCACCTCATCTCCTTATACTCTTGTCTACTTTCTTCATCTCTTTGACAATCCCACTTCTTCTTCACCAACCTCTTTCTCTGTATACTCTCTTGTACTTCTTCATTCCACCACCAGGTCTCTTTGTCCTCGTTCCTCTTTCCAGATGTCACACCAAGCACCCTTCTGAACTCCAAATCTCTGAATTGTGAGAAGGAACCTTATCACAAAACCACCATGCGTGGGGGGGAGCTACGATACTTATAAATAAAAAACATAAAAAATAAAAGATCATGCACTGAAAATTCCTCACAGGCTGTGTTGGTAGCACATAAGCTCTCACAAATTTTGTTTAATTCATTTATTTATTGCATTTGTTTACTGGGATGGTCCACTGGGCCATGAAGAGCCCATATTCAGTAGAGACCTGAGGAGGAAAGCTCCACAAAAAAAAAAAAAAACAATTGACAGTATGTGCAGGGTGAAATTTTACAAAATTTCCTTAAATAGAATTTAGATAGAAAAATGAGAAAAGGCAAACAATGTCAACTAATTCTAGCCAGGTTACAGGAAATATATTGCAGACAGTTAAGTATATAGAAAACATGGGAGAAGATACAGAGGCAAACTTAGGAATTAGTAGAAGCTGGGAGTACAGCAGAGAGTATAATCATGGTGAGAATGAGAATAAGAAGAACATAGCAATAGTAAAAGTTACAGAGTAAGAAGAGGTTCCTAGATAATCTTAGTTAAGTTAATCAGCAGGCACTACACTGTTATTTGCATTTGGAGATGTGCATTAAAATAGGAAGGTGATGACAGCTGGGTTATGGAAGAAGGAGGTTTGCTTCAATTACTGATCCAATTAGCGGAGAGGTGCTCATGCAGAGATGTTGTGAAAGAAGCAAGGCTCTGAGAGGTGCGATTTGCTAATGGAAGGGCATTCCAGGTTTTGGAAATCACATGGGAGTAAAGCAGTTGACCAATAGGTAGCTCGGGCTTATGGGTTTGCAAGTGTTGTTTTTCTGATCTAAGGAACGTACTGGGATTATAGTCGGCAAATAAGGAATTCAGGGCAGGACATTCTAGAGGTTGGAAATTATTTTGTGGGTGGTAGTTAATTGGAGATAGGTGAGATAGTGGGGGAGTTCAAGCCATTTTAATAAATATATAGGTGTGCAGTGGTGGGTAGATAGGCTGGCATTTCTTGTGAACTTTGTAATTTTATTATGGCATGTTTCTAGTTTTGCTTTTAGAGAGGATTGAAAGTTGGTTAGCAAGGGGATGCCATAGATAAGCGAAGGACATAGATAAGTTGAAGCAAATACTTGTTTAGTGGGGGGGGGGGAAATGTCTGTGCCTGTACAGAATGAGAAGCTTTGGTGTGTCTTACTGATATTGTGTTATATGTGCAAGTCAGATTTTAGGCTTTCATCAATAATTACTCCCAGCTATTTGTTTTGGGAGAGTATGGTAAACTGGGATTTGTTTATGGAGATACTTTTCTTAGGGGTAAATATTATAAGTTTGGTTTTGTTGGGATTTAGAGACAGATAATTAGTGTAAAGCCATGTCTCTGTGGAAGTAAATGCTAACTGAGTGATGCGTTGCAGTTGAGATGTAGCATCAGCAGACCATATAATAGTGGAGTCTTCTGCATATTGTACAAGAAACCCCTGACTAAATGATGAGTGAAGGTCATTAATAAATATATTGAAAAGGGTGGTCCTAATATAGAGCTTTGGGGGACACTGGTGAAGTTGTGAAGATATGGGGATATTGAGTTATGCCATTTTACTACCGGTTGTCTGCTAGATAAATAATGTGTGAATTAGTTGAGAGAGGGAGCAGGTAGACCAGTATTGGAATGCTAAGATAGAAGGTGTGAGTGAGAAGTGGTATCAAAGGCTTTTGATAAGTCAGTAAATAGAGTGGATACATCACGAGCTTTATTGACTAAGTCCATGAAGACTATTAAGGCAGTTGTAATATTATGACCTGGTCTGAATCCTTATTGAGTTTGAGATAGGATTTGGTTGTTATGCATAAAGTTTAGAAGTTGCATGTTTATTTTTATTTATTTATTTATTTAACATTAAATATTATTTTTATATTCAGATGGTAAACTGCTGCATTGGAGCTGGGTTTTAGTTGCAGAAGTCATCTTTCTATGGTAGAAGTTGGGACTGTAGTGAGTGAGAATTTAGGTGAATCATTTATAGTTGATTCATTTGTAGTCTGGTTGAGGGGAAATGGGGCTGGGAGAGGTGAGATAGTATGGTTTGACCAGAATGGCTTGTACTAGAGAGAGCCTGTGAAATGTTAGCTGTGATGTTAGCTATGTGTCAATGAAGTGTTAGTTGAAGAGACTTATTCTTTGTTCTGGTGTTTTGTCTGGGTAAGGGCATGGGTTACTTTTTGAACCAGGGTTTCCCGTGGAGGTCCAGAATTGTTTGGGGCTGTGTTTATGGTTTTGTTTGAAGTTTTTAGTAATAGTCTTTCTTATCTTTGGATGCAGATCTTTTAACTTGCTTGCAAAGTTCTTTGAATTTTAGTAGATCAGAATAGTTGTGTTTTTGGCACTGTTTCCAAGCTTTGTCCCTAGTTAGCATTAGCTCTTTAGAAGATTTTGTTAGCCACGGAGCATGGTTGGTTTTCACCCTTTTTATTCAAGGGGTGCAAGGCTGTCTAATATTGTTTTAAAAAGTAGTGTTGAAGTTCTGCAGTGCATCATTGAGAGGGAGACATTTTAGGTTTTTCCAGTTGATACTTTTCAGGATGGTGTTGAATGTCTGTGGGTTGAAGTGGGTAATATTCCTAACATGTCTGAAGTGATGATGATTATTGTAAGGTGGTGCTGTTTGAATAACAAAGGCAGGAAGGTGTTCACTTAATGTGTTCGGGTGGGTACCAGCTGATGAGATTTTAGTATGGACAGAAACTAGAATCCAGCCAAAGATGGAACCTTCCTTCATATTGTTATTATATCTTGTGGGAGAGGTGGTAAGTTGGTTGAAGTGACGCAGGCTTATATTTGAGGATGGAAATTTTGAACACATGTTTAACCAGTTAATATTTATGTTACCCAGAATCATAGTTTAATTTTTAATAGTGCGGTTGACCCAAGATAGTATTTCTTCCCGCATTGGTATGTTTTTACCGGATAGGACTATGATACAATGATTTTTTGAGTTACTTATTTTTAGGAAGGAGACTAGAATTTTGGCATTGCAGAATTGAGGGATGTGATCACTATATGGGAATATATTAAAGTTATATGGGAAAAGGAAAGCAACGGCACCTCCTTTTTTGTGAGGTCTATCGATCCTTATTGTACTGTAGTTTTGTGGGAGGAATTCAGAATCAAGTGACAGCAATGATATCAGGTTTATTGTGGGCTATCCAAGCATGAAGGTCATTAGTTTTACTGGGAATGCTCTGTAGTTTAAAGATTTGTAGCAGTTAATGGAGTTGGATGTTGCGGGGGGGTGGGGGGGTGGAAGTAGGTCCTGGACTGAGATGTATGTTACCACAGAGGATTAGTGCTGAAAATGTAGTTGAGTGGATAAATGGATGAACAGATTGTTTAGAGATTATAGTGTGAAGTAGAAGGGAGGTGGTAAAGCCTGAACAGAGAATAGAATTGTTTGTAGGGAGAATTAGTATGTTAGAGTATAGTAGTAAAGTTATATGATAGAGGCTGGGGTATATTTCTGAGTAGTTTTCAGACATGGGTTTAATGGAGAATCAGTTAAAAATTTGGTAGCAGTGGCAGGGAAATATGAAACTGTTTTGTACAGTAAAGTTGTGAGAAAAGTGATTCTTATGGTACGTAGGAGAGTCATTACATCAACAGCTTGGAGAAAACAAAACAGGAGTAAAAGCCAAGTGGATGAAAATCTGTCTAGTTTCCAAAGGGTGGGCTAACCAGATGGGGAGGCAGTTGTGTAAATTAGTAAAGAATAGCAGGTTTAGCTCTTTATGTGGGGTATTTTTATTTGGGAATATATGAGATTTAATGGTTGGAATTGACCATATGTGTACTATAGTATACTGTTTTTGTTGAAATATTATAAATCCAGAACTGTGTTGCTACTATGGTAATGTGTGTGTGTATATATAGTATAATATGTAGGGTCTGATGTGTGGGTACATAAAATATCTTGTAATCTTTGTTCAGTCAAAGGGTATTCAGATGAATTCCAAAACTATGACTCACAAAGCAAGTTCCCAAATCTCATAACACTCACATCAACATTATTCTTTACACAGACTTCCAAGGGTCCAAGAAGGTTAACGTGTAACTAAGCTATAGACAATAGCCTGGTCCCCTATTTACCATGGTATTGGTCATAATATGGTGTTAGACTTATTTTCAAATACACTAACCTGCACCAATAACAAAATATTCTATATAGGTTCATTGGTTAGTACTATGCTAACTGCCCTTGTGGGCAATTTTAAGCTTAACCAATTACCCCATGTGAGAATCAAACCCTGTAACTTGTGTCTGTAAGATAAACACCTTCAACATTATGCCAACCTCCCTAAAATACAGAAGAGTTAAAGGAAGCAACTGTTCTTGGCATTCCTCCTCTAGCAGACAAGCTATGAAATTAAGAGATCAGGCCTGGAGAGTCTGGAGAAAAGCAATCCTCCTTCCAGACTATCTATAACAACTTTCTAACCTTAAGGAAAAAAAAGCAATCTGTTAATCAGGACCGGCAAGACCTGTTATCTCAGACAGAAGCAGCTACGCATGTCTACCAAACCACATCTCTTCTGGCAATCAGTAAAATTAATTTCCAACATTTTCTTACAATCAGATACTAAGAAAAACATTAAAACAGATAATATCATATCCCTGCAGTTAAAGACTACATTTTAATTAAGTCCCTCTCTGTAAGTATGAATACCATCACACAACAAAGCCCTCCTACATTCTACAAACCTTCAGAATCTCAATTAGAAGACATTCTCCTAACCGTCCATTCCAAACAAATCTCAGTAAAATCAGTTTGGCAGTTTCTTCAAAAATTAGAAAACAAGCACAATGCTAATCCAAATGCTATCCATCCCTACTTTCAAAATCTATCAGCTAAACGTAAAGATAAATCTGTTATTCATATCATCAGTCTATCACTTATGCCTGAAATCGCACTTAGAAAGTTCAAACATGCCTTTATTATTCCTTTATCAAAGATGCTCTCACTCAGCAGTCATCAAAACTTTAGTCTTATCTCTATCCTCTGCCTCCTAACAAATTGTCTGGACAGGGTTCTTTTTAACCAAATCATGGAATACATCAAGAAGTATGGACTAAGAATACTCTCACAGCATAGTTTTAGGGAAGATTATTACATTATAAATACAGCATATGCAGCTACTCACCTAAGCTATACTTACTATTACAAAAACTACAAAATGTGTATGCTTAGACCCAGCATACCTCTCAATTGCAAATATTTTCGCATAATGTCCAGATTTTTGTTTCATATTTTGGTCTGTTCCTCATAGAAATTTTGTGTTTTTTGACAAATCACTGGGATGATCCAAGGACTAAAGTCACTAAATAATGACATGCATTTGAGTTTCAGACTTCATATCTTTCTGAAAATGTGTGTAAACACAAATCCTATTCTAGCAACTTTCTAAGTTTATAAGAGCAATATTTAAAATGTGTCCCTGTTTTTGGGCCTTTGTTCCCCATTATGTCAGGCTTTGTCCCGATTTATTGTGCTAAGAGGTTGAGAGATATGAGACTCAGTGCTGTCAACTGGTTGACCAACTACATAGTAAACCATACATTTTCCATTCTAAACAAAGACCATCTTTGTTCCAGTAGAACCTTTTCTTCAGTAATCTCACAAGGGTCGGTACTTGGTCCAACACACCCTTCTTAATTTATTCATGATATTGCTGTCAAGACTTCCCCTTTCTTCTATGCATGCCAAAGACATCCTTCTCAATTAATCCCTACAGTAATTGCCTTTACATACTCCCAAAACATATCCCTCCTATCAACATTTTTGATCCTGACAACAGTAAGATTTGTTAGCAGCCCACCCTCCTCCTGTTTACCTAGGACTGTTTTACGATACTTTACTAAACTTCTCATTAGGCTCAGAATGTGTCAGTGACGAAGTACTCAAGGAAGTAAAAGCTTGTTTCTTAGTGTCCAGTCGTTTCACCCAGGATGCCACAGTAGCTTTAGCCAAAAGACTGTTAATTCCCAGACAAGAACATGTGCTCCTGAATTACTTTAAATTCATCTATTAACAGTACAATTCTTCAGCCCACCTTGAATAAAATCTGCTGTTTCCTTGACTGGGAACATGCATTACCTTGAAAAAGGCCAGCTGGATCTCCATTACTGCCAGAGCTACTTTTGTTTTGTCATGTCTTCGTAACACATTGCTCATTTGCAGGTATTGTCCTTCACTGTCTAATAAACTGCATGCAAAATCCACTGCGTACCCTAGTGAAACCTCCAACAATGTTATGCCACCTGTCAGGAAATGTTTTAGAAACCTGTTGGGGAAAAATGTTTCTATAATGTCATCTCAGCAAACTGGAACGAGGTCCCTAAGAATGTAAGAGTCAGCCTGCATGTAAGACTAGCACCTGAAATATTAATACTTATAAATGTTTTAAAAATATGGGTTAATATTCATCCTGACTCTCATTTACATTCATTAATTCTATCAATACCTTTCATCATAGTCTTTCTGGCACAACCATAATATTTCAGTAAGCTTATGCTCATGTTGGGTATTACTGTCCTTCTCTCTAAGCCTATCCCTAACCTGTCTCTTCTTATTAACCAATTTCACCCCTTCTAGTTGCAGTTCTTTCACCTTTTACTACGTCTTATCACTTTTTCACAACGGGTCTATATTACATAATCGAAGAGACTTCTTCAAATACGTAATAATCTACACAAAAAGACTGAAATCCCAAAACCGCTTATGGCCATGTCCGCAAATTTTTTCCTAGGGAAAAAAATTCAGTTGGCCGTTCCCAGGGTTTACCCTTTTCCTCAATGTAGAGCGATCTTGGAGTTGGTATATTTAGTTAGGGGGTGTGGTGGGCACAGACCCCACGTCGGGGGTGTGTGAAGTCCCCTACTTAAATTAGATTTGAAGTGTGTATGTTGTGTTTACTGCCCAGCAAATTTTTTTCCCCTAGGAAAAAATTTCGCGGACATGGCCATTCGTGGTTTTGGGATTTCGGTCTTTTGGTGTCAATTATTATGGCCCTTTCACAACTACTACACTTCTTTATTTCTTTTCAGACCACTACTCTTCCCCTACATTTTTTGGTATTCCAATAACCATCCCCTCAAACTTACAAATGTCATATAAGCTATGTTTTCCAGTACTCCGGTAAAAGAATATGCTTCCTTAAAGACTATATATATGCTTTCTGTGATAAAGAATATATGTTATGCACAACACTAATAATGCTCCCCTTGCAGAACATGATAACACCTTGTCTTGGGATTATTTCTGTAGTCTTTAACATTCTCATTCACGTATAACCTTTTCAAGAATGCTTGCTTCTTATATACAATAATTCTGAATTGACAAGCCTGAATAAGTGTAACTGTCTGTCATGGATGTTTCATGCTTTTAAATTTGCAATTGTTTTCTATGGATTACTATCTTTGTTAGGTCTAGTTCCTGGACCAGTGTCCTTACCAAATTAACAAATTTAAATAAATAAAAAGGTATGTAAATTCCCTGAAACCTGTATTTGAGCACCACTGTGCATTCATTAGCTAATGTACTAAAACGTTTACATTTTGAGAAGAGAAGTTTGTACATCTTCCATGATGCCCTGAGGGAGGTCTGCAAAGATCTTTGTACAGTAACTTCTTGTTTTTCCAGTGTCTCTGTAGATAAGTGAAGATATTCATGTGCATATGAGGTGTGCTCAGATGAAAAACACATGTATGTTCTGGTGAGAACATTCCTTTCCTCCAAGGTACCATAACCCCAGAGTGGACTATATAAATAAAAGGGGTACATAAAAATTGTTGAGATGCATATAAATAAAATATGTACACTGAAGTGCTGGGAGCTAAGGTTATATTCCTCATCTTATGGACAGAAGTAGTGAATTACAGTATATAGGGAAGACACATACCTAAACATGTATAGTAATACTTGGTCATATCAGGCATGAGATGAGATGAGATATTCACCTGTTTTTGTTTCCTGGTCTCTACCAGGGAGCAGTCAGGCAGGCCCTGCAGTCCACATGGCTGCTACAAATGAGAATTGTAACCATTTCCACCCACCTAGTCTGCACCCTACATTTCAAGACAAAACAGAATCCCACGTCAATACTGGAATAAACAGGTAGCCTGTGTGCCAGCAGACTTGTCTTTAATTTTCACTTTTCACATGACAAGGGGGCTATTGATACCTGCCTGAAACACTTCATGTTGTTACAATAGTACAGATCTTTTTCAGAGATGCTTGTCTCTTACACGGAGGCTTAGTGATTATGGTTACTTGATCACATCTTCAGGGTATGAGGTTTAGTTTTGGTGGGCTGTTACTGATGGCAAACAATCTGCATGATCTTTTATTTTTTTATGGGTTTTCTATAGGTACCCTAATTCCACCCATCACAAACATTTCACCTTTGGACTGTCAACATACATTGTATTCATCACTGGCATTCTATCCTATGTCATTGTCAGAAAGGATCCACATTGGATCAGTTCATTTACCTAGTTAAATAAATAATAAAAAAAACTGTTACAAAAGCAGAGAAACAGCTACACAGGATCACACTAGCTAATCTTATGCATATGCTTTCAAACCATTTGTGAAATGCGAGAACCTTTACTAGTGTGAAACATCTTGGCATGCCATTCTACTAGACTGACTGAAATCAGATTAAACATATTAGATCAAACAAGACTTATGTCGGCATGGAATATGATAAATTTCATTGTCTACTAGTCAGTCAGATAATATCCTGTGATTCTATTTTTAAATTACAGAGATTTAGAAATTAAATCGACAAAGTGCATCATAATCAGCAACAGTTTCTTTACTGCGGCTGTGATGAAAACAGATATTGTATTCTGCATAAAGAACTGAAGATGTGCTCCCTCTTGCATTTAAAATTAAAGAACAGAGATACAATAGACCGCAAATGACTATAACTGCAGAAAAACAGCAGCATATAAATGATGTATTTTTATTACAGCACCACAAAGCTTACTGTAAATTAACTGCGATACCTTGCAGTTATTAGCACATGATAAAGGAAAAAAAAAAAACTTCAGGGGACTTCAATAATTTCACTCCAAGGCTTGCTGCAAAACTGAATAATTTATATAGTTTTATCAAAGCTGCTGCAATTTAAAAATGACAGCCTAGAAAATATAACAATGTATCTAATTTCAAATAATAATGCTGTGGCTCAAATCAGTTTTTTAAAGAACTCTGCCTTTAACATTTATCAGGACTATTATTTATGGAATGATTGCCTATCAGTTTATCATTACGTTACTTGTTTTTGTTTATTTCACACTTATTTTGAATCTGCTAAAATGTTGACTGCAAGAATTTATTTAAGGAAAAGCTGGAGAGAGTAACTATGTATATACTGCATGAGGCTGAGTTATTATTAACTGGATATATAAATATAATCCACAGATAAAATATGTTTTCATTTCCCAAATCCTACAATGTATTACATGTACTGCTGATTTAGAAAAAAATAAAAAAAAAACAAAGAATTTGAACAGATAAAATTAGCATGGTTGTGGCATGATAGATGGTTTTAGGTGGAGTAGTGTTTAACATGCCCATACAGTGTGAAAGACTGCTTTGTATAAAAAGAGAAAAGTATAGTTCTTTAATTGTTCTAATTCTGTCATTATACAACTTTATGTGGGAGTTGGTTGAACTTAATCGAGTCTTCCCATTTCCATTGTCACTATAATGAGACCTAGATATCCCAAAAAGATTGCCATACAACATATAATCTATTATCTGGACAAGTTTCTCCAAATATCTTCCACCCATCTGCAAAGTGACAAATAATGGTAATGGATGTGAGGCACAGTGCTTCACTGGGGCTACACTGAAAACCACTTTTGACAAACTTTGCATTGTCATGTAACAATGAAGTTCATAATATATGTCATGGACAATGATGGGTTTCTCCTCACATGAGATTCTATGAGGGCTTGCCCCTTCCTCCCCTGCAGTAAAGGTATTTTCTTTTTCAGTTCACTGAAAGTGATTTCAGCATAACATTTTGAAGTATCAGGCATCACAAGAAAACCATTCATGAAGTCATCCTGAATCCCATCCATCAATTCATTATCTATACTGTTTGCACTGGTAATCGTTTCATCGGCAGTCTAAACCGCTTGTACTGGTAATCGTTTCATCAGCAGTAGGATGAGTAGAGAAGGCAATGCATACCTCGCCCCAGAAAGGCTCTTCTTGACATATACTGATAACCTCAGGCATTCACAAGCAAACTGACTGATATAATTTCTAAAGTGTAGTGGTATCCTACCTCCCTCCTACCTCATTCAGCTCTTATAGAGGACACACTAGGTGCCTAATCTCCTTAGAGGTTTCATTTTCTAGTATTTTATGAAATAATATAATTAGAGAAGATAGATCATAGCTGATATTTAACGCAGGCTTTAAAATGAGAGGAAAAAAAACAATTTCTCAGAACATTTAAGGAGTTACTTTCCTTCAACTTATTAAGAAAATGGTTTAGTATAACAATGAATAGCGTCTGGTCAGATAAATATCCTGGAAGCAGTGGGTATCACTCCAGTCAGTACTGGGTAGTCCTTTTAGCATCTTTGTAGGTAACAATATAGGGGGCATTGGAGGAAATGGCTGTTTTCTTCTCATTCAATGCTGCTATAGAATATTGTTGATTCTCAGAATGCATATAAATATATAGGATATGAGCCCAAGAGAAGGACTGCATCAATGGAATAAAGCAGTAACACTAAAAAGTAAGGAAATGTACCTTGAGGTAGTCAATTCAGATCATCTAAAGGAAGGGAAGCAGGGTGACAGTGCAGCAAAGAAGTTTAGGATGAAGGGGGCAATGGAAAGTGTGGAGCACCTGTTACAGGTGATAACATCAAAATTATTCAACCATAAAGATATCTGGTAAACACCACTTGTATCATTCCAGCACTTCTGACTTCTTCATTTTAATAAGGACTTTGGAGGATGCATTTCAGAGGAGGACAACAAAATGGTGCACCGTTAATTACCACCAGAAGCAAGATAAGGAAGAACTAGGAAATCGTACCTGATGTAGTCTTAAAAAATAAAGTGCAATAGCATATGGTGTGCATCTTTCAATACATCAGAGGCTGGCCCTGAGTCTGGGTGGTTGCTGAGTTTCATAAATAAGATGACATCATTGAAAGATAAGTGCTGAATGTTTCGTAGATGACATAAAATAATATTATTTCACAATGACAGTCATAAAGGATTGGAGCATTCCTGATGATGTATTATTGTTAAAAGAATAAATAGATGAGAGAGAGAGAAAAAGGCATAAAAGGCTGATGATGATGTGGAAGGGAGAAAATACATTCATTGTCAAATTTATTTTCGTGACATCTGCAAGACAGCCAGTGAAGCCCTTTAACCTTTGCTTTCTATGCTTTACACATTTTTAATATTCTACCACCCTTGTATCCCTCCTTTCCCCACTCATTGTTTGTCCATTTTCCCATGCATTCATGAATGCCTCAAATGATTCTCTTTCTATTACCGATTCTTGAAGTACCTTTCACTGAAACCCAACCATCTTAGTGAAAATGTATTTTTGGAGATCAAGAAAGCAGTAGATTCCTACAGTCTGCTGTCTGTGCCATATCCTTTCCATTCTGTCCTTCATGTTTAGGGTTACTCAAAGCTATCAGAAAGTGTGGGGTAAATGGGAAGCTGGCCTGGGCACAAACTCTGTAGAGGTATGCTTAGATCTATCGAAGAGTTGCCAATGGATTCCACCAAGCAGTACAGATAAGAATTCAACGGCTGAAATGTTTTGGATCCTCTAATTTCACAGAAATATTTTTAGTCCTCAATGTTGAATTGGAGGCACCACGTGGAGGCAATGACCATGGTATGACCTGGCCTTGCTAGAACTTTGCAATTACCCCTTCATATCTTCCTGACATGGTCTTCTGCACCTATATCATATCTTCAAGTCTCTGCTGGTTTCAAGTTATAAGAGCTCTAGCTCTGCAAATCCCTGGTCATAATCCTCCATCCCACCCTGGTTGTAATCCTCCATCCTATTCTGGTCGTAATTCTCCATCCTCCATCCCACCCTGGTTGTCATCTTTCATCCTACCCTGATCATAATCTTCCATCCCACTCTGGTCATAATCCTCTATCCCACCCATCTACACATCTTTCCTACCACTCTACATTCATTAAAGGATCCTGCCCACCCCTCTACATTCATTCCAAGATCCTGATGTTTGCCCCCATTTTATGACTTGCAAATCTGCACATGGTAGCCTAGGTATGAACTGAGCGGGGCATAGTAGAACAGGTGCATTACTTTTTTTTTTCCAAAATGTTTTTATTCACTTGATTACACAATAACTTAACAGTTTAGTAACAAAAAATAAACTATATGCAATGTTCATAATAGCTAAAAAACAATATACATAGGAGAACACTTAATATTTCTCTAACAGATTAGATAGTTTTGTCCAAGCAATTAAGTAATGAGTTGTGTTGTTAGTCCTTGCTTTTATAGTCACAGTCTCATTCTTATGAATGTATTTCACAAGATGAATAAGCTCAACTTTAAAAACAGGAGTAGATTGGGATTTCCAATTTTTAGTAACAATTTTCCTTGCTATAGAGAGGATAGACCATAGTAAAAATGTTTGTTTTTAGGCATGACTTCAGGAACAAGAACACTGAAAATGATAAGGGAGTCAGAAATTATACAGTTGTTGTCCCAGAGAGCTTTACAAAGATATTTAAAGTCTAACCAAAATGGGGAAATTATTTTGCAATTAACAACCATATGTATCCAGTCAGCATCAGGGTGTCCACATCTCCAGCATTTCATTTCAGCTTTCTTGTACATTATTGCTAGTTTATGTGGAGTGAAAAAGCATCTATGTAAAAATTTCCATGTGTATACACACCAGAACAGGGAAGATTCAATTTCCTTCACTGACTGTAAACAAGTTTTTTACCTTTTACTGAGAATACTTGTCTATTAACTTCACTTGAATAATTCCAAAAAGATACATCTGTTTAGCTAAAATCATTTCTGAGAGTTTTATAAATAACAGACATATATGAAGTGTTCTTGGATGAGCCATTAATAATTGTTGAGATAAAATACAAGATTTTTAAGTTACTCTTATTTATGCCTCTAATGAGGGTACAAGCTTATTATGTATAAAATCCTTACAAGTTTGGATGTCCAGCTAATTGCAATTTTGCAAACTATCCCCCAGATTTACTATTCCTCTGTGCAGGACTAGCTTAGTCCTGCATGGAAGCGGCCGTTTAGGAGCAGGATGGCAGCGTGCCATGCATATTAATGAAGGTGCGCTGCCTGAGCTCCTAATCTTATGCGGAGCGTGTAAGAGTGCAGGGGGTGTGTCTGAGAGCAAAGCTCTCAGAATATACATGCCCCTACAATGAAGAACAGCAGAAAGGCCAAAGAAATGAGCAAGACCACTCAAAGGTGTCTGCATATCCCGAGCAACATTCCTCCACATGTACAACAGCAAGTAAATAGAAATAAAATGAACAAACCCATTTTTTTTATTAAAAATCCGATTAAAGCTAACTGTAGGTGCGTGGTGTGCCCATCGCTTAGCTACAGTTAATGCAGCTTAAATGGCTGAAGAGAATAACAAGGAAGATGTATGCAAATGAAGCAGTATAGCAATAGTGTAGTGGGCAGAACATTGCCCTTTTAATTAGGCATTTCCGGTTTGAGTCCCACAGCAGTACATTCCATTTTCCATGGCAAATCACGTTATGACCAATATTGTTGATGCATAACCCACTAAATAACACATATTTGTGTACTGGAGTACTGCATTAAATGCACATGTGAGGTGTCAGTGTCACAATGCTGCAAAGTCCCCAGAGAAGCACATGTGCCCCATACAGTATATGTACACAGGAATCATGGATACAAATGGAAGGTAAAATATGTAATGAATGACAACTCCATACAGCTTCCAAATCCCCTACCTTCCCAAGAACCATGAGATATAACTGTCCAAATCAGTGGAATTGTAAGTGGGAATAAGCACTAGTAAGGACGTGTAAGCACCAATAAGCAGTAGTAAGCATATTTAAGCACTACTAAGTGAGTTTAAGCCCATTTGCACGAGGGTAAGCAATGCACACACAGGTTAAGTAATTCTGAAGCTAACTCTCTGTAAGCATATGTAACCGGAGGTTAGCATTGCTTACCCTTGCGCAAACCCACGCAAACCCACTTACAACTGCTCAAAAGTGCCTTAATCACTCTGTATCCAACGGCCCTTGTTCTGTTCAGCAACAAAATAAACAGCCTTGCAGGTCTTGAACCCAGGACTGTATACACTACAGTCACAGTACTTAACCACCAAGCCATCACAGCAGTACAGAAGAATGAGGTATCACCAAACAAGTCCTCACTATAGTAAAATCAAACTGAACCTGTGGAAGGAATCAGTATACAGTCATATGTTCCATAAACCACTACATAACATAAATATGTGAACTGGAGTACAGCATTAAGCCCAGAAGTGAGTTGTAATTGTAACAGAGTGTTGAAGTCCCCAATAAAACACAAGGACCCCATACAGTGTACGTACACATGAATCATGGATACCAGACAGATATATAAGATGTAATGAATAAGCAATCAATGCCAAAAAAGAAAATATCATGTAAAGTCTAATGTAAGCAGTGCTAAGCATTGCACAGGCCAGCTTAGGAGGTGTAAGCAATGTGTAGGCCAACTAACTCATTGTGCCCAGTGGTATACCCCTTTAAACAATGCCAACCTTAGGTAAGCAGGTTAGTCCATAGCCTAGCCTTTTCAAAACTGGCCAATCATGGTAAAGTGCAGGAAATCATCCCTACTTAAACCCAACAGGTGGGAATACATCTCATAACTGGTTGTTGCTTCCCCTTGCAGGCACTATGTCAGGAAGGGGAGAGAAAGTGCGCTTTCGGGCGGAGTGGTGGTGCATTCAGGAGTCCAGAGTCATGGCAGGACTCCTTGTCAAAGACCATGAGCAGAGACTGCTCCAGGGCCAGTACCAGGGTTCCTAATATAAGGCGGAAGCCTGGGACCATCTGGCCCATGACCTCACCAGTGCCACTGGCATACCCTGAACTGGTGAGCAGGTCAGGCATCACTATGCTGAAGCAAAGCGGCATAAGGGGGACCTTTTGGAGCAGTGGTTCCAGGAGGCTAGAACAGCAGGGGATGTCCCAGCTGTGTGTAAGTATCTCTCCAGTATGTGTGGAATAATAGCCAGCTCATGTATCTCATGGCTAGGTATGGCTATATAGTCCTCTTACGTCCTCAACAGCTGCAGGTGAGTGGGCCACGAACCAGGAGGTCCATGGATGTCACCCGGAGAGGTTGCAATGTGAGGCAGATCAGTAATACTCTTGCATGTACTGTCATAGGAAATAAATCTAAAAGTATTAGTACATTAATTGCCTGTATAAAACCTGTATTGTTTAAGGCAAGTACTGCATACACCAGAGAATATGGCAGGAAGAGTCTCATATAGTTTGTATGTAAATAAAAGCATAATAGCCTGACAATAAAAGTCTATCTGCTGGACTGCATGTGTATACTCTGGTATCATATGGTAATGTAGATTTACAATCACATAATAGTACTGTTGTATTAAGCACGGTTACCCACACTGTTCACCATAAATAGAATGTGTAGGAATGCCTGTATATTACTGCTGTAATCCCCAGAGGGCATTTAGTACAACTAAGAGACACATAGACAGAAAACAGGGAAAAGGCAGACAACAAAACCTGAATAGCACATGCAGCTGAGATGTGAACTGTTGTATTTTTAGCACACACAGCCATGGTTTGAATCCTGGCAGTGGTAGTAGTCTGCATACAGAATCATACCCCACAACTGTACAGCTATGTCCAGAATTTCCAGTAAAGTGGCCCATATCTGTTGCCTGTCAACCTGACCCCTGGGAAATCAGTGGGATGATCCCAGATGTATAGGCAGCAAACAGGAAATACAACAGATTGACACACATCTATAACAACAAAACAGGCACACTAGCAACTCCCCAAAACCTTATGAGAGTAAGAAGCCACATATGTCCCATTTACATCCCTGTGTTGCTAAGCTGTGCCCAGAGTGTGTACAGTAACAGAGTGATATGTATGTGCATAATAGTAATGTGGAATCAGGTACTGTGTGTGGCAACAATCAGGTAGTGCTAACAAACATTTCTCCCACAGGTCTGTCAGATACCAACACAGTGCCCAGAAATACAAGAATAATACCCTGTACTGGTACTGCTTACTTTGGTATTGTAAGGCATTGTGACTGATGCAGTTGCTCTGAATAATAAGGTATTACTCATCACTGTCACCAACACTGCCCTACAAAATATAACTGTCTAGGAAATCCTGCATAAGAGTGTTGTAATACAAGATCAGAATGCAAAACCACAGGAGACTTATAACACAGAAAGCAGACAGGAGATAAAAAGCAATATATATGTAGCACACACAACTCTGATGGACAGTGTTTAAGCTATAGCAGACACAGCCATGGTCTGAATCCTGGGAGTGGAAGTAGGTTGCATACAGAATCATACCCCACAACTGTACAGATAAGGCCAGAATGTTCAGTATATGGGCCCATATCTGCTGTCTGTTACCCTGTCCCCCTGGGAAGTCTGTGCGATGATCCCAGACGTGTAGGCAGTAAACAGGGAATACAACTGATTGTCACACATCTGAGAACCAACCTGTCACTCTAGCAACTCCCGAAACTGTTATGAGAGTAATAAACCAAGTATGTCCTATCTACACCCCCATGTTGTCACGCTGTGACCAGAGTGTGTACAGTAACAGAGTGAGATGTATGTGCATAATACTAATGTGTAATCTGGAACTTTGTGTGGCAACATTCAGGTAGTGATAACAAACATTGCTCCCACAGGTATGTCAGATACGAACACTGTGCTGACAAATAAAAACCTTGATACCCTGCAATAGTACTGTTTACTCTGGTATTGTATAGAGTGTTGAAGTTGCTCTGAATAATAAAGTATCACTGATCACTGTGACCCACATTCTGCTACATAATATAACTGTGTAGGAAAGCATGTATATGTGAGTGGTAAGTCACTAAAGGTTGAAGAGGGCAATAGTCTAGAGATGTCCCGGTACACCTGCTTGTGGTCAAGACATGGCCAGAGTCCGTGCAGAAAGAGTTGGATAGCTATGTGCGCAACATCAACACGGAATCTGGGAGTATGTGTAAAAATAGTGTTAACTAACATTCCCTCGACAGGTATACCAGGTAAGAGGTGTATATTGCAGATAAAACCAGTTCATGTATAATGATGCCGACGGCCATATCACTGTCCAAACTAAGGCTATAGGGTAGTGTAGTAATAGATGTAAGGTACAGATAACAGCACTACCTAGGAAAGTAATGTGGACTACAGGAATATACTAGTTGTTAATTGACATCTTTCTCACCCCCCCACCATATCTCCAACAATAAACTACATACCCACGTCAACCGGTATGTAATGACTCCAGTCTTCTGATTATGTCCTATTGGTTGATATATATTTACATTTGTTTCCATGCAAGTGCTTACTGAATTATTTCAGCATTGCTGGCATGGTGCCATCAATGTACCTGCATGCTGTTGTTATTACCACTGTGGTCCCATATATGCATGTGTTCTGTTTGCTATGCAACTGTTCCGTATCTGGTGTCTGGGTTAATGGGAATATCTATGCATGCTGTTATACCTAACCCTGGAATGTGTTGACTATTACTAACCCACATATGATGATAAAATCTAAACACTATAGCAAGTTTGGAAAGGCCGGTTCCAGCAGACCCAACTGTCCCACCTCACCTGGCCATAGCACCGGGCACTGGCATGTCTGGGGCCCAACCTGGGACCTTCTCATCTGTTGGTCCTGCACCACCTTCTGGTGGAACTGCCTTAGAGGATGGGGCTCATCACTCATCGCCAGGTCCAGGTCATGGTGCGTAGTGAGCTCCGCAGAGAGGTCGGAGATCTGCTACACCAGCTCAAGGGCCATGTGTCACAACTAGAGGGCCGGCCTGACTCTGCAACTCAGCCCCCAGCACAGCCACCTTCAGGTCGATATGTATATGTGTATACATCTATATAGATATCTGGATAATTATATATACATATATTTTCATCATATATCCTGAACATGGAGTGTAGCCCTACCTCAGCCCTTATAGTCCCAACTTCATAGTGCAAGGGGATGTCAGCTATGTTTATCAGGTATATTTGTAGACTATTTGTACAGTAATAGGGATTGTCTTCACAGACATGATGTGTGTGGGTGGTCACATCTGCTTTTAACATGTGAGCCATTGGCTAATGACAGACATTTTAAGGACATCATAGTACAGTACCACTGCTAGCACGTAATGCTCCTGTGGCCTACAGCAGAGATATTGGCCAATATATGTGGATAGTCTGACACATGTTGGACAGTCCAGAGGTATACACAGAACCCCTTAGTGCAAGACATGTGGACCAATCCTGACAATGTGGATGTTAACAGCCATGTAGATGGGTATAACACGTAACTACTGGTATACATGTGCCCCCATAGGTTATGGATTCACACACCCTGTCTGTCCTGACACATAATAACTGCTGGTACAGAGGTGCCATGGCCATGTACTACCCACTATATATTGACATACATCTGTACAGCATCCCACTGCTCAGTCTGACATACATGACTTTTATGATGGCCCGACAGCAGTACATCTGGCAAGTATCTGGACATGACATCTCTCTGGGTAAGTACACAAAGCTGCTAGACATGTGAAAAAGCACTGTGCAGGCTACAGGCAGACTAGTTCAACATTGGCCTGCATTTTCTATGGGGAATGCACATGTACCAGCATATATAGCAGGCTCTACAAGCATGTCACAGCACAGAGTATGATACACCTGTGTGAAAGTGCATAACCACAACCAATGTGAACACAGCCACAGCCAGATATGGTAAACTAGCGTGATATTACAGTATATGGCCTATCTGTTCAACACCATCCTCATATGTGCCACTCACACACTACCCTACATATACTGGGCCACTACACGGTGTGGTCCAATGGCTGTCTGTGGTATGGGACATGTGTGTGTATGGCCCTACAAACATGTAAGCTGACAGGGTAATATACAGTGGAGCAACATGTAACATCAGATATAACAGGACCAAAACAATGACATCTACCACAGTCTGTACACAGGCTGAAGTACATATTAGCAATACACACACTTTCAACAATCACCATAAGTACACATACCTCAGTACTTTACACACAACCAGAGAATGTCCAGGTTATGTCATAAAATATAACCTCTACTATACATAACATGTGTAGCAGTCTGATATCTCACTGGCTTATCAGATATGATGTCACTAATTATGGTGTACAGCACATATGCACATCTTACTGCATGACATATGTACAAAGGTTGACAAAGTTGTGGCTGGAGGCACATACGCAAGGCCAATATTGACATGTTGCTGTGATAACCTCATACATTTACTGTTGTAACAGGGTTTGTTGCAACATATGTCCTATGAGGGATATGAAGTCAGTAACTCACGGCTGTCACCATCTACAGACTACATCCTCACACTACCTTCTGCAGTTCACAGATAGGTGCTCTGTAGGTAACACATGAAACAAAAGGCCCCCCACACTGCCCAATCTGCAGATGACCCTACAGATTGGGGTTACCTCATAAACATAGCACTGACATCGCAGGTATTAAAACATGTGAGACAGCGATATCCACACACACCCCTGTTAAACCAACATTACTCCAAATGCAGTATAGTAGCACTTACAGTCTGTAGACAAGTCTGGCACATCCCCATCCTGTGTGTTGCCCTGTTTCCACAGTGTATGTTGTTAGAGGTAAATCCCCAATCATTTTGAGATGCTGTTTGGCAAACAACAGATCGAGTTCCTGCTCACAGTGAATGTAAAGGCCGAACACCAACATGATGTTCCTAGATATTGGAGTGTGTTTCCATGCAATTGACTATGGGAATGTTACCACAGCTGTAACACATGCAATCAGCTAGGGGAGGGCTGCAATTCATGCAGAGACCATCAGCTGATCATGAGCATCACTTAAAATGCACATGCTGCTGCTGCCTAAGCAAAGCAGGTGTAAATCTCCACATCCACTAGAGAAGGAGTGAGAGAGGCAGACAGAGGCAAAGAAAAGTCAGGGAGGGGTGGGAGAGTAAAACTTAAGCATGTTTGTGTCACACACCTACCAGTACAGGGTATCAAACCCCTGACAACTATGTAATGCTATCACATGTCTATGCAGTTATTGGATGCATCACATAGGTTACCTGTTGAGGAGCCCTCAAAATGTATATGTGATGGTGAGTGACATCAGCAACAGGGATGTGGTATCTATATGGTAGGTGTAGTACATGTGCCTGTCCGCGTGAACAGGTGCCAGCGTCAAAACGGCCACATTCTCACAGGGACGCATACACATTGACACACTTGGCAGGGCCAGGAAAACAACTCATCACTTGTGAGATTGCCACAACACATTACTATGCAGTTATCACATGCATCACAGGGGTCATACAGAGGTTATATAGGAAAAGGGTATGTGGAGGTGTCTGACATAAGACAGCATGCTTCAGTATGCCAGTGGGGGGGGGTGTAGTGAGTGTGAATGTGGTCATACACATCATACAACACACACACACACACACACACACACACACACACACACACACACACACACACACACACACACACACACACACACACACACACAGTGCCAGTAATGACATGCATGGGTGCATTGCTTCATTGGTGTTTAGTGGTCGACTGTGCCAGACAGCTATACAAGGTTATATGATGGGTATACCTTGGCATCAAGCCACATGACAATAGTCTGCATTGTGGCTCAGGGGTGTAGTGTCTGGATTTGCCCACACAGGTGCGTATTGTATTCACCATCCAGTCACCTGGGTGACTGTTACATTTGGCCAATGCTGTGCATTGCTTGCCATGTATGTTTTTCCTAGTCCATGACATGGATGGTGTCTGGGATGTGCACACCTCCCACATGCATGTACAGTGACGTGTGGAACTGTACCTGGAGTGTCTGGCCCATGTTGTGTACACAGATTTTTATCATTGGATGTGCCAGTCCTGGCCTCATGTGGCGGGAACTATTGCTGTATGGCAGGTTGATCCTGCACCTACATTGATAGCATGATACCAGCATTCCCTGGTGTCAGTGGCATCTGTCCATACATGGCATGTTATTCAGACATGGTATGTCCTTTGTGGGTCACATTTGATGGCATCAGGGGTGTTGCAGGTGTCCAGTGAGGAACATGGGGAAGGTGCACTGTCAGCATGTACATGCCTATTGGACTGATGGACAGGGTGCCATTCCCTCTGTAGCCCACTGCAATCACACCTTGGGTACTATCAGTGGGCAATATGCAGGGTGCTAACAACATAGCGGCTGTTGCCTAGGCAAGTGTGTGTGTGTGTATGAGACATGGGTTGAGAGTGTTCTCTGGGTAATACAAGGGTTGCTCACTTTGTTCACCTGGCCTTGATGCCACATGTAGGGGTATGGATTTGCACCCCAGCCTCTTGGTTATTTCACATCTGTAATCCCTGTATGGTGGACATTGTGATATATACTAGGGCCACCATATAAGAAATTTGCAAAACCTGCTCCACATTGAGTACAGTTGTTACACACTCACACCCACCTCCTCACAGGATAAGAATTGCAAACACAGACACACACAAATCTCTCATGTCTCGGATAAGAACTCCTACCTAACTAGTTTATTACACTACAGCACTACACAGTTATAGAACATGCCATGGAGATAACTGGAGTACTCCTTCCCCAAAGGTGTATTTCACAGTGAATGACATCAGCAGGATTGCCAAAGTAGGGCATTTGAATTGTAGTGAGTATGACTAGCCTAAAATGCATAGCTCCCTACATAGACATAGAAACACACACAAAACATCTACAACTGCCATGTATGGGAATAGAACCCCCGCCAGAGTTCTATATCACACTACAGCATGAAGCTGTTATAGGACACACCACGGGGATTACTGAAGTACTCCTTCCCCAAAGATGTATTTCACAGTGAATGACATCAGCAGCCTTGCCAAAGTCAGGCATTTGATTTGTAGTGTGTAGTGAGTGTGACTAGCATAAAAAGCATTGCTCTCTACACAAAGACACACACACTTGCCATGTCTGGGATTAGAACTTCTACCTAACTATTTTAACACACTGCAGCAGTACGCAGTTCTTGTATGTGCCATGGGGATTACTGGGCTAAAGCTTTCTGAAAGGTGTATTCCACAGTGAATGACATAAGCAGCCTTGCCAAAGTAGGGCATTTGATTTGTAGTGCATGTGACTAGCCTAAAAACATTTCTTTCTACACAGACAGTGACACACACACACACACACACACACACACACACACACACACACACACACACACACACACACACACACACAGTTGCATTGTCTGGGATTAGAACTCCTACCTAACTAGTTTATCACACTAAAGCAGTACGCAGTTATAGGACGAGCCATGGACATTACTGGGCTACAACTTTCCCAAAGGTGTATTTCAAAGTGGATGACCTCAGCAGGCTTGTCATAGTAGGGCTATGTGGAGGGCAGTGTCTGTGCATGGGCCATAACCCATTCATCTAGAGGTTGACACAGCACATGCAGGCACACACAGGACTATATTCCACAGGTACATGTATACAGCTGCTAGATGACTACTTCCTTGTACAGTCATGTTGCACAGCTAGCACTTGCACCACATAGTCTGTAATGCTGACAGATACCGATGGCTAATATCTACAGTGAGTGACATCTGAACTTCATGTGGTTTTAGCCATTTGGCTTTGTGCTGGGTGGGACAGGCCTCATAATGGATGGCTCCTTGTCACAATCACTCTCTTCCACACATTTATGTACGTCTACGTTTTGCTTATTATAGTGTGTTGTCCTTGGATATATGTCTGTATTCCTATCCAGTGTGTGTGCAAAGCATGAGTGGTGCATACTGAGGAGTGTCTGCACTAACATCTGCAACTGCCAGATATGTCTGGTCCACTGTTGTTTGCAGACATGGGCTTCATTTGTTTAAGTGTGTGAGCATGCCCTGTATGACCTTTCAGTATGTTGTTGTCTGACATTGCCTTAATTTCTCTAAGTGTGTGAGTATGCCTAGTATGTCCTTCTGTATTGAATATGTGGATTGATTCCAGGTAGTCTTTACTCCAGTGCAGACCTTTGTGTTGTACACCTACAGGTAGCAAACTGTTTCTGCAGGGTATCCGTCGATCATTTGGCAATATGGGGCCAAAGTGTGCCAGGGATAGTGTGTACTGTAGGTGATTGTGTCTGTGCTGCTTCAGCTACATGGTACTGCTATTGACATGACAGTATGGCCTTATATTGCTATGTCAATACCTCACAGCGGCAGGGGCCATGAGTCAGGACATTACCCTTATTGTGGTGTTCGGCAGGTATGTAGCCACCCATTTATGTGTTTACAGCCAGGGATAGTGTGTGCACACAGCTTTGTGTTGGACCTTGCACATTCCATACTGCCCACACTCCCAACCCCCCCCCCCCCGTTATTCTGTCCTCTTCCTTACATTATGCATACATTCTCTGATACTTTCCCTAAGGGTATCACCCCATCACAACTGTGTGTTGGTGTTAGTTCACAGTTCATGCAGTGGGATATGGTGGACACGTTACAGTGGTTTGTCCTCATGGCCTTGCATATGGCTTATGTGGAGTGTGTTGTGTTGCTATTTGAGAGTCCATGACATAACATGCATTGGCAGTACGTGTGAGACACAGGTCCTTGGCAGAGGTCTCTGGGTCATTAAGTATTGATGTGGGCTATATGTGACAGGCCATTGCATTCTGTCAGTCCTACCTTCTCAGACCACCATACAATATATTTCCCTGGGGTGACAGGGTAGGTGTGCTAGGTGTTCATGCCAATACCTTCTATCAGTCTTGATCAGGTGGTGTGGATGCTGGCAGGGTGCTACCTACAGCAAGTGACACACCTGCATGGGACCCCTGCACTGCATGCTCATTCTTTTGCTATTGCCATATACCAGTGGGGTCATATTGTACCCATTCCCCACAGCAGGAGTATAACCAGAGAGGTACCTGTGGGTGGTGTTTGCGTGAGCTGGGTGCATGCGTGCTATGGACACTACTTGCATCTGACACACAGATATGGATTGGCATTCCAGTTATGCTTGCATGTGCAGGTACATCAGCTGTTTCCCAATGCATCTGTCCTACCTCCTTTGTGATCTGTGAGTGTTTGGGCAGACAACACTGGTATCCCCTACTACAGGACCAGATAATGTGATGCATACCTATATGTACAATTCCAAGGGTGTGTCCATTTCACAGTTGCACAATATATACTGTATGTCTGGGGTACTTTCCCCTGTGTACTGCTTGTATATCTAGCCCAACAGCCATGCCATGTCAGTCTTTCAGATGGTGACACATATTACCACCATATATTTATAATGACTTACTGCTAGCATGTGTTATACTGGTGGGTATTGCCTTTGGCACTGCAGTTGTGAGGACATGTCGCTGTCATCAGCAGTAGTGGGCAATGGCCACCAGGTCTTACCTCAACATGCATACATACTGATCACTCTCACATAATATGAAACACACCAACCTAACACACACATACCTGCATATTGTGCAGATGCTACAACCTATCCTGCTACCTTGGCCACCTCTGTGGCATCTGTGCTCCACTAATATTATACCTACACATACATGTTACTACATTTCTACATAAGATTGTGGGGGGGCACACCTGACTGTTACGACATGTGTATATCGGATTGGGGGAGCACACCAGACCATTACTACATTTATAAATATGTTTGGGGGGCACACCTGACTGTTACTACATTTCTAATTAGGGTTGGGGGAGCACACCTGACTATTTCTACATTCCTACACAGGGTTGTGGGAGAGGCACACCTGACTGTTGCTACATTTCTATGCTGGGTTGGGGGAAGGGGAACACCTGACTGTTCCTACATTTCTACATAGGATTGTGGGAGATAGACCTGACTGTTTCTACATTTCTACACAGGATTGGGAGGCACACCTGACTATTTTTACATTTCTACGTAGGATGGGGGGGCACACCTGACACTTGTACACATTTGCTATGACTGTACTGGTATGTCAGGTACTCCATTTCATTCTGTATTCTAACCTATCATGCTGACTAGAGGCATATCAGTGTATTACAGGTCTTAGCTTTGATTGACCTACATATTAGTTTCTGACTTCATGCCCTTCAGAACTAACATCCCATTGGCTGACCTTCTGTAGTCTGTCTTTGTAAGCCTGGGGGGGGGGGCATTACCCATAGGCATCATTCAGAGGCCATGGCACAGCCTTTGTCTGTGTTTGCCTACACCTGTCCTGCTGGCTGAGACTGTTGTTGAGAATGTGAACCTTCCTGACTGGCATTTGTGTGTCCTATGGACACACATGTCACCCAACACATTTCCTTCAGTGAGTTTTGTCACCCTGTGTAGCAATGGCTACTAAGGTGACACCAGTATTTATTACAGATATCATGCTCCCACTGTAGGTGTCTACTATCTGCTGGCATACCATTTAGCCACCCGATTCCCTTGCATGCTCACGTCCATACCATAGATACAGGTAGCAACACATTATACTCCATTCTACAATTGGTAGGTTTAGTGACTTACCTTGTGGGTGTCCCAGTATTGAGGGTGGTGCTGCAGGGCTGCCTATGTTGGATGCATATAGTACACTCCCTACACATAGGTGAGCACAGATGGTGTCATGTTTGGCATCCTTTTTACTGTATGTGAGAGTCAGAGAGAGGTGTTATTCCCTGGGTCCCTCCTGTGTCAGTGTATGTGCTATGTGTTGCCTCTTTGCCAAGGCCAGGGCATACTGGGCATGCCTCCTTCTGCCTACTGGGGCAGGCTCAGGTTGGTCCTCCTCCGAGTCACTCTGTGTCTGTGCAGGCCTTGGCAACAATGGGGGCCTTTGTGGGCCTGCCCTGTGCTAACCCTGCTGCAGCTGTTTCCACAGGATCATATTGTGTAGCATGGCACATACGATGGCAATTTGGGTACATGTAGCTGGTGAGTACTGCAAGGCTCCACCAGATGTCTCCAGGCACTGGAACCATGACGTGAGCATCCCAAACACACACTCTGTTATAACTCTGGTTTGTGCGTGTGCCTCATTATGGAGTTTTTGTTTGTGTGTGTGTGCATTTCTAGTGGGTGTCATCAGCCATGGCTCCAGTGTGTATCCAGCATCCCCCACTAGGTGATCATAGGGGATGTCCCCACTGGCAAATCTGTGGTACAGCTGTGTTATATGCCTGATGTGGGAATCGTGATAGCTTCCAGGGCAGCCAGCACACATATTCATTATTATGCCCTGGGCATTGCACACGACCTGGCAGTTGATGGAGGGGAAGCCCTTGCGGTTGATGTAGACCCTACCCTGCTCACTGGGTGGTGCTTTGATGCATATGTGCGTGCAGTCTATAGCACCCACTACCTCAGGGTATTCTGCTATTTGGTGGAACAGTTGCATATTGCTGGCCAATGCCTCATGGGTGTTGGGGAAATATACTTGCTCACCGGCATGTGCTGACATGGCATCCAGGAACTGGTGGAGTACCCTGGATGCTGATGCCTGTGAGGTCCCCATCATATCCCCAGTTGGCCTTTGGAAGGTAGCTGTAGCTAGTATTCTTAGGCCTACACATACCTTGGTATCCACTGGAATGGGTTTCCTTCTGTTAGTTCTGTTTGTCAGGCATGGCCGGCACAGCTTAACAATTTGCTGTAGGAGGTCCCTGTGCACTCTATAGCACTCCACTACATCCAGCTCATGTAGCCCCTGGTAGGTTACCCTGGGTCTGTACACTCTTCTCCGTCTCTTCACTGTGGGTTGGTCAACAGCATTCACATCCTCACCACCCTCAGCCTCTTCCACAAGTTGTTGTATGATAGCTATTGCAGCCCCTAACCTTTTGTTGTTTTGTTTGCTAAAACTTCTTCGCTTGTATACACCGGTGGTGTAGAGTATGAGAAAAACCAGAGGGGAAGGTGTTTGCATAGTTTATAGTACTGTGCTGGGCTGGGCTGCTGCCTGTGTAATTGGCTGATTCTGATACATTTCACCTGTCAGCTATACTAATTCTCCTAGATTACCGTCCTGCTGCTGTTTTCCTTTCCCATTACCTTCCTGTTTAAGCCCGGGGGTGTCCCATGCAAGCACAGTACTCAAATGTGCACAGAGCTGCTATTTCCTGGTTTACTTTTTTTTTTCTTTAAAACCCAGTGCGCGGTGTGCACACCCGTTTAGGCAATGTAAAGAGTGCTAGGCAGCCTCAGACACATCCCCTTGCCTAGCTGTGCTAAGCTGGGAGCAAACCTGAGCCAAAGGGCTCCAATCCACTTACAGTATGCCTGACACACACACCCTATGATGTCAGCTAACTCCCAGGCTTGCACCTATTACTAATCTTACACTGTTGGGACCTGACTAGCATGCAGGGGAAATCTGGGATTCACTATCATTCCCCTCATTTGCATAGGATTGCCTGCTAATGCATAGTTACATGTCTCACATTGAGCCTCCCCCCTTAGAAACCATTATTCTCTGGCCATGTTGTCTTCTGCCTGCCATTGACTACAATGGCAGAATAGTGATTTTGGTTAGAATGTTTATTTTAGGTTTATTTTCTTACCCCCCCCCCCCCGATTCCGATTGTGTGCCGCTGCCCTATGCTTAAACAGCTGAGATTGGCTAAACAAAAATAAAAACTGATTTTTTTTTTAGCTGTTTTCTATGCAATGGCCATATACTTGGCCATTGACATGCTTTCTAAATGATATGCACTCTTTATTTGGAGCTGTCATGGCTCCATTTTGGAATTTGCAGAAATGTACTCCGTTACTGGTGGAGTACATTTCTGCAGATTACACTGGTCCAGCACGGCCGGTTTCCATCTTCCTGGATTGCAAATTCACCTCATTTGCATGGATTTCTCCTGCAAATGGGGTAATTTGCATGCATCAGCTGAGTCCGTGCAGGACTAGTGCAGGAACGCTTGTGCACGCCCCTACAGGTTATTCCTGAATTGCACGGCAGGCATATTGCCTGCTGGCGCTCCTGCACTAATCCTGCAATGCAAGGCTTGCAGAATCTGGGGGTATATCTGCTGATCAAATAGTCTGCAGAACTTATTTTATTAGCTGAGAGAAATTAATTCCAATATAATATTTCACCCTTCTTATATTTTAACATTTTCTGAGTATCAAAAGATATCAAACTTTCATTTATGTAAGCAACAGGCAACATGATTATTAATAAAGTCTTAATTAATTGATTAGAAAAAATTATTTCTTGTCTTCTAGTCTCTATGTTCTCAGAGTACTTACCCAGCATTGTGTTTGTTGCCATGCCTTGTTACTCTGTTCCAGTTCAGGTGTGATAATCACAGCTGTCCAATTTGATTGAGGAAGTAAAGTGGACCCCCCCACCCACCACATAGATAGAGACATCTACATCATTTGTAGCCCTTCTTTAGAGTTGCTTAACTAGCAATCCCAAACCATCAAGGCTGTATAGCTTTGTCCACACAGGTGAGTGACAGCCTGTTTCTTGCCCCTCTTATCTGGCTCGACGTTCATGCCATAAATCTGCCTTAGCTCCCTTTTCTAGTATTGTTTTATTACCTTATTTATGACTCACCATTTCATCTTCTTTCTCCAGCCTGCCTCATCACCAACTGTTTTCTGTATGAGTGTGTCCATCCACTGTTCACCTCTACATTTGTGTGTATACTGCCCTTTTTGCTTTGTCTGTGTTCAATGCTTGCTTGTCTCTCCTTGATACCTCTCTTTCTCCCTCTTGCCCATACAAAAGCATACCTCAGTATTTTTCCACATGCACTTGGCACCATTGGCAGGCACCATTTTTAAAACTACAATCCACTCTGCTACAGGCCCCATGAGGAGCTCAGTGTCTCTCCAGTAAGTGTTTTACAACTGTAAATGCCTATTTATGTTGAATTGTATTAGACATTTTACAACTGTATATGTTTATGTTGAACTGTGTTAGACATCTAATATGATTTATGCTCATACCTCTCAACTTGGAAACATCAAAAATCTGGACAAGGCTCATGAAAAATAGATACAAATCTGTACACTGATTAACATCTACTTTGCATACATAATTATGTAACCCCACCCACTCCAATGGAATTGTGGGATATCAACTTTCGAATGCAAATTGAAGAACAGCCAACCAAAACATGGCACCAAAGTCCCCCTGCAGCCATTCCAGTGTCCTGTTACCTGGCTATTTTGCCCCATTTACCATAAACACTACTAATGTATGCATACTGCTTTACTTCTACAATGATTTGAATTTTATTTTTACATTTTACAACACAACAATGCAGAAACACTAAAAGACATCATCTGGTAAACAAAGCAATACTGTCTCACAATGAAAATAGGCTTGACATTAAACTTTGCCCTTGAAACTCACATTCATTGAAACAGCATTGAAACCCACACCACATCCAAAGAAAATGCATCTGGCCGGTGGTGGATAAAGATTACCTTTGGGCTGTTTTCAAATCATAGGCCCCTTGCACACAAAACAAGAAACAGACATGTGTTCTTTTCTTTATACACCTTCCTGACTTTATTAAATTATATTCCTTGTATAATACAACACACATGTTAGAGCGCATTTTAAATTTATTGTTTGAACATTTTACCAGTAATCTGTACTGTAGGCAATGAAACAAAACACATGAACCAATAATGACAAAACTGCCCAGTTCAGAACTTTTCCATCATAAAAGTTTGCTTCCACACCCACACTATAAATAGAATGACAGTAGTGTAAGCCATAGGCATCTTGCACAGCGTTTCGCACTTATTTTCAATTTCATTTTTTTTTTTGGGGGGGGGGGACAAAAGGTCAAAAACCAGGGACACATTTTAAACATTGCTTGTATAATTTTGTATAGTTGCTAGAATAAAATGTTGTGCTGCCATCATGCATTTCACTGGCAGGTTTTGAACCCAGGCCTCTATGCACTACATTCAGAACAACATACCACTATCCCAAATCAGCAGCTGCCTGAAAAATAGGAAGACTGAAATTTAATAGCCATCATTTAGTGAATTCATTTCTCACTTCTCAACATAGCTCTTAACCTCAACACAAAAAACATGGGCAAACAACAAAGCCAATAATGGGGGAATACAAATTCAGTTCTCACTTCTCACTCACCATATCTCTGAACTGTTAGCACAAAAACAATAATAGGGGAATACAAATTGTGTGCTCACTTCTTATCATAGCTGTAAACTCTTAGCACAAAAAAATGTTCTTACTTCTCATCATAGCTCTCTGAACTCTTAGTACAAAAAAAAAATCTGGACAAAGCTCAGAACATAACTTTCAACTGTTAGAGAAAAAAGCTCTCAACTCACTCAGAAATGGTGGCGGCTAGGGATAGTAGGCTCTTTTTACCCTGTACTAAAGGTACAGGGTTTGAGCCTGAATACCTCTAGCCACCAAGTGTATTATATGGGGGCATAGACAGACAGACAGATACACACACACACACACACACACACACACACACACACACACACACACAGCGTTCCTTACCTGCATCCTGGCTCTTCTTCTGTTTGTTCGGCTTGCTCGGTGAACTGCTCAGTTTCCTGGCATGTTGCTGCCATTAATCCCGGCTTGGTGAACTGCTCTGCACAAGCTCTTCTTCTGTTCTTTCGGCCCGCCAGCTTGCTCGGTGAACTACTGTTGCCGCCATCCATTAATCCTGGTGAATCAGAACGGTTGCCGCCATTAATCCCGGCTCGAATTCCCGCCATTTCACAACTTAATTCAGCCAGCCGTAAATGATGATGTGAGCTCCTTGAGCTCAATTCCGACTGGCTGGTAGCCTGGCAGAGCTGATGTCATTGCGCACGTGATGACGTCAGCTCTGACAGCGTGAAAATTTTAAAAAAGCAAAGAAAAATCGGAAATGAAAGGGTGCCACTCGGGAATCGTGGCACCCCTTCATTTGGACCCTAAAACTCGGTAAAATCTGAGTAATTCGGAACAGTTGGGAGGTCTGTTTATGCTGTATTATTGGAAGTACTATGGCATGCTAGCATTTGCACCAAGTTGTTTTTAGTATAATAGTATGTATGGTCTATTTGCATAGCTGCACCTTCTTCACTAATGTTATTCATGTAATTGTGTTGTGTGTAGACAGCTCATACTGGTGTCTAATTATTTCTATATAATTGTGCTGTTACTGGTAGATAGAATCACATTAGAGAACCACGACAGATTGCTGCTCGCTATATTTTTATCTGTGACTGCATAACTGTCTTAGGTTTTTTTTTTCTAACAGATGTTCTTCCAGTTGGCTCAGTATCTGCATATACTAAGTAGTTGGTTGAAGACATTGTCCTGCATGCGGTATCTATTTGCTCAGTTTGTTTTTTGTAATCTTTATAATATATATTTACCATCTCAAAAGTGCTTACTCCTCTCTGTACTCTTCTTTTCAAGACCTAACACCACTCTTAAGTATTCAACTGTGGTACCACCTTTGTCATTCTTGTAATAAAAGCGCAGTCCGGGTCTGAACTATCTGCAAACAGCTAAAGTTAACTTTGAGTATGTATCTACCTGTTTGAGCCAATATTCATTTTCCCCTGGAGAGCACTCTGCTTTGGCTTGTAAGCAGCCCCCTCCACACACACACACACACACACACACACACACACACACACACACACACACACACACACACACACACACACACACACCTTCCACTTTCTCTCTTATTCCCTTCTGTTAGCAAATAATATCCATAACTGATCAATACTGTGTGTTTGTTAATTTAAACTGAGACCACAGTAGCCTACTGATACAAGGTTATCCTGTTTTTCCACCTGAGAAATGAAATTGACTTACAGTTTCAGAGCAGTCCTTGGTCAATTGTGATTGTTTCTTAAACACAAACTTGTCTTTGCTTTGGCTCATTAGCAGCAGTACAAAGAACTGCCTGCTCACACCCTTGTTCTCCCCTCTCCCTTCTCTGTTTATTACCTTAAGACAATCCCAAAGTTAATAAATATTACCTGTGGCAGGCACCATTTTTAAAACTACAACCACCCTTGTCACTATCATATGTTCATTTATCAGTTAACTCTGTTAGCTGATTGTTTCCAGCCCCCTCATACGAGCAACTAACAGGGTCTCTACCCACTTCACTCCCCACCCTGCCCCCTATTCCTTCCCGCCCCCCAGTGGTCCCACCTTTATTGCACTCACAAACCCCTCCCATCTTTCCAATAGCCAACCACAGCGCTAACCCAACACTACCTCCTCCATCTTCCCACTACTATCACACCTCCTCAACTAACATGTACAAGCATACCTTTCCTATGTTCACTGCATGCACTCTCCTTGCATATCTTACATCCTACCAAAGCTCCATCATTCACCCACTCAACCACTATCACTGTACTACTACTCACACCAACTCTCATGTCTCACCCTCACTCAGGTCCCCTCCCACCAGCTCAAGAACCATCCCTATGCACCCCCCAAATATTCTGCCAACTATATTACTCAAACATAAAGAATCCCTACAACTTAACATAGTAACCCTCCCACCATACCTATTACCCACAGAGCACAATCATAAAGTTTCCCTTATAAACAAACACATTCAAAACATGAGAAAACTAATAACCTCATGCATATCAAAACTAGCCCTAAGTGGAGACATCCACCCCAACCCTGGCCCTACCATCTCCAACCCCAGTCCTCATAATCAGACTAGAAACCACAACTTCTCCCATATTACAGCCAATAGAAAGCCAAGTGACTTCCTTCTACTATGCCTAAATATTAGAAGTATATCCAACAAAATCCATGAACTCCATGCCACCATAGACTTGTACTCCCCAGATATAGTCATCCTGACAGAAACCTGGCTAAAACCTCACATTACCAGTGAGCAAATACTCCCTACAGGTTACGGCATACTAAGAGTAGACTGGCTAAACAAAAAAGGAGGTGGTGTAGCTATAATATTTAAACAGCATCTAAACATCCAGATCTTAAAATCATCAGCTCCACAAATTGGCAAGCAGTGGAACTCCCTGCCAAACAACCTTAGACTTACTTCTTCGCTCTATCATTTCAAAGCTAACCTTAAAGAATATCTCTCCACACAATGGACATGCCCATGTCGAGAACCTGACTAACTACATATCTCTTTACTTCTAGGTCCACTTCCCTAGCCCATTTCCCTAATTGCAGATCTCTAAAATTTCTCTTTCCTTTTAGTAATAAGGAAAATCTCTGATTTCAGTCTATTTTTCAGTATCTTTAACGAAATCAATGTTCTGTGTATAATTTCCTGTCTGTCCTTTAGTCTTATATAACATCTATGTAAATTTTCATTCCTGCATATGTAAGCTGTATTCTCTTGTTGTAACAATACTTTGAATCTTGCAATTTAAATATGTACTTCTATTGTGTATTGGAGCTTTTCTCCTCGGGCCTCTGCTGAAAACGGATATGTATCCAGTTAGACCAGCCCGGTTAACAAATGTAAAATAAATAAAATAAATAAATAAATAAATAGGCAATGAAAAAATAATATATACCAACCTCAAAATAAACCAAAACAAAACCATCAACATAATTGGATGCTACTTCCCACCTGGCCAAAACATCCCTCTATTAGAAAACCTCCCCAGCTGGTCTACCCACCATCTCCCCCAATAAACTATCATTTTAGGTGATTTCAATATTGACTGGCAATCCTGTTCTGGCAACCATCCAACCCATCATGTAAACCTTCATGGCTTCACCCAACTAGTCCAATCACCAACCAGGATAAATAAAAACTCCAGCAAGCACACTACCCTGGATTGGATACTAGTCAGTAAGAGCCCCCAGTCATATATAACAGGCTGCTTATCAGATAGCCTCAGTGATCACTTCCCAGCATTCCTACTCAAAAAATACCTATACCAAGCTAAACCGGTCATCTACCATCAAATACTTAAAAACTAAACTTTAACCCACTCACATTCATCTCATCCCTCAAAGAATGTAACTGGCATCCTCTAAAGTACCTCAGTCTAGATGACGCAGTTGAATCTTTTAATACTACCTTCCTGAACATCCTTAATTACCATGCCCCCATAAGATTTTCCAGAACCAAAGCACAACCCTCTCCATGGCTACAGAAAACCGCCAAGTCAGAAATGAAAAACAGGGATAAAGCCTGGGAGCACTGGCGCAAAACCAAAACCCCCTCAACTAGACAGAAATTCCTAGAACTACACAATAGAGTCAAAAAGCTAATAAAACAGGACAAATTCCAATACTACCAGTCTGCCCTAGACTCCTCACAACACAGCCCCAAACAATTCTGGTCCTCCATAAACTCCATCCTCCACCCAGGTAAAGTCAGTACCCCTCCTCCTAACATCCCTCACTCCTCAGAAAATATTGCTACCTCATTCAACACACACTTCACCCAAACCATACTATCACTAGCTAAACAACACAACCCCCCCTCCCTTCCAACCCACAACTTCAACTAGTAATCTCCCCACTGCCTTCTCTTTTTCTCCTGTACCTACCTCCAACATAAAAAAACTCTTAACTAAACTTAACCCCACCAAATTAGCAGCAAACAACCTCCCAAGTGAATACCTACAAATCACAGCTGATGCTCTGGCCTACCCAGTATCCATCTTAATTAACCAATCTCTGTCAGAAAGTTACGTTCCCACACTGTGGAAATTATCACATATAATTCCCCTCCATAAAGGCAGACCCTCCACAGAACTAACCAATTACCGCCCCATAGCTATTCTCTCTCCACCCTCCAAAATACTAGAGAGATGCATACACTCTCAGGTCTCAGACTACCTCCTTACTAACAACCTCCTTTCCAGTACTCAGCATGGTTTCTGACCAAACCATAGCACCACCACTGCCTTACTCTCCTTTACTAACGCTATCCTTCAGCATAAAAACAATGACTATCTCTCCTCTGCTACTTTCCTAGACCTATCTAAAGCATTTGACATGGTCCCACACAAACAACTTATCTCTGTCCTCAATAACCTATCCTTCTCACAATCAGTCACCAATTGGTTTCAGAGTTACCTGTCTGACCGCCAACAATCCATTGTATGGCAGAATGACATATCTTCACAACTACCTGTCTCCATAGGCGTTCCCCAAGGATCCATCCTTGGACCCCTACTCTTCTCTGTTTACACCAATAATCTAGCCTCTGCCACCAAACATGGCACACTCATACAATACGCACATGACTCAACTATCATCTGCTCAGCCCATTCCCTAGCAAAACTGCAAAAAGTCACACAGGAAGCCTTTTCCTCTGTTGAAACTTGGTTATCCGATGCCCAATTAATACTCAACCCAAACAAAACTAAACTACTCATCTTCCAATCCACCAAACATACTCAAAACAACTCTCACTTTAACAAAACAGCAAAAGACAACACCACTATATACCCAACTAAACACACCAAATTGCTAGGAGTGGAAATAGACAATAAACTAAAATTTGACATTCACATATCCATGAGCATAAAAAAAGTCCACAAAAAACTAGGAGCGTTATACAGAAATAAGCAATTTCTCACCAAAGCAGCAAAAATTTCAATAGCAAATTCCCACCTTATCTCCACCCTACTTTAAGCCTCTCCAATATATACCAACCTAAGGCAATGCGATCTAAACAAGCTAGAGACCTGCTACAATAAAATCGCCAAATTTGCCACAGGGGCATCCTACTGTAGTCACCACTGTCTCTCACTTGCTGAACTGGGCTGGCTTGAACTCCCTCACCTCCTTCAGTGGTATCAACTCTCACTCGCCCATAAACTAGTAAACCATCCACTAAATGTCCAATCCCTCCAGAATCTACTCCAACCCTATCGCACCACCAGGCCACTAAGATCCAGCAACAAAAATCACTTGCAGATCACAAAAGCCAATAACTCTGCTGGTGAAGCACTATTCTCTTGCACCATAGCCAAATTATGAAACTCCCTTCCACCCACAATTACCTCCGTACCATCATGCACCCACTTCAAAACTTTACTAAAAGCGCACCTAAAAACATGCTGGCTATGCCCTTGCAATTCCCACTCTAATATCACCCACCCCATCCAACCACTACCTTTCTTTCCACTCCACTAACTACCTTGATTATAGCAAGCTCAGATGCTCATAAGCCTAGTACTTATTATACAGCAGGAACTTCTCATTGTACATTTGTTAATGTCTGTTCTGTACTTCACAGATAAAGATTCTAGTTGCCTACTGATATACTATGTTCTTCATCTGTAAATATGTTGTAAGTAATTGCTATGTTAAATTGTTAATCACTATGTAATCCAATGTAACTACTGTCTGTTTATTTTAACTGTGGAGCTTTTCTCCCCGGGCCTCCACTGAAAATGGACCTACGTCCATCCGGATACTCCCGGTCAACAAATTTAAATAAATAAATAAAATAAATAAATAAATAAATAAATACTTCTTTTGTAAAATGTGGGTATGGACCCCCAAAAAACACACTTTTTGGATACACTTCTGTGTTTATAGGTTCATAGCCAAATGCTATTCTTGATGCCTTGAGGGCCATTTCAAGCCTAGCCAATTTCCCTCAAAGGTGAGAATCAAACTCTGTACTTTGCACTTTTGAGGCAAGCACCTTAACCATTACAGCAATCCCCAAGCCCAACTTAAAGTTTACATCTGCTTCTTACTGTTATCTTTATTCCTTTCTTGTCTACCCAATGTACATTGTATTTATGTCCTGAATAGGTTTGCCTCTTTACTCATGCACACCCATGTTTGTCTCTCCATTAGCCACTATGTTCATCTATATATCTTTCCTGTGGCAGGCAGATGGTAACTGCAGCTATATATATATATATATATATATATGTATATATATATATATATATATATATATATATATATATATATATATATATCTATATATATATATATATATATATATATATATATATATAGCTCTATATATATATATATATATATATATATATATATATATATATATATATATATGGTTCTAGATTACATAACCGACAGCTGCTTTCACCGACAACACAAACATCGACACCACATAATCGACAAACCATAAACACGAAACCTCACATGCCCGACAAACAAATAACCGACGGTCCACAAACACGAAACCTCATACGCTGCACACACCACAATAACAACAATCAACTAACAAAACACATCCCTGTCCAAAAACCACACACAGAACACAAGCACACCAAAATCCTCACAAACCCACACTAAACCTCACATACACAACTATCTACAACCCTAACCCAAACCCTTACCCTAAGGTCCGTCACTATCGCACACTCAGCTAACCCGCGCCCTAACCCTAACTAACTTAACCCGCCCCTAACCCAAAAAATACTACTACCGCACACTTACCTAACCCGCGCCCTAACCCTAACTCACTTAACCCGCCCCTAACCCAAAAAATACTACTACCGCACACTTACTTAACCCACGCCCTAACCCTAACTCACTTAACCTGCCCCTAACCCAAAAAATACTACTACCACACACTTACCTAACCCGCGCCCTAACCCTAACTCACTTAACCCGCCCCTAACCCAAACACTATCACTACCGCACATTTACCTAACCTGTGCACTGACCCTAAATCACTAAACCCACCCTATCCCCACAGACCGTCAATATCCACACTTACCTTACTCGCACCCCAACGTCCATCACCACTGCATACTCACACAGCCTTTTTCCAAGTCACTATCCTTGGCGTCGGCGTTTTGATCCATAGCGTCGGTCTTCCGCATGTCGATCGTCTGGCGCCCGCTAATCCGTTGTCGGTGAAAGCAGCTGTCGGGTATGTAACCTACAACCATATATATATATATATATATATATATATATATATATATATATATATGTTTTGATATAATCTTGCTTAGTAAAAGAAAAGTAAGTGGGGGGCTGCACCCCCCACACCCCCCGATGTGGGGGGCTCTACCCCCCACACCCCCCTAACTATATATTCTAACTCCAGGGTTGCACTACAGTGGGGAAGGGGGCATATTCCATTTACTTTGTAATAATACTTGTCAGTGAAATGAACTTTCAGTGAAATGAAGTGAACCCATATATATATATATATATATATATATATATATATATATATATATATATGTGATCGTATAGTGGTTAGTACTCTGCACTGTGCCTGCAGCAACCTCTGTTCGTATCAGAGTCACTGCATTATGGAAGTAGTGGGAGGATGTGGTGTAGCGGTTAATACTGCTGCCTCACACCAAGAGGTTCACTGGTTTGATTCTCGGCTGGGGTGCCTTCTATGTGGAGTCTGCATGTTCTTCCTTTGTTCACGTGGGTTTCCTCCGAGTACTCCAGTTTCCTCCCACATTTAAAAGCAATGCATCTGGAGCATTTCTCCTCAGGCCTTTGATGAAAATAAGCTCTGTTCCTAGCATACAGTGCAGGGAAAAAATAGACTTTTATAGCAAATTTCTGTTTCGTTAATGTTAACAAGTGAAAGTCTTTTATGAAGAAGTGAGATACTTATGGCAAATAATTTAAATCTTAATGTTAAGAGGAATGATACTTCTGTTAGAAAAAATGAACACTTCAAGATAACAACAGACATGAACAAGCCTGATACGGTACATTTGAAAACTAGATGTAATCATATCCAAACATCAAAGGATAAGTAAACAAACAGAGTGAAGCTAAAAAAATGCATGAACAGGCGTCCTGAGTGTTAGTAAACAGAAGAAAGTCCTAGCAATGTTTTCGCTGGTGTCTTTTCACTTCCTGCTTCATTTTATTTTTTCCTACACCATCACTGTAATGTCAGTGAAGCACAGACAGTACATTCACCTGTGAAGTAGAAGACTGCTGGTTCTATTCCCACACCAGGCCACTGAATTGCTGACACTGCAGTGCAGCGTAAGGTGTTAGCTACTCTCCTTAATGTCATCCTGTGGATAAGATGTAAACCAAGAGCACATCAGCCTGACTTCCTGGTAGCTCAAGTGGCGATGAAAGATCGCATGGCATTGATTAAAAAGAGTAAAGGAAGTTCTCTGATGGCCTGATCTAATTTCTCCTAGTAATGTAAATACCGGCTTTGGCATCCCTTTAAAGCAGACTACTAACCTGGTCAACAAAGACTAAATAAGTAAATATAGATAAATAAAGTTTCTCTTTACGCTGCAGATAGCCGGAAGAGGTCAGGAAGCAGTGGAGAAAATGGATAACTGTTAGCACAGCATACAAGTCCAGAATCAGCAGGCTTATTAACAAATCAGAAGTGTAAATTCTAACAGTATATATTCAGTTAATTAAATTGGCATAATTCACATTGTCTGCCTTTTTATTGTTTAAGAAAAAATCTTAGTTATAAAAATAGTTCAGTGGATCAACTAAAATGTTATCCATATGACATTTTTCAGTATTTATTATGAATTAAGATATAGTAGTTATCACAATATCTGCTTCATGTCAACAAAATCTGGTTTTAAAAGTCATTTATTGGTGTTTTCCATAGATTGTCCATTATAGACACTGGTAGGGCTTTGTCTATAAATAATATGAAATTTATAAGCTGTGTTGAATCATATTGATGGAGCTCCACATTACTCAGAAAAATTTTGCTTTGTAGATTTGATATGTCAAAATAATTATTTCCAGTTAGATTTACTGACATTGTATCTGTCAAGATTGCTTTTCAGGATTATAAATAGCCAGATGTTTTTCTTAGACTTTTCAAGATCTGAATGCTCTTGGGGAAAATACATAATTTTGGCATGTCAAAAAGGACAGGAAGGTACGAAATTAGTTTTGAAGTATTGCATGTATCACAAGACAACTCTCATAAGTCATTTTTGTAGCAACCCATGTGATATCAATCCAATGAACCCTTAAAGAAGCATGAGAGGGGGTGACTATCTCTTATATCAGCTGATAGAGAGGAAGTAATAATGAAAGGTGGAGATGTGGATCCATGTTTGAATTCTGAGAGGATAAATAAAAACCACCTTCTCGATTATTAACTCTCCTTCCTTTTCACGGTAGTGTCCACTGACCTGTATGTGCGAAGAAAAGTAATTAGTTGTGACACCACTGTACTACATATAAAACTAATAATAATAATAATAATAGTCCTCTTATTTAATAAACATTTATAAAATATGTACTATACAATGAAGAGAAAAACAAGGCTAACATTTGACTAGCTGTTATTTCCATAAAACCCCAGTGCTGATGAAATGCAGATGTGATTCGTAGCATTTGACTATAACTGTCAGTATTACAGTATGCATTTGTCTGCCTATTATAACAATGGCACACCAATAGGTTCATTTATTAACCCTTTGCTTTTAGATTCCTGTGATATAGCCTGCTGGGGCCAACAGTGGCAGTGTATTTAAATTCTGACATGCAGTCCAGTGAAAAGTCTACACTGTTCACTTATTTTACTATTTATTATTATTGTTATTATTGTTAGTATTATTATTTAATACCTACATAGGTTGACTGGTCCTGGAACCCTTTTTAGCCATAAGTCGCACCAAGGATAACAGAAGACATACTAAAAGTGCTTACATTTCAGAGGAAAAGAAATTTTGTTCAAGTAATTCAGCATGTCTGAATATACACAGAAAATAATATACACAGTAAAAAAATGGTTGTGTATATGACAGAAAATATATCTCTCAGGGGATGCTAAACTAGAAGGAAGTAGCAAGCAAAGTATAGTCTATAATATATGAATGTTTCTAATATGCTAAAAGTTACCCTGGATCAGCATTTTTGTCTAAGGCTTGTTAAACCCATTTTCCCAACCTAATAGTCTGGATAGTAGCTCACTTTTACAGCACATGCATAAAATAGTAGCATAGACTAGATGAAACTTCTGCTTTTAAAATATATTTTGAGATGTTATCCTGCCCATGATGTTTCCTATATATTTTATAATCTTGTTGCTATAGTTTTCTGTCTTTTTCATGGTCTGCCTTAACTACAGACAGGAAGAACTATTCCAGCTTATGCTAAGGTCCTCACAGCTTCTGACACTCTGATGAGGATGACCTATTCTACCTTAAGCTCAGCCCTCCTGTCCTTGAATTAGCACCACACTAGACTGAGTAAATCACAATGCTTACTTCTGCGTAATACACCAGCAGGAGTGGAGGCATTGCTGATCACTACATGATGTGAGGTATAAAGAAGGACACCCCAATTCTTTCAAAAGAAAGGAGAGTATATGCTAAAGGACAGTTCTTATAGCCTTTCTCTCCTGACTATTATACTAGTGTTTCACATTCATTAATAAACTTGGATCACCACTGCCATGATCTGATGTCATCCCTCTGTGCCACAATATGATGTCTTATCTCTGTGCCATGATCTGATGTCATACCTCTGTGCCATGATCTGATGTCATTCATCTGTGCCAATATATATCATATCTCTTTGCCATGATCTGATGTCATACCTCTGTGCCATGATCTTATGCCATACATCTGTGTCATGATCTGATATCATATCTCTTTGCCATGATCTGATATCATATCTCTGTGCCATGATCTGATGCCATAACTCTGTGCCATGACCGAGCTAAAGGAAGAGGTACTATAATATTTAGCACTTACTTTACATCATCACAAGACTGACGTGTGAAATAATGAAGCTTACTGCCATATGTTTTCCAAATGTGATGTAAGAAAATTATATTTTTATGCATATTATTTGACTTCAAACAGAAGGCATTATCTGCTGTTTGTAAAATATTCTTAGGTCTCATTTAGCATCAGATATTTTTTTGCAGCATAACTTTCTCTAACACTAATCTATTTCAGATGTATTATACAAGTCACTGAATGTCATACTTTCTATTTACAGGTCAAAGCCAAATGTTTTAACTGTTAATATCAGTCTCGAATGCCTAACTATAATTAAAGAATTAATCCATCCATCCATACACAGCCTGACTTTTCCATTTTTACATGTGGGGTTGAGATGTCACATCAACAAGGACAGTCATCCAGACCCAATGTTCAACCACTGAGTAGCGCTACCTTCCTAAAATACTCAAGTTGTTGGCTGCAGAAATTCCAGTAACTGACCAGGTCATCTTGTCCCACTGAAATGAGAAGAGATGGAGAATATGTGTCACCTTGCTAATCCTTAAAACATCACAAGTTCACATTATCTGCTTAAGTCCATCTCTTCATGGAAGCAGGGCTTGAGTTAGGTCTGTAAACTTAGCTTAGATTTTCTTCATCCACTAGTAACCACTCGATGCCAAGCATGTTTATCTATTTTTGATTTCTACAGTCTACAAAATGGTGTCAGAGTTGTTCATAATCAGATACATCCATAACAGCCAATGCGAGACAGGATAGCTATAATTTTGTTTTTAAATTATTGCTCTTGGCATTTTAAAACTCAAGTCCGGTGTGTGATTCACACATTAGGCTTGTTTTATAAATTCCACCACATGCAGACATAACCCAGTTTCTTTGCTGGAGAATGTAAAAAAGATTCAAATGAACGCGCTAAACATGATAAATAGACCTGATATAACTGAACAGACAAACTGCAAGACAGAATATCTACACAGCATTATGTAGTCCAAATGTAAAATGCAGCTCTTTGCAGTGTACAGACACAGAGAACTTACATTATGAGTTGTTAAATAAAAATACAAATTAGGGAATTATGTGAAATATATACACAAAACATGGAAAGGGTTTCAGGAAATCAAGACTGTAGTGAACTAAAAGTGCATCAGCATATGGACTCCATCCCTGGGATTTTTGAAGTTTAAGTGGTCATGATATGTTTACCGTAACAGTGTAATGAAAGCCGCCATCAGACACATGTTAATTCTCCATAATACCCACAGAAAATAATCACTAGATGGATAAATCCTTCAGGTTGTTGATCAGCAGGTTGATGCTAGAGCACATGCAGTTTGTTATAATCAGATATATTTGCTACTTTTATTTTGTCTTATTTACACTTATTTTTTCATAATCGAAACAAACAGCAGAGGAAGGGAAAGAGACACCTGGAAAAGAAGGCATAATAGCATACACAGTGAGCAATTTCCTCACAGTGTGCAGAATAGATTTAACTAAGCAATGCATTTATTCTATGTATATATACATATCTATATCTATATACCTATATCTATCTATCTATATATCTATATCTATATCTATATATATATATATATTTATGTATTTGTGTTTGTGTGTGTCTATATATATATATATATATATATAGATATATATATATGTGCATGTACATATATGTATGTATCTATGTATTTCTATAACCATGTCAGTTATACATTAAGCGCAGTAAGAAACCAGCCCCTAAAGCTTTCTTTGAAGAACTCTACTAAACTGTGTAGCCTCCAGGCAGCTTTATGCATCCCCTCTGACTGTGTTTCCATTAATATTTTTGTCAGCCACACGTTTTAAATGGCCACAGTACAGTCTTTTGTTTGTTCCATGTTCTCTTGTTCCATCACTGCCTTGTATCATTTATAATGGTTTGTCACCTTTCTGCGTATGAGTAATTGCTTTGTTCACAGCTGTAATTAAAATGACGATGATATAGGCAGTTGTTAGACAGGGATAGCTGTATAACAGAAAAGAATACTGGTGTAGGGACAGGGGCTGTCACATAGATATTATAATAATAATATATTTATTTGATGACAAAACTACAATAGCGATGCCTTCCTGGGGCTGCATTCAGCCTTAAGAATTTTACAAGGCCAGTTTACATTATCCAAACAAAAAACTGAAACCAAAGAAGCAAAACAGCCTGGCAATACAGGAGCCAGAAACCAATGGCAAGCAAAAACACGTAATGAACAAAACTGAAGAGCTGAATCTTTCGTAGCTTTTATTGAAACCAACACACAATATAATTTATAATTTCTGTTTGTAGGCCCATGGTTTTAACACTGTATGTATCTGTTGTATTGACATTTGATCTAGTACAGACATGACAGTTGATCCTTTCATAAAGATCAAATTCATCTCAACATGAAAAGTTTTTTTAAATGATTCATTATGGTTTAATTAACAACCACTGATATTTATTAGTAATGACATGTGACTCACTAGTTGAGTATTTAAGGGTGTAAAATGAAGTCTTATTTTTAACCTTGAAAAAGCTCGGTAATTTACCGAGCAAAAGCGCTTGGTTTTATTGTGTGTTGGTTTCAATAAAAGCTACGAAAGATTCAGCTCTTCAGTTTTGTTTATTACGTGATTTTGCTTACATTGGTTTCTGGGTCCTGTATTGCCAGCCAGTTTACATTATCTTTATGTTATCATTTGCTTTTTTATCTTCTTTATAATTGAACTTGTTAAAAACAAAAGTCTGTGTGTTCATGCTGCTATGCATTAAAAGATATGCATGATGTTTTAATATGATATATTTTGGGATCTGACACAGGTGGAGTTTCAGTCACATGACATTATATAATACAGCTGAAAGGTGGCTTGCAAGACGTGCAGAACATATTTACTTTTAAAAGTTCAAGAAACTAGGCTACTACTGGCAATCTGGCTAATGAATTAAAGGCATATCAGATGTTCTTCGTCTCCCATTGCTGCAGTCCTGACATAAGGGTATTCCGCTGCCCACTATCGGCCCGAATACCAAAGGGCTAGAACCGGCGTCGGTCATCGGCGCTCGAGACTGACATCAGTACGTGCCAGTACAAATGCGCATGACCGACGCCATAACCTCAGTCTTTCTTGCCGCATGGTCCCTAAGCAGAAGCAGCATTTGCAAGTGCCGTTCGGCATTCTGGAATTGTCGGTTTTCGAGTTTCAGACCAGAGACCAAGTTGGGCTAAGTACCCCTTTGGGGACATTTTTGTCTTTTTCTTGCCTCAGTATTGACGGATGTCAGAAAAAGTTAATAACTGTATTTCTTGTGGGAAACAGATTCCTCATAGGGATTACCATTCACTCTGCATTCCTTGTTTAGGACCTGAGCACGACGTTGTTGGGTGTCACTTTTGTGCTACTTTTAACAAGCGTACTATTAAACGTCGGTTAGACTGTGCTAGGCTAGTGTTTGGTAAACGTTGTAATTATAACATGCCGTCGGACTCTCCGACGACTGGTTCTTCTAAGAAACGCAAAGAAAAGTCTTTGCGGTCCAAACAGGATGAGGCGGCCACTCCGGCCGCCGGTTCTGTAGTACCACTGGCTACTTCAGTGGCTCCTTCTGAAAGTTTACCTGAGTCTCAAGGGGAGCCTTTGTTACTGCAGGAAGTGGCTTCTCCTGTGTTAGGCCAGGCTGAGGGTGCTTCTCTGATGTCAGTGGTTCCCTCCCCTCATAGGGTAGTTAGGCCTCCTCCTTCTCATAGCAAAGCCCATTCTAAGTCTAAGTCTGCCCCTGTTGGTGCGTGTCCCCAGGGTCCAGCTCCTAGGAAGCACATGTTAAAGATGGCTGAAGATTTGATTACTTTAATTAGGGGTTCTATGCCCCCTGCGAAGAGGCCCAGGGTAGAGCCAGAGTTGGAGGGTTTGGTTCAGTCTTCCAATGAGTCAGATTCCTCTGTAGAAGAACTTCAGGATTTCCCTCCCTATTCTGATTCGGAGGCTGAGGACTCTACTCCTCTCGTCCCCTCCAGAAGATTTTTCTTTCTCTGAGACTTTGCATTCCATGAGGGAACATTTCAAATGGGAGGGCCAGGATTATTCTGATTCCCGTAAAGACTGAGAGAATTCTTGTTTTGCCTCAGCATAGGCCCTTGGCTATTCCCCTGTACTGGATGTTGTTCAGGATGTGTTTTCTGAGGCTGCCCTTAACCCAGATTCTCTGCCTCCTGCCCGGTTAAACCAGACAGATACTACAGGGTTCGGAAGCTCACAAGTACTTATATAAGAGTCCTAGAGCTGATCCAGAAACTATTACTCAAGGCCCCAAAGGGGTTAGGGCTTCTGTGGTTAAGAATCCAGTTCCTCTGGACAAGGATGCTAGGGCCCTGGATAGGTGGGGTAAAAACTGTATACCTCTTCTACTTTGGCTATGAGAGCTTTAAATTGTCAGTTTCATATGCTTGGTATCAAAATTATTTGCTGGGCCAATTGAAATGTAAAGTAGATGCTTTAGCTGAAGGTATTGAATGTAAGGAGCTTCAGGATTTAGTGCATGCTTCAGACCAAGTTGGTAAGCATTCTTTGCAGTGTGGTTTTGATGCTTTACAGGCTTCTTCCAGGGTGGCTGCTACTAGTTCAGTCATTCGTAGGCATGCTTGGCTTAAAGATCAGACCTTGTCAGAGCATGTTAAGGCTCGAATTATGGATGCTCCTCTACAATCTGATGTTCTTTTGGTCCTCCAGTAGTCAGTTTTGAAAAAATGGAGGAAAAAGCTAAGTCTATGCAGACAGTTAAGGATTTTTACAGGTTCAGCCCCCTAAGTTCAGTAGGAATTGGCCTGCTAAGGGTTGGTCTTTCCCCTCTTTGGATTATCAGTCTAGGGGCAGGTCGAGGCGAGGTAGGGGTAGGGCTTCCTCTCAGGGCCCTGTTACTTCTAGGTCTTTGAGTTCTTCTACCCCTTCTGCTGGGGAGGGCAGGGGTCAGTCCTTTTGGAAACAGACCCAATGACCCGTGTCTTCAGCTGCCGGACTCTGCCTTGCTGGCAGCCCCTCTGGGAGGAAAACTGAGATTTTTCAAAAGGAATTGGCATTTGGTTACCCAAGACAAATGGGTATTGGACATAATAAATCGAGGCTACAAATTTTATTTTCACACATTCCCTCCTTTCAAAGGTATGCTGGATGTGCCTCGTCAGCAAAAACTGGAAGCGCAGACTCAAATTTCTTCTCTGATTCAGTTGGAAGCAATACAGGAAGTACCTTCTGCAGAAAGAGGCACGGGGTTTTATTCCCGTCTTTTCTTAGTGCCAAAGAAAGGAAATACTTGGAGACCAATTCTGGACTTGTCCATTCTAAATACCTTTCTGGAAATTCCAAAATTCAAGATGTTAACATTGCAACAGCTGTTACCTATGCTGGGCAAAGATCACTGGATGGTGACTCTGGATCTCAAAGAGGCCTATCTTCACATTCCTATCAGGCCCAGTTGCAGGAAATTCCTGAGGTTTCGGAATGGGAATTTGGATTATCAGTTCTCTGCATTGCCCTTTGGCTTGTCTACTGTGCCCAGGGTATCCACGAAAGTCCTGGCTCCAGTAATAGCTTTTCTCAGGCTAGCAGGAATTCACATTTATCCTTATCTGGACGACTGTTTGATTCTGGCTCAAGGCAAGCACGAACTTCTTCAACATCTGCAGTATGTAATGACAGTTTTCAGATGCCTAGGGTATTTTGTGAACGAAATAAAGTCCAGTCTAGTACCCTCACAAGAGATGTGTTTTCTGGGTGTGAAACTGAATACAGCTGCTCAGATGGCATTTCTTACCCCGGACAAACAAAGGAATCTTCACCTATACTTCCAACAGCTATCAGTAATGTCCAGGCTGACTGCAAGGACAGTCCTTCAAGCCTTGGGGTTCATGGCATCTTGCATTCTAGTACTTTCCAATGCCAAACTGCATATGAGGAAGCTACAATGGTATCTCAAGAACGTTTGGACTCAACACTGCCACGATTTGGACACTGTCATTCGGATCCTACCTTGCATTCAGAGAGAATTTCTGTGGTGGGCTCAGGAATGTCACCTAAACAAGGGCTCTCTGTGACCCAACCAGAGGCAAGTCAGATATTAACGACAGACGCCTCGAGTCAGCCTGAGGAGCTCATTTCAGAGGAAAATGGATTCAAGACCTTTGGGCCCCAGAGCTACTTCACTTGCATATCAACATGAAAGAGATGCTGGCAGTTCAATTTGCTTTGGAGGGATTCAAAAGCCTACTTCAACCAGGACTGGTGTTGATTCGAACAGACAACACGACGGTCATGTGGTACATCAACAAGCAAGGGGAACTCATTCTTACCCTCTTTGCAGACAAGCAATGCTGTTGTGGGAAACTGCTTTGAATCTGCACATCACTCTTCGAGCACAGTTTCTGCCAGGAGCACAAAATTCTTTAGCAGATGTTCTGAGCAGACAGATTGTGGATCCTCACGAATGGAAATTGGACCCTCAGGTATTTCTTCAGTTGACAATGGCTTGGGGAACTCCGGACATAGATCTGTTTGCTTCTCCTCTGAATTTCCAATTGCCACTGTTTTGCACAAGGCTATTTCATCCGAAAGCCTGGAAAATAGATGCACTATCCTTCAGTTGGAGCAACCTTCACGTGTATGCTTTTCCTCCTTTGCCTCTTCTTCCACAGGTGCTGTTGAAAGTCAGGAGGGACAAGCCTTGCATGATCCTTATAGCACCGGATTGGCCTCGTCAGCATTGGTACCCTCTGTTGAGGAGCTTGATTCATGTACCACCTTGGCCATTGCCACAGATTCCTCATTTATTGTCTCAGGAGAACAATCATTTTCTCAATGTCAGGGTGCACTCCCTGCGCCTGACAGCCTGGCGCATTCTGTTTTAGAGAAGAAGGACCTTCAGCTCCCTCAACAAGTTTTGGATGTTATTTTGGAAGCCAGGCGTCCTAGTACTCGAAAAGTTTATGCTGGTAAATGGAAGAGATTTTTTCTTTGGAGTTCAGCTAAAGGCTTTGATGTCGAATTGCCTAATTTGAGTTGTACATTGCAATATTTGACTGTTTTATTGGACAAGGGTTTGTCCTTCTCTTCTGTAAAGTGCATGCTGCAGCTATTTCTGCTCACTATGATTGTGACCCTCCTTTATTTTCACATCCATTGGTTAAACAGTTTCTTAGAGGGCAAAGAATATCAGACCCCACGGAGAGCTCCTACTCCTACCTGGGATCTTAATTTTGTTTTGGAAAAGCTGACTCTGCCTCCTTTTGAACCTGCAGCTACAGCTGAATTGCAGTTCTTGTCTTGGAAGACTGCTTTTTTGTTGGCTATTACTTCTGCTAGAAGGGTATCAGAATTACAGGCCCTCATGGCAGTGGAACCTTTTCTGATTTTTCACAATGACAGGGTTTCCTTACGTACTAATCCTACTTTTCTGCCTAAAGTGATTTCTAATGTGGCATTGAACCAGTCTATACATTTGCCTACTTTTTATGCTAACCCCAAAATGACGGGAAAAAGTTTTGCATTCTTTGGATGTACATAGGCAGTTGAGGTATTATTTGAGCAGAACCAAAGAGTTCAGGAGTTCTCAACAATTATTTGCTTCTTTTGCTTTGACTTCACGAGGGAAAGCTGTCTCGAAACAAACTATTTCCAAGTGGATTAGCCATTGTATTGCTTTTTGTTACTCTCATCATGGTGAGGATGTTCCAGCTGGGATCAGGCCTCATTCTACTAGGGCTACGGCCACTTCTACTGCTTTTTTGAGAGGGGTAGCTACTAAAGACATTCTAGAAGCAGCTACTTGGAGTTCTGTACATACCTTTACAAAGCATTATCATTTACCTCTTTATTCTAGGTCTAGGGCTGGGTTTGCCACTGCAATCTTACAGGGCATGTCAGCAGCTCTTACTGCTATTTAGTTGACCAGCCTCCCTTTTTTCCGTTGCTCTGGGATTCTACCCTTATGTCAGGACTGCAGCAATGGGAGACGAAGAACATAGTACAGTTTTGTACCTACCATAAATGTAGATGTTCGAGGATCTCCATTGCTGCAGTCCAATTTCCTCTCCTTCCCCCTTTTTCTTTTTAGGTTGAGGTTTGGGTGGGTTTTTTTTGCATTCTGACGTCTGAGGCAAGAAAGACTGAGGTTATGGCGTCGGTCATGCGCATTTGTACTGGCACGTACTGATGTCAGTCTCGAGCGCCGATGACCGACGCCGGTTCTAGCCCTTTGGTATTCGGGCCGATGGTGGGCAGTGGAATACCCTTATGTCAGGACTGCAGCAATGGAGATCCTCGAACATCTACATTTATGGTAGGTACAAAACTGTACTTTTTCCTACCTAGTACAGTGCAACTTACAATGTTGCCTTCAGAAGCTTATTAAAACATATTTAAATTTGTCCATCCATTCATCCATTTTCTAAACCATATTAGCCAACTATTGAAACAAACCACTAAATACAAAAATGTAGAAATACAACAAATGCAGCTTATTTGACCAATTCGTCCAGCTTTATTGACCAAATTAAGAGCTGTCATCTCGATTGCTATGGGACTTCAACAGAACTAACACATCAATAAAAAAACACACATTTTTATGTCTAATTCTAAAATCATCTGACACAGTCAACCAATGATAACCTGTACTTAATTAAATAATTAACCAGTAGTTAAACTATATTTAAATGTACAGTTAAATGGTTAAAGTAACCTAACCAATTAAAATGCTTCAACGTACTTCGGTTTCAAAATACAGTTTATACTACATGCTTCATTTATACCTGGCATTGTAGTTGCATTAAGACGCAACTGATAGTTAAGTTCACAGGCATCTAGATTTTCTGCTGTGATTCTCCCTTGTGGGACAGTTGAATTGCCAAGAAACCAAATGTATGTTCATTATGAACAGAAATGTGCCTATCAAAGCATTGTTTTTTTTACAATTTTTAATGTTGGTCAAGTGCTTGTACACTATTTCCCTAAATTTTCTAGAAGTTTTAGCTAAGTAGACCTCATTTTTACTTTGGCAGGTGTAGTGTCCTTATATATATATATATATATATATATATATATATATATATATATATATATATATATATAGTTAACAACCTTAAACTTTTCACCTGTGATAATATAAGAACATTGACTACATCTGCCAGATTTAAAATGACATGCATTTCTGTTAATTCTTTAGGTTACTTTAACCATTTAACTGTATTATACTTTAATATATTTTAACTACTGGTTATCATTGGGGCAGCCACGGTGGTGCAGCAGTTAGTGTTGCCACCTTACAGCAAGAGGTTCGCCGGTTTGATCCTCAGCTGGGGTGCCTTCTGTGTTGAGTCTGCATGCCCTCCCTGTGGTCGCGTGGGTTTCCTCCAGGTGCTCCAGTTTCCTCCCATATCCCAAAGACATGCTGTAGGTGGATTGGATACTCTAAATTGTCCCTAGGTGTGAGTGAGTGCATGCGTGTGTGTGCCTTCTGTGGAAGGTTGGGTGCCAGGCTGGCAACTCGACACTGTAAAACTCCACTGCTAATCATGAGCAGACAGGTGATCCACTGTGGCAACCCCTAACCAGGAAAAGCCAGAAGAAGAAGAACTACTGGTTATCATTGGTTGACTGTGTCAGATGATTTTAGCATTAGACATATAAAAATCTGTGCTTTTTATTGATTTGTTAAATTTGATGAAGTCCCATAGCAATTGGGATGAAAGTGCTTAAATTGGTAAATAAAGCTGGGCAAATTGGTCAAATAAGCTGATTTGTTGTACTTCTACATGTTTGTATTCATTTTCTAAACCAGTTGTCATGGAGACAGTCAAGGTGGTAGCACATTGGGTAGGGTATACTGGGCTTCCTAATTATAGCAGCTGTCTCCAGCACACCCTGTGGAATCCCAAGGCATTCCAAGATAATCCAAGAAATATAATTTCTTCAACTTCTCCTGTGAATGCTGGGTAGCCTCATCCTCTCAGTGAGTCATGGCTTGTGACCTTATGTAAGAAGCACTGAAAGGGCTATCTTTGCAAGTTTCTCAAACCACACAAATGTGTACTGCCAACATAGAGACACGGTGGTTGTACTCCACAAGCCTCTTGGGTTGCCAAACTCATCACTGTGTCACATAGAGTGAGTTTAGCTGTGCTTTAAAGAAACTTTTTTTTTTATTTTGCCCGCATCAACAATGTCATCCTTTCGGTTACTGCCCCAAACCCATGACCATAACTGAGGATGGGGGTGTAGAGTCTGTGGAAGAGTGAAGGTGCCATTGGATGACTCAGATGTCACTTCTCCACCATATTTGAGGATAAAGTCCACAGTGCTTCTGCAGCTCAGGCAATGTCCTGATTTCCTGTGCCTTGGCCTGTGAACAAGACCCCAAAATGCTCCCTCATGACCCCCACAATGTCAAAGAGTTATCTGCTCTTTTATAGGAGAGCTAAGATCTCAGACTTGCTTTTGCTGATCTGTATCCTGAGCAGTTCACACTCAATATCAGATTGCTCTAGTACCTGCTAAATATCACAGTCACTTGAGGCTAATGGGACAACATTATTTGCCAGTGAAAAAGATCCCACCCTCATTTTCCCAAAATGGGTGCTCCACCTTGAAATTCTCTCTATGAAAGTGACAAACAGGAGGGGAGACAGGACATATCCTTACTGGAGGCCTATGCCCACATTGAACATGTTTGACTTAAAGGCTGAGAACACATCTCTCACTCCTCAAATAAAGTGACCAAATCACAAACAGTAAAGGCCTTTAGAAACTGCACTGTTGCAACATTTCTCATAGGACATAAAACAGCACATAAGTTCAAAATGGATCCACCTCTACCATCTGCTTCAGGCATTAATACTTCAGAGGAAGACCCATCCACTGGATTCAAGAGGTTCTCAAAGTGTTACTTTCACCCATAGATAAAATTTCATGTTGAAGTCAAAATTTGCATCGGTCTTACTTAGGACAATGTGGTCAGTATTTCCCCTGCCCCTCCGGAGTCACTGAATGATTTTATAGAACCTCTTTGATATTGTTTGAAAGTAATTCTCTATGGCCTCTTCAAACTTTTCCCACACCCAGGCTTTCTTCTTTCATGATTTCCGTAGCTGCTCATGTCAATACCCAACAGTCAAGTCCAGTGAGCTTCCCTAACTAGCATTGCAAGGAAGGTGTGGATTTTTAACTAAATGGCTTCTCTCACTGGTGATGTCCAGCAGCAGGTCCAAGGATTACTGTTATGTCAAATGCCATACAACCTTTAACCACAGATCCTTGCACCCACCTAAGCTGTTAAGTTATTGATTTGGGTCCTATACTACACAATACTGACCACTTTGAGTATACGGAAATTCTTTTTGACAGAAGATGTGAATTCATTCTATTCATAAGCATCAGGCAGGCATTCTGTGGGCATCCATACTGCATTTGTGGGTATCACAGATCTGGTCAGACAATGCACTGGCCATATGACAGACAATGCACTGGCAGTATCACCAAAAAATAAATAAATAATTACATAACAGAAAGAAAGAAGGAAGAGAGGGACAAAACTGGCCAAGCTGAGCAAAGGTGGGGGGATTAAAGAAGACTGTGGAAAAGGCAAAAGAGCTAGCAGGTATAGGAATACCTTGTTTTCATTTCTATGGGGAATGTTATGCGGAGAGGATGGTAGAACAGAATGGAGAGACAGCAGGACAGAGAGAGAGAGAGAGAGAGAGAGGAACAGAGAAGAAGCTGAGAGGAAACTGAATATGATTAAGCAGGATAAAGTACAATGATTACCTGGGAAGCTCCCCGAGTGCTTGAAAATCTAAGCAATATTTTGATAGACCCTCTGATGGAGATCTTTAACAGATCACTATCAGAATTGTCAGAGGACTGGAGAAAAGCAGGAGTGGAAATCTTAACCAAGGGAAGAGCAGAAGAAATCTGGGAATCTGTGAAAGTATGGGTCTCTTAGCTTAATAACAGTGGCAGGAAAGTCATAGAGACTCCTGAGAGGAAGGCAGTTGGGATATCTAGAAGACAGCACTTTTCAGAACAATAACCAAACTAGGTTCTTAGGTTCATAGGATGATACTAGGCTATTGGCCCTGCTGCCCTTATAAGCCAATCCAAAAATTTTGTCCATGTTCCCACAAAGTCAGCACCTGTTTCTTCTGTCCAGCAGGGATGCAGGTGGGATCCCAGGGGTGTATTTTCTGTTTCCCATCCAGCCATCCAGGTACCTCTTAAAGAGAGCTAGAGCAGTATTCTGCTTGATATGGAGAGGGAGTCTATTCCACAGATGGGGAAGTCTTTGGGACACAAATCTATCCCACCAGTAAGTTCTGTTAATGTCACAGACCAGGTTAAGGCCTTGCGTGTGGATTGCATGAGTGGAATTTGACTTAACAGATATGCAGTAACTCAAACAAGACTTGTTCTGAGATGGCTTCGTATGCCAGACAGAGGTCACCTCTGAGCAGTCTGTACAAGATTGAGTAGAGGGACAGGGCTTTTAGACTATATGTATAGGATAGGTGTTTGAGTCCTTGGATTTTCCTGGTCAGGAACCTCTATGATCTCTCCAGATGCTGCATGTGTTTGGCAAGCTACATGCTGAAGGGGGCATTGTACTCGATGATGGGTCTGATAAGGGAGGAGTACAAAGATGTTATGACCTCCTTGTTCCCAGATGAAATACCCTTACTTATGAGGTGGGCCATGTAGAAAGCCTTCTTTACAATGGAGGCAACATGGTGGTCAAAAGTTAGGTTGCTATCAACCTGGCAACCCAAGTCCCTCATGACTGATTGCATGCTTATACATTGTTATTAATGTGATAATTAGTGGGGATGCTATTTTCTCCAAAGGGGATAATGATGCATTTCTTGGCATTCAGTTTGAGGCCATGCTTCTGGTACCAGTTATTAGTTTGGGTAACGCCCTCTTGGAGGATGTTCACATCACTAGGGGAATTTAAGACAGCACCCAGCTTGCAGTCATCTGCAGACTTGGTCAGCTACAGACTACTGTTTTTGTCTTGCACATCAGAAAAGTATATCCCAAACAGTAGAGGCCCCAAGACCAATCCTTGGGGTACACTCCTCATTACAGGTCTACTACTTGAGGTGGTTTTCCCCTGTTTTGACTGAGTAGATTCTATGAGTGAACCAGTTAGCTACCCATCTGGTAACATATGAGTTGATGCCAAGCTGGGAGAGTTTATCTACTATGCCCGAGTGGGGAATAGTGTTGAAGCCTTTGGCTAGGTTAAAGTAGGCAGTGTGCCCATAAGCTCACAAACCTGCCAAAGACACCCGATCCAGTTACACGACTGGGATACAGGTGGTCTTGCAATAAGCACCAGTAGACATAGCCTACTTTGACTTCAACAAGGCCTGTGACTCAATCCTACACAGGTGGCTGACAAGAAAACTGGACAGGCCAGAGAAGAACCAAAGTAGATTATTATTATTATTTAATATTTGTTTACCAGGAAAGACCAACTTGGAATGAAGCCAATTTTCAATGGATGCCTGGGGAGAAATGCTCCAAATGCATGTCTTTGCAACATGGAAGGAAACCGAAGTACCCAGCAAAAATGCACATGAACATAGGGAGGACATGTAGACTCTGCACAGAAGGCACCCCAGCCGAGAATCAAACTGGAGAACCTCTTGGTGTGAGGTGACAACTTATCCACTGCACCGCTTTGCCATCCTGGCTGAACTGGACAGCTGGATGGTGGTATATTAAGACACTGTTGTCACAAGATAGACATTGCTTATTAAGAAAATAATAACTGGCATATCTCAGTGGGATTTGCTTGCTTTAGTACTTATTTACTTCATTAGTCTCACATGTAGAGGAAATCGACAACAGAAGCAACTCCTTTGCTGATGACACATTGATAGCAGTCGAGGACTGCAGGAAAAGTTTAGTAAAAAAAAAAAGTGGAAATGCTGAAGAACTGGAAAGGAAGGTGGTAGTGGAGGCTTGATGCAAACAAATACAAGCTGCTGCACTCAGGTCTAGAACTGATGGTAACATAACAGGAAAAGGATATGAGGTTTTGGTCACCCCTGGACTGAGTCACAAGAAAAAGAATGAGATGGCAGTATCAGCAGTAAACAGAACCGAGTAGTATACTGTCAGATGGATAGATTACAGAAACAGAAAGGTAATCTTTTTACTTCGCATGGTCTTGGTCTGACTACAGCCTGAGCACTGTCTGCAGTTCTTGGTGCCATATTAGGAAAAAGACCTGAAGCTGTTGGAAGGAATCCCAGACAATGTTACCAGAATGATACAGGAGATGAAAGGACTAAGACTGAAGGCTAGGTAATCTAGTATTATTTTTACTTCAAACCAGTGAAACAAGTGAGATATGCTTTTGGGGCACACCTTCAGCCATGATTAGACCTTTCTCAGGTATGTTATGTGAAACACTTTTAAAGAAGAAGAGATACCAAAACATGTTGGCAGAGGCCATGTGAAGTCATAATGGTACTGCTTAAGAGACTCTTAATGCAGTTTAATATTAAATGCCAATCACTCTTATTAGGTAGTTCAAAGAGCAGCTAGAAATTTGAAGTATCTGTTCTGTAGTGTATGTTGTCCATATCAGTTATATAGGTATCTTGTAGGCAAATACATTACATTGGGGATACTTTTTGGATCATTTATCTGGGATTTTAATTATATTTACACTGCATATTATTACATGAAATTTAAAAAAGTACCCATGAGGCCAGATGAAGCAATAGTGTACCAAATGTTGCAATACTGAAATCATTAAAACTGAATGATAGGATAAATTGAAATGGTATACATAAACAACCTTAAGAAATCAAACATCATGACAATATAGCTCAACAACTAAAAGTGTTTCAAACTTAGTAGCCATTCAGGTACTAAACAAATGAGCTGTGTTCACAGTCAAGCAAGTTAAGAACATAAATAAAGGGTCAGTTTGTCAAAGCACTCGTTTCCTTTCTTGTTCTTGCTCAGAAGAGCATATTGAGTCTTTACTCAAACATAGAGAGATTACCTAATGATATAGTTAATACAGGGGTACATCGCAAGGTTTGTTACAGTAATACTTTACTTTCCAGATCTAGCATGCATCCCCCTTATGTTTTTAAAAATATTATAAGAGGACAGGCTATTAGGGCCTCAAGATTAAATCCTATGAACGATGGTTTTGAAATTGAGTTAACCAGTCTGAAAAATAGATTGGTTAATAAGGGCTATACCTATACTGAAATTAACTCTCATTTGGATGACATACACGAATTGCACTCTACCACAGCGGCTCCTTATTTTGGTCCTAGGGAATTTCACAATCCTGTAGGTGGCAACTGCAATAATCAAAGTATTAGATTTTCAACACAGTTCTCTTCTGATTATTTTAAAATGAAGGAAGTCATCAATAAACATTGGGGTATTTTACATGTTGACAGTGATTTGAAACGGATTGTAGGTGAGACACCTAATTTCCTTTATAGGAATAAGCACAATTTGAAAAGGATGCTCTGTTATCCCAAAATTATAAAAAGTAATAACAAGGGTGGATGTACCAAGCCATGTGGGCATTGTAACTTTTGTCATTTTATTGACAGTAATACTCAGTTTTTTTAACCAGACTTACGGAAAGTTTTTGAGATACAAGTTGAGGCCAATTGTATGACATCAGATGTGGTTTATTTGGCTACTTGTCAGTCCTGCCCGTCATTCTATGTAGGCAAGACCAACCGCCTCTTAAGAGATAGGATGAGGGAGCATGTATACCACATGAAGAGAGGTATATTGCATAATGCTCTAGCTAAACATATTGTATCACATAACAATAAACATCACTTTCTATTTAAGGTGCTAGAAGCTATTTTTCCGAATGTGAGGGGAGGTGGTATTAGAACTTATACAGAAAGGAAGGAGATGCAATGGATTATTTTACTAAGGGATGATAAAGGTTTTGGTCTGAATGAGAGAGCCTCTATAAAGCCAAAATTAAAACAATGCAGAAATATTAAATGAAACATCACATACTGATACATCCACATTTTTATAAAATAGGTATTAATCTATAATATATATGTAGCTTTGTGTAATTTAAAAAAATTTCCTAGTTAATATTTTTAGATAGTATGAATGTAATTCGGTGTTCTTTTGTAATTTATTTTTTAGTAGTGTTATATGATGAATCCTATACATATTTTTGTTTATTGTGCTATATATTATCTGTTGCTTTAAAAATGATGGGTAGTAGCTTGTATGTTATCTAAATAGGAGTATGAGTCATTACCTGCGGGTATATATATATATATATATATATATATATATATATATATATATGTATTCAGTATCTGGTTTCTTATGGATCTGATGAAGCTACTTGCGAAAGCGCTTATCCTATTATTTTTATATTAAAAGTTATTTCCTTGTTTCACTTGAAAGAAAGTTACTGTTTGTCGTTTTTGCATTTAAGTTACCTGTAACACATTGCACTTAAGTTACCTGGCACTTGCTCACTAAAGCAATTATATAAGTCAGCACTAAAAATTAAAAGCACTACACCCTCACTCCCCACTGGCCCTGGTTTTCAATTATTAAGGAATTCCCAATATTATTCTAGCATGTCCAAAGGTCAGTTGTCAATCTCCTCTCCGGTCCAGCTGGTGAATCTGGGAATCTTGAGGCAATGTTACAACTGCCTCATGTACACAGACAACCCTCTCCTCCTCCCAACAAATTCCAACCCATGTGAGAGATGCAACCATATAGCCAAACTGGAGGCTAAGATCTCTCAACTCAGTACTGGCATAACCAGTCAGGAGGAGAAGGAAACCACACTCACTACAATTCCAGTCTCACATAGACCTACCACAACAGCAAACCAAACACATAATCACACAAAAACATACTCGGAGGCTCTAAATAAAGATCTGCCAAAGCAGCAGAGACCTCCAAAGCAGACACCCAAGCAGCCGCTACCCCAAAACAAAACACGTGCAACACATATCTCACAAAGCCAGTGTGCCGAACAGTCACAGTCCTTAAGACTAAACAACACACCTGATACACTTGTAATAGGTGACTCTATCATCAGGCACACTGACGTCCCGCTCACCAGGCTGAACAAGGAGAAGGTCACGGTGAGCAGCCTGTCGGTCACTAGGATCCGCCACATAACACAAGCACTCAGGTCACTCCAAGGCAAGTACAAATATGACTCAGTCATTGTCCATGCTGGTGAGAATGACCTGAGACGTACCTCCCTGGACTACATGAAAAGAGACATAAAGGAGCTCTCTGAGCATGTAGCCCAGGCCGGTATGACCCTGACCTTGAGTAGCATCTTACCCTCACCAAGAATGATGCCACAATATGAAGACAAGATGATCAATTTCAACAATTGGCTTAAGTTCTGGTGTCATTCAAAGGGGATCCAATGCCTGTCAGCTTGGGATGATATGCTCGACAAGCCACAATGCTTCACTAGGGATGGCTTGCACCTGTCATCCTTGGGCTTTCGGATATTGGCAAAGGCTCTTGCTACCCCCATAGTGCCTTTTTTAGGCAAGGCTCAAAAGACAAACCCACCTCCATAGGTATCACAAGGGATAAGAAACTAAGAGTAATGCTACTCAACGCCAGAAGTCTAAACCTCAAGATGCATGCACTCGAAACTCTCCTTAGCATGGAGAACATCGATATCTGTGCAGTAACAGAAACCTGGTACAGGGCTCCTGACAGCACCCCAGCACTACCAGGTTATACCTCATACCATGCTTTTCGGCCCCAAAACTTGGACCGAACCACAAAAGGAGGGGGAGTATCGATATTCATCAAAGATACCCACACCTCCAGGTTGGTGGCAAAGCACGAAGCATCAGAGACTATCCATGTGCAACTAACAGTGGGTAAAACTGCCTTCCAGTTTATAGCCTGCTACAGGTCACCCTCCCAAACCCAGGAACTCCACTCAGCCTTCCTGAGAACACTGGAAAATATGAAGGTCTCTCCAAACACCATTATATTGGGAGACTTCAACTACCCAAACATAGACTGGGAGCATTACTCTAGCTCCAACACCCTAGCCCAAAGGTTCCTAGAATTTATAAACTCAAATGCTATGGGACAACTTGTTACCACTCCCACAAGAGGGGAAAACATACTGGACCTGATCATCACCAACATGGGAACTCTATGCTCCAGACCAGAAGTGTATCCCTCACTGGTAAGATCAGACCATAAACTAATCACACTGGATATTCACATCCCAACCGCACCCCCTGCCCAAAAAACCACAGTGAAAAACTTCTCTAAAGCAAATTTCACACTCCTCAAAACTGAGGTGGAATCCTTCAAAGCCCCCGAGCCTGTGGAAAATACGGCCCAGACCGCAGAATCCTTTATAAACGCATTCTATGAACACCTTCAGGAATGCATGGATCATGCGATCCCAAATAAAACCAAGATCCAATCCTCCAAAGGCAGACGTCCTGTCTGGTGGACCCCAGCCATAAACAAACTATACAATAGAAGGAGGAAGCTACTAAATGATAGAGCAAAATCCCAAAAAGGGAAGGCATCACTGATCAGTATTAGCAAAAAACTACGGGCACACATAAAATTGTCTAAGGCCAGCTTCGAGAGAAAAATTGCACAGGACACTAAGGATAATCACAAGGCTTTCTTTAGTTATGTTAGGAACCTGGGTGGTAATTCCCAGATATGCTCAGAATTAGTCCAAAATGACAAAAAATACACCAAACCCACAGACATTGCCAACATCCTAGCTGACAGGTTCAGCGCAAACTTCTCCACCCCCCTCCCCACCAAAAGGGCAAATATCTATCCCAGCAGAGTGCTGCCCCCCTGACATCTCAGATGTTCAGGTAAGAGCCGCCCTCTCCAAAGCAAACAACAGAGCATCAATGGGACCAGACGGTGTCCCAGGCTGCGTCCTACATGAACTCCAAGAAGAGCTAAACCCAAACATAAAACTACTGTTCAATCTCAGCCTTACTACAGGATATGTGCCCAAAGAGTGGCGTACAGCAACAGTGGTCCCTCTACATAAAGGTGATGCCTCAATGGATCCTGGAAACTATCGCCCCATAAGCCTGACTAGCTTGGTCTGCAAAGCTATGGAAAGGATCATCATGGACCTCATAAATAAAGATATTGGGGACCTACAAACACTGGATCCTACCCAGCTCAGCTTTGTTAAGGGCAGATCCTGCCTCTTAAACCTGGTTGATTTCTTTGAAACAGTCACCAAGGCCATTGATGAGGGGAAGGTGGTCCACACAGCCTACCTGGACCTCGCAAAAGCCTTTGATACAATACCCCACTTGGGCATTATAGATAAGCTCACCAGCTTAAATATAAACCCCTATGTCACTAGATGGATTGCAAACTGGCTCAAGAACAGAACCCACATGGTTAGAATTGCTGGAGCCATGTCAGACTCCAAACCAGTTACAAGTGGTGTCCCACAAGGCTCAGTCCTGGGACCTCTCTTGTTCGGTATATATTTCTCGGAGGTACAGGCCAACACGGAAGGACTGTGGCTGACCAAGTTCACAGATGACTGCAAACTGGGCGCCATAATCGACTCTCCAGCTGACACAAGCATCCTCCAGAAGGGCCTCATAGAAACAGACAACTGGTGCCAGAGCCATGGCCTCAAGCTAAATGCCAAAAAGTGTATAGTCATCCCCTTTGGCAAAAACAAAGTGCCCACAAATTACCACATAGGTGGTAATTCATTAAGTACAGAAAAAGTAATTAGGGACCTGGGGACCCAAGTTAATAGCAATCTCTCATTTGACAACCACGTGGCCAAAGTGGTTAGAAAAATATTTTATATAGCCCACCTAATCATGAAGGGATTCACATCTAGATCAGGGGATGTCATCGTGCCTCTTTACTCATCCCTCATCAGGTCCATAATTGAGTACAATGCCCCTTTTGGGATGTACCTTACCAGACACCTGCAGCAACTGGAAAGACCCCAAAAGTACCTCACCAAGAGGATCAAAGGGCTCAAACATATGCCATATGCTGCCTGGTTAAAGAAACTCCAGCTCTACTCAGTGGCATACCGCCTGTTCAAAGGTGATCTGTGCCTGACGTATAAAGCCATGTCCAACCTAGAATTAATGGACATGCTGCACCTCAGAAAATCCAAATCCCATCGAGCTACGCGCTCGAGAGACTTGAACCTCAGCACTGAAATAAATAGGACATGCTGGAGGGACAGATTCATAACCCAGAGGCTCCCTTCACTCTGGAATAAAATCCCAGTCCAGGTTAGGCAGAGTCCCTCATTGACTCTCTTCAAGAGGAATCTTGATGAGTGGATGGGAGATCGTAGGTTTACCCTGGGTATCACTTCTGTGTCACTGTTAGATAGAGGCACAGTATACTAACCTCGAAAAAGGGCATAGCAAAATAAATTTAAAATGGGTGGCGAAAGACAAACACATTCTGGCTAGGCTTATAAATGCCCTAGGGCAGATAGCCTAGTATGAACCTATGAACCTATAAAAGTGAAGATTTTAAGTTCTGCATTGTTTTGATCATTTTGGTTTTCTCACTATCGCTCAGTTCCTGTCATCATTTACTGACTTTAATTCTTTTTACTGTGATTCTGAGCATTTACCTGCCCTAAGTGGACCCTCCTTGCTGTGTTTTTACTCAAACATAGCTTAATCTCCTAAAATTAACACTGTCCTTTCATACGATTTTACAAAAAATACATACTCTCTGCAGTAATCACAGAATAGTGCAACTGTCTAAGAAACAAAAAAAAAAACAGTTTATCTACCTATGGCAGGAATGAGTATCTGCCTTCCTGTTATTGCAATCAGGCTGTGGTAGTGTGCTTAAAATACCATGACATTAAGCATCAAAGCAAACCTGTTTTTTAATTTATGTGTGTGCATATGACTGCTTATCTTTATCCAGAGGTTATGAAATAAATTCAGAAAACAGCATTTCTGTCATATGTAGCCTGCTTATTGTCTGATTGGTAACTGGAAATCACTTCTAAGAATAGAGCCCAAAATCTGCCAGTGTGGAAATAAACATTTGGAGGAAGTAAGCTAGCAACCAAGATAAATCTGCAAGTGACAGCAAGTGATATACTAATGAAGCAGTTGTTTATGAAAGGAATACAGAATATACATACAGATTATCAGAGCTGAGCCACTAATCTGCTGTATATACAGTTTATCAGTTCTTATTGCCATCATTTAATCAAAGACAGTTCTTATTCAATAAATATATTTTTTATTTAAAGCCTCCACCTTGTATGGTAAAAGTTATTGTCTTTTATTATAAATCCATACTTCTAGTAGTGAGTTCAGACCAAATAATTCCTGCAGAGAAAATAATATTTATTGGGTCTACCTCATTTTCAAAACACCAGTATTCACAATGTCTGACCTCATGAACACAATATTCCATATTGACTGCTGCGATAGGTAACATGAAAAACTACTTTTGCAAGATAGCTCTGTACCCCCCACCCTAATCTGAGTTCTCTATCCACACACCATCAAACTCTAAATATAATTTTTCTAAGATCACAGTAACTTGGACAACAAGAAAATGACTTACCTTTTCTCCAAGATGGTGCAGATTCTATGTTAGCACACTTAGAGATCAAACCTTTGAAGGCAGAGCTCCCATTTTGGCAACCTACTACATATATACAAGTTTTCTTTTGAGTTTTATAGAATGAAATGTGTCAATGTTGAAAGGCAAACTCAAATATACAGTCTGGAAGTGTTCACTTTCTCATCTGAACTCTCATCGACTGCAAATGTAGAATGTACATCTTTTAACTGATTGTAAAATTGTTGTGGGTTGTGGTAAGTATCTCATTTCAATAAATAAGCTGTTTGCATTGATGTGATATTTTCCAAGTTCTTTGACTATTACATACTTTTTATCAGAAACTTGACTGGTGCATATTTTTGTCATTAATTGAACATCTGTTCATAAAATGTTGCTCCTGTCACACAGGTACATATAATGATGCAAAGGGAAACGTTTATCTTTCTTATATGTACGTGATGCAGTCAGTATTTCTTTGGTTTTGAATTTAACTTGTTATTGTGTATCCTTAGAACCTGCAGAACTGTTTTATGAGTTATAAATGTCTGTTGTCTACAAGTTTTTTTCTGACTTTAAGTTGGATATCATCACATTCAGAATCATAGGTGGTTCCAAGTTATAGGAACAATTTTCAACAAGGAGATGAAAGCGAACAAAAAAGAACCAAATAACCAAACAAATGTTCGCTTGGAGAACCAAATAAGGGTGCCAAGACCGCTATGTGACATCCAAACAGTTTATTGCAAACAACTTGAAAATTTAAACGCTGACAACTAAAAATACGTTTTTGAGCTTCTTCATCAGAAAACAAAACAGGAGTGCAACTACACTCACTCAATATATAGTACCTCATTCAATTAAAATAATTGAATAATTGGGTGATAACCAGTCATCCAAAAAAGGGTTGTACAATTAAAAAACCTTTTTGTATGACAAAACAAATGAATGGCCATATTCAACCCATACTTACTTGTAAAATATGGTCATATACAAAATAAAACATATTCAGAAAGTTTTAAATACTTAAAATACTTAAAATATAAATACTTTAAAAGGTGTGAAAGAATAAATGTTTATAAATATTCACATGTATAACAAACATACTGATATTCTAAGTCAAAATTGTAAATGTAATACTGCCATCTGCTGGATTTTAATAATAATTAAAGTTTGGCTGCTCTTAACTGGAGCACAGGAATAATGGAAACCATATAATTTAAACCAGGGTGTTTGGTGGCATCCAAAATAATCTGCCAAAACCATTCCCTGTATTCTAACTTTGCTTCCCACATACCACCCCTAACTTCCTTGGGAACTATCTCTAAAACGAAGAAGCTGAAGGAGGCCTGTTGGCATGATAAAGTGTGACGAAATAATGCGTTGTTAACATTCTGCCTTCTGATTTCATAATGATGTTCATAAATTCTCAACTTCAGCCTCCTCTCAGTCTTCCCTACATAGAAGCAGTTACAGCAGTGGCAAGTAGCTAGATAAACAACCCCACTGGTATTACAGTTAGAAAAACTGGAACTCTTGATTTGCCTGCTTCTACTGGGCATATATATATGTGGGAGTTGTTGGCTATATGTGGGCACTGGGAACAAAACCCACATTTGAAGGTTCCAACTTTTCCTGATCTACTACCATTGATAGAATCAGTGCCAAACTCAAATAATTGCTTGAAATTCAAATCCTTTCTGTAAATAAATTTTAGGGGTTGACCGGATGCCAAATCCAAGTCGGAAATCTGTCTAAATCTATCCCATTCCTTGGTGACAGTATGTTTAATAACACCTGAATCACCAGTGAAATCCATGATGTATGCCTGCTCCCAGTTGTTAGAAATATTCAAATTATTGTGGTTAACCATTGTGTCAGGTATGACAGAGTCATACTGACCCAAAATAGGGGTAAATCTCCCCTTTCTTCCTTCCACCACTTCCTGAACAATTTCTTGAATCAAATTATCTGGATAACCTCTCTCCCTAAACATGTACGTTACAAAATCACATTCTTTAATAAAATCTTCATCAGAAAAAGTCATGTGGCTCACCCTGACTAATTGTCCCTTAAGTAAATTCTTCTTCTGAAAGAAAGGATGGCCACTATTGAAATGAAGGTAAGAATTGGAAAGTTTTTTTTCCAGTGTATTTTTGAAGAAAAGACATTGTTGGCCTTAGTTAAGGAAATGTCCAGGTATATTATTTCTTGACTATTAAAATTAAATGTAAAATCCAAAAAACTAGTTGTTCCCTTAATATAAGCAGGAAAATCAAAGAATCTTTCCTGAGAGTCAATCCAAAAAATACAAATGTCGTCAAGGAAACGTTTGTACAAACACCAACAGTTAACAAATGGGCTAGTAATAACAAATAACCTATCCCACCATGATAGAACAATGTTGCCATATGTGGGGGCACATTTGGCCTCCATAGCAACACCTCTTTCCTGCCTATAAAACTCCCCATGGAAGTACATGAAATTTTTTTTGAGTATAACTTCCATGAATAAAAGGCAGTTCCTGAAATCATTAGAAGAAAATAATCCACTTTCCCTCATACTTTCTTCCAGCCATAAAAGTCCCACATCATGTGGTATAGAACCAAATAAGTCGACAATGTCCAAGGTCGCAAAAAAGTATATTGGAAGAAAACAAATTGGGTTAAACCTTCTTAAGAAAATCCCAAGAATTGTTTAAAACTGTATCACCACTATTGGAAAGATACTTTAATTTAACACCCACAAATTCCGCTGGGGGGGTAGTGATAGACCCTTCAGAAGATACAATAAGACGTAGAGGAGGATCAGTCGGGTCCTTATGCACTTTCGGAATATCAAAAGCTGAAGGAAATCAGGAAAAGTTAGAACCTTAAATGTGGGTTCTGTTCCCAGTGCCCACATATAGCCAACAACTCCCACATATATATATATACCCAGTAGAAACAGGCAAAATCAAGAGTTCCAGTTTTTCTAACTGTAATACCAGTGGGGTTGTTTATCTAGCTACTTGCCACTGCTGCAACTGCTTCTATGTAGGGAAGACTGAGAGGAAGCTGAAGTTGAGAATTTATGAACATCATTATGAAATCAGAAGGCAGAATGTTAACAACGCATTATTTTGTCACACTTTATCATGCCAACAGGCCTCCTTCAGCTTCTTCGTTTTGGAGATAGTTCCCAAGGAAGTTAGGGGTGGTATGTGGGAAGCAAAGTTAGAATACAGGGAATTGTTTTGGCAGATTATTTTGGATGCCACCAAACACCCTGGTTTAAATGATATGGATTCCATTATTCCTGTGCTCGAGTTAAGAGCAGCCAAACTTTAATTATTATTAAAATCCAGAAGATGGCAGTATTACATTTACAATTTTGGCTTACAATATCAGTATGTTTCTTATAAATGTGAATATTTATAAACATTTATTCTTTCACACCTTTTAAAGTATTTATATTTTATGTATTTTAAGTATTTAAAACTTTCTGAGTATGTTTTATTTTGTATATGACCATATTTTACAAGTAAGTGTGGGTTGAATATGGCCATTCATTTGTTTTGTCGTACAAAAAGGTTTTTTAATTGTACAACCCTTTTTTGGATGATTGGTTATCACCCAATTATTCAATTATTTTAATTGAATGAGGTACTATATATTGAGTGAGTGTAGTTGTACTCCTGTTTTGTTTTCTGATGAAGAAGCTCGAAAACATATTTTTAGTTGTCAGCATTTAAATTTTCAAGTTGTTTGCAATAAACTGTTTGGATTTCACATGGCGGTCTTGGCACCCTTTTTTGGTTCTCCAAGCGAACATTTGTTTGGTTATAGGAACAATTTTACTGAAGGCACATTTTCCTATGGGGGATTTGAAAGGGGATCTGATTAGAGACAGGGCATCTGTTTGGTTGTCTCCAAGGGAGTAGCTGGGTTCCCTGAAGGAGATGGTGGGTCTATGAGGGGGAGGTAGTATCCTATGGTGAAGACTTTAAACATTAGTGTGCTTATGATCGTATACACATGATTATGAATAGACAGCCCTGGAAACCCTTGAGTAGTTCAGAATGATGTCTCCTGTTCCTGGCTGTCAAGACAAATCAACATATTTTCCTTTCTACAATTTGCAGCTTTTCAGTGTTGGAGCTGAAGTGTAGGGTTATTGCAAGGCGGGTATTGCCAATTTAGTTAGAAGTATGTTTTTTGGAATAATGCAATGCCCATTTGGGTATAGGATGCATAAAACAAAATGAAGGGTCAAGCAATATCATGAGATATTTCTGTTGTGCAGCAACTGTGGTTCCATTATCTGAGTTATCTTTTATGATGACTGGAGAACTTGAACTAGTTTTTCAGGGGTGCCAAACTGTATTAAACTAGACTTGTTTAGGTAAATAATTAGTTGGCTAGATGTTGTCCAGTTAAAAAGAGAAGAGAAGCTTGTTCGAAAGGGTGTGTGTAGGCGGTTAGGTGTTATATTGGTGGCAAGGCATAGAGCATCATCTGCTTACATGGTTACTCTACGGGTCTTGAAATCATGAGTTAAGTTGATGGCAAAGAGTCAAATGAGTAAGCTGTAAGCACTGACCTCTGCAGAGCTCTGTTACTGAGGATATAACTGTCTGGGAGTATTGTCACTTGTAAACTTGGAATGTCCTGTTTTATAGGTAGTTTTTGAGACAGACTAGTGTAGTGAAAAAATTGAGCCTGCAAAGTTTGTCTCGTAGAATGGATAGTTAACCATTTCAAAGACCCTTGTCATATCAACAAATTGACTTGCAGTAAAGAGAATCATTCATGTTGGAGTAAATGGTGTTGGTGACAGAATAAAGTAAACAGCTTTACGATGTATTATAAAGGCTCTTTAACAAGACACCAACAATCTTTGTTAAGACAAATTTATCACATTTTTCATTTTTGCAATTATTATCATTGTATAAAAAGGTATTGCTGCTACTTATAAAGTTTTGCATTATGTGCAACTCATCTTTAAAATGTCTATAAACTTAATTAACAAACAGAACAAATATTGAGTCTGTTTTTTAATGCTAGACTAAGACAGCCATCACAGATGCAATATAATTAAAAACCATTAAGTTACAGCTCTTATTTCATAAAACTTCAGTGATTGCTTATTAAAGAAATGCCTGCTTTCGGGCTTTCAGTGGTGAACCAGTATGAGTTATCATGCATAAATGCTCTCAATTAACCCATTTTCAACAAGGGGGATTTAGCACCTGCTGTGAAAAGACACACTGAAAATGAAATATTTAACATTTTCTCCTCTGTGTATTCTTTAAGCATTCAGAATAAGAAAAACTTTTAAACTACTTAAATTAAAAACATTTTTAAATAATGTATCTACACAACATTGAGAGAAGTAATTAAAACATGTTGTGCATCTTGATGAATAGATTATTCATCTTTCTTTTGCAGAAGATAATATTTTGCTGCACTTAGTCCCTTGGATACATACACCTGTAAAGTGGCATGCCATCTCAGCTTTTCAGTTCCTCTCTGATCCCAGTGTTATGAGAGATCGCAATAATGCAATGATGACCAGAGACAGGAGATGCTGCTGAAACGGCCCCAGTTAACACTTGCATTTTAAGCTTTCAGCTTCCAAATTTACTGGCAAATCACATTGATTCATCAGAGGAAATGTATTGTCAAGGGAAAAATGGTGATAAAGGGGAACGATTTTAAGGTCTATTTGCTTTTACGTTGAATTTCTGTGGGTATCAAACTTAGTTTCATGGTATATACAAAAAAGGGGCTTTTGAAGAGCATTAACAGTAAGCAAACAAAAAAAAGGCTGTGAATTCTTGAAGTAGACCAGTGTTGTACCAGTAGTTTAACTTGTGTTTACTTACCTCCTGAGAAAGCTGCTGTGATGACATTATGTTTTGTATTCAATCCAATCCAAGCCTTGATGTGATAATGGTAAAAAAAACGGGTTCCACCTCTTAATGTCTTTTATTTTAAATTAATGATTCTAAACAAAACATATTTGCAGGAATATAATAGGAATATAATACACTTCCATCACTTAGCAAACATCAGCATGAACTGGAATTAACTTAAATTCAGTTTTGTTCATATTTATCTATTGTAGTTTATAAAATATCCCAACTTCCAAAATTCACAATACATTTGATAGATCTTATTCTTATTGTTACTTTTTTTCTTTTACACACACACACACACACACACACACACACACACACACACACACACACACACACACACACACACTACACACATTTTTTTTTTTTTTGGAGTGGGTTACTCACTAGGACTATTTACAGGGGAAACCCAAGATGGTTTTAAACTAGTAAGAGGAATTTGGTCAGAGCTTCAGGGAACTTTTTTATAGGCATTATGGGATCTTTTATATCTCCTGAGCTATCACCAATCCAAGCAGATTGGACCTTGGTTTAACATCTGGTCTGAAGGATGACACACTTAGGGATATTGTACTCACTAAGAGTACAATACACTGTAGTGTCAGCAGTTTGAAAATTAATTCAGTCACATGGAGTGGGACTAGAACCCACAGCCTTCTGGTCTTCCAGCACCAAAAAATAATTCTAACATTAGTATTTACAAAATTAAGACTCTATAACTTGACTTTGGTCAGGGGGTCAAAGGTAGCACCGTTTGTGCATTGCTGCAATTGACGTGGATGTCCCCAGAGAGGAAAACATGTGAGGAAAGGGCTGCAAAATTCTATTTGTGGTATTAACAACTCTGCAAGAAAGGAAAACTCTGACCCTTTACTGGAGACTGAAACCCTGGTGTCCCACAGTCCATGCTGTTGTCACTGGACCAACAAGGAATCTCTGTCATGTAGACTATATACCATTAAACTGCATACCGAAGCCTTCAGGATTCCAAAAAAACTACTAACAAACATTATTTTAAGTAGCTAGCTTAGTATCTGCTACATTACTTAGAGCAAGCTCAACAATGCTTTAATTAAAGGAACTGATGTAAGAAACTTTCCCTTGTGAGGAGTGAATATATTTAAACTGCACATTCAACTCATGCAAACTGCCTACCTAGTACTGGTCATTCTCTTGCTAAGTCTGACCTGTCCAGTTCCCCATATTTAGCTTAAAATTCCAAATATACTGTTAACTTATGAATGATTTCGACTATACACGGCTGGGCTGGAGGAAGCAACCCCGTCTAATGCTACCACACTCTGAGCACCTTGAAAAATAATTTCCCTTACTGGCAGTACACTAGAGGAAGTACTAACAGTAAATGAAACCACCTACTAGGTATTTCATGTCAGCCATTGCAGCTATGTGCATTTCACTAAATAAAAAGCATGCTATGGATCACAGAAAACTTACTGTCAGATTCTTAAAAAGTTTCCCAATAAACTAATTGTTTTTGGCATACTCTGTGCTAGAAGGTTAGGCTATGCTCCATTCACCCATGTTTCTCTTGGTCTCACTCTGCTTCCCTACCCTACTCCCAATTTTCATCCACCCCTCCTTATTTTCATTTAAAACCCAACCTCTACACCTGTCAGATTAACCAATCACCTCACCTCACCACCACACTCCACCAATAGTCAAACAGTACCACCTACTCCCTCTTTTTCCTAGATCCGTCCTCTTTTACAACCATTTCCCTTATCATTAACACTATTCACTAACACAATTCACACACTCAAATTCACCTAATGTGTTCCTCTCAGCGGTCTTCTAACAAACATTTCAATGTTAACTATTGCCTCCTTCTGCAATCTTGCCATCTGCCTATACTCCAGACATCCAGTAATTTCTTTACCAGACAACGTTACTGTATCATTGTATCTACCTATATTACAGTAACTCACATACCAGTTAACCTATTTACTATCTTTCTATATTCTGTACTCCATCTTCGCAACCGGTACATCAACATTTTGGCTCTATAGACCTACACCAGTCACAGTTGAACCTCACTCAACATAAAGACTACCCATGCCACAGTCGTATCTCTCTCAAATGATTATTCTACTTAATGTCTTGGATCTGTGTGCTAACATATAAGTCTAGTGCGAAGCGAACATGCTCTTCCTAATCCTACCTATTTTTCTCACCATTTTCAGCCATCTTAAAACCTAGTGCACTGTAGTCTCACCTAGAATCATCTAACCTATGCTCAGCGATTACACCAATAAGAAAACCTGCAATTGCAAATGGCCTATTCAAAGATACATCCAAACTCAGCTCTATATTACAAGCTCAAAAGGACAAAACCGCGAACACTCATATGAGTGAAAACAGCGGACATTGAAGGGGGTCTTTTGGGATCATGGTACAGTGGAGATGGGTATATTTGCCCTTTCCTCACCGTGGTGCGATCTCAGAGTTGGAATATATAGTTAGGGGGGGGTGTGGGGGGCAATAAGGAGTTTGATGCTTTCCATTTTCACTCATATGAGCGTCCGCGGTTTTGTCCTTTTGGGCTTATAATATAGACCCCCCCAAACTCTACTATAAATAGTACACTTCCCTCATAACTCTCTCAATCTCAAGCAAAAATTACAATTCACTCATAAGAAAGATACGTCAGTCATTGCTATATTCCTCAGTGATATCTCTGTGTGGGGATATCCATATTTGGGTTGCAGGAAGTGGATCAACTTTTTTTGTTTTTGGTTATTGTGATGCATTGGGGTTTGGATATGACGAATAACTTATAGGTTGTTTGAGATGAAGCAGTGAGGGGTTATATGCACATGTGTAGAAGAAGGGGTAAGGATGGAGTGCCTTGTGAGGTTGGTGGGTTGCGTTGTGGGGATAGTGCTTGAGGATTAAAAGTAGGTAGTGCTGAAGTAGAGTGAAAGGAAAGTTAATTGCCCTAAGAATGTTGAATTGGGGATTTTGTTATGGCTGAAGCAAGAAGTAGTTGCTATGAAGTGGGTTACTTGAACAGTTTTGCAAGTCATAGAAGTGTGTGCCTTTCTATGTAGCAGCAGAATCTCTTTGACAAAGGCACAACTAGGGAGAAGCAAAGGAGGTGGCAGCCCCAGATACAGGATGTTATGGGCTGCAAACAACAGATGCAGGTGGTACAGTAATGCAAAAAAATGGCATTCAAAAATAAATCAATTCTGATTGAGATAAAAAAAGTACTTTTTGAGTTTTTCTTGCACTTTGCAGACTATATTTTATAATTTTGCTGATTTTTACTGTACTTTACTGCACTTTAACAAACCTGTTCTGTTGCCCTAAATAGCTATTAATATCATAGACTAGATTCAGATCTGCTGAATCTAGACTGTATGGTTACACTGGAGAACTATTCCAGGTATCTTACATTAAGAGTGTCCTGCCTGCATCCCTGTGGCAGAAATGGGTAGTCTGGGTCTCATCTGGGGTGGAGATTACTATAGGAAAGCTCATTGTGTACATTCCTATTAGCAGTTTAGTTTAAAATGTTTAATTCTGCCCATATTTAAGCCTCATGTTTGGGCAGGTTTACCATCTTTTAACTGGAACTGCCCAATGTCTGGTGACTTTTGCCAGTGGTCTGGAGAGATTCTGCTGAAATCCAAAACATCCACTAAAAATGAAAAAAATGAGTCCCTTGTAAGTTTCCTTTCCACTTTGCTGACTGAATTTTATCATTTGGCTGCCTCATTTTGCTGATTTTTACTATATTTTTCTGTTTTTAAAAGAGATGTTCCGTTGCTTTATGTAGCTTATACATAGCATAGACTAGATCCAGGTCTGCTGAATCTAGACTGTATTGTTATACATGAGCACTGCTACAGGTATCTTACATTAGTAGGGTGTTGCTTACACCCTTGTGACAGAAGTTTGTAGTCTGAACCTCATCTGAGGTGGAGATTACATGAAAGCTCATTGTGTGCTTTCCAATTGGTAGTTTGGCTTAAAAGTTTTTAATTTCACCTGTATTTAAGCTTCGCATTTGTGTGTAGTTGCACACCACTCAACGGGGTTCAGTGGTGCTTTGTATAAATGCAAACACCTTGAAAGATAATTTTCTCCTAGATATCTGTTAATGAACCATGCTAAGCAGCATCCTACCTTCACCAAGAATGATATCACAATACCAACAAAAAGTAATTTACTTCAACAGCTGGCTTAGTTTTTGGTGTCATTCCAAAGGGATCCAGTATCTGTTTGCTTGGGATGACATGGTTGACAGGCCTCAATGGTTTGCCAGAGATAGCCACCACCTGCCACCCCTGGAATTCTAGATTCTGGCCAAAGCTCTTTACTCCCCCATTGTGCCTCTTTTAGGCAATGTCCCAATGACAAACCTTCCAACATAAAAGATCTGTCAAAAAGCAAACTGAAGGTCCTGCTGCTTAACAATAGGAGCCTTAACCTGAAAATGCACTCACTGGACATGCTTCTCACACTGCAAGATCCAGGCATCTGTGCAGTCACAGAAACTTAGTTCAAGGCTCCGGAGAGCACCCCTGCCTACCAGGTTATAACTCATTCCACACATTCCGACCCCAAAATGAGGTCGGGAAGAGTAAGGGTGGTGGAGTCTCTATCTTCATTATCTTCATTAAAGAAAAGCACACCTCCAGACTAGTTGGCCATCATGACACACTGGAATTACTCCAGTTGGAAAAATACCCATCCAAGTTATAGCCAGCTGTAGATCCCTCTCCATAACTCAGGACATCCACTTCTCCTACCAGGACCTACTTGACTCCATCAAGGTCCAAGGGTAAAAAGGAATAAAATTCCAAACTGAAAAAAACTCCTTCCTTAGCCTCAACAAAAAATTAGACCACTAGTGAAAACCTCCAAAGTCAATTATGAACCAAACTAGCTTCTGAAACAAAGGGAAACCACAAAGCCTGCTTCAGTTACATCAGGAACCTCCATGGCAAAGCCTAGGTTTATTCCAAATTAGTACTTAATAGTACCAACTGATCCTGCTGAATTAGCCAACCTGCTCGCAAATAGGTTCAGTGCAAACTTCATCCCCTGTTCCCCCCAAAGGCCTTTTCGACATCCCCGATACTTGTCCCACACCTCACATCTCTGTAGATCAAGTGTTAAAGGCCCTATCCAAGGCAAACAACACAGCTTCCATGGGACCTGATAGTATCCCAGGCTGCATTCTGCACCATCTCCAGCAAGAATTAGCTTAGCCATTGAGCACCCTATTCAAACACAGCCTAAGTACAGGCTTCACTCCAGCAGAGTGGAGAACTGCCACTGTCATCTCCTTGCACAAAGGTGGTGCCACTACTGACCCTGGAAACTATCACCCCACTAGCTTGACAAGTCTGATCTATAAACCAATGGAGCATATTATTATGGATCTCATAAACCAGGACATAGGTAATCTCCAAGCACTTGACCCCACCCAGTTCAGATTTGTTAAGGGCAGATCCTGCTTGTTGAACCTTGTTGACTGTCACCAAGGCCCTGGATGAGGGAAAGTCTGTACATACAGTGTACCTCGACTTGGTCAGAGCCATTGACACAATACCCTACTCATCATCAGTGAAAAACGAACACAAGTTGGCATAAATCCTATCTCATCAGGTGGGTGGCCAACTGGCTCACTGATAGGACCCACAAGGTCAAAATAGGTGCCTCTACCTCCGACAGCAGACCTGTCATTGGTGGTGTTCCCCAGGGATCTGTCCTGGGACCCCTACTGTTTGGCATCTACTTCTCAGAGGTCGAGGCAAAGACAAAAGGCCTGTGGCTGGCCAACTTTATGGATGACTGTAAGGTGGATGCCGTCATTGAATCCCCAAATGATGTTAACATACTGCAAGAGGATCTCACAGCATCAAATGACTGATGCCAAAGTCATGGCCTTAAGTTAAATGCCAAAAAATGTATTATCATACCATCCGGCAAAAGCATGGCTCCTAGTGATTACCACATCAACAGCAACACCCTAAGCACACAATCTGTGGTGAGATACCCGGTTACACAGGTTGACAACAATCTCACATTTGACCATCATGTAGCAGCAGTGGTCAGAAAAGCCTTTTACTTGGGTCATCTCATAAGTTAAGGGATTGTATCCAGAAAAAAGGAGGTTGTTACCTCTCTCTACTCCTCTCTCATTAGGCCAGTAACTGAGTATGACACCCTGTTTGGTATGTACATCTCAAAACATCTGCACCAACTGGAAAGGACACAGAAATACCTCACAAAGAGAATCCATGGCCTAAGACACCTGTCCTATGTGGACCAGTTCAGATCACTATCACTCTAATCTGTATCATGCAGATTGCTCAGAGGTGAGCTGTGTCTCACCTACAAGACAATCTCAGACTCTGCCCTACTGGAGATGCTCTAAATCTGTAAGTCTAACTCCTTGCGCATTACCCACTCCAAAGGCCTAAATCTAATATGTGACATCAACAAAACCAGCTGGAGAAACAGGTTTGTCTCCTAGAGGCTGCCCTGTCTCTGAAGTAGACTTCCCATACACATCAAACAGATTACTTCACTGACCCTCTTCAAGCGCAACCTTGATGAGTGGATGGGAAACCACAAATTTTCCCAGAGGTTCCACCTGTGTCCCTCATTGACAGGGGCAACAGGCGCTGACTGAGGTTTTCTTTGGGAGCAAACCTTTGTCTAGGCTTGTAAGGGCCCCAGGGCCATAACCTAGTAACCTCCTATGATCCTATTTATTTTTTTATTTTATTTTACATTTGTTAACTGGGAAATTCCAATTGGACCAGGTCCATTTTCAGCGGAGGCCAGGGAAGAAAAGCTCCAACATCAAGTTATACAAATACAGTACATCCAGCATAATACACAAAACAGGTTACATCATGTATGCTGAGCATAGTAATATAACAAGAAATTAATAAAAACACTCCAGGTAAAAGAAGATATAGAACATAGGTAAAAAGACAATGTCAGTCATACATTGGTAAGAAAAGAAAATATATCAAGTAAGATTCTACAGTTAAAAGTACCCTTTCAGATGACCAAGCCTACAGGGGATCAGAGCTCCAGCATGTGATCAGAGAGGAATTTGGGGAGTTAATAGTAGTATGGGTAGGGTTACGTGATACAAGGGCATAACCAGGTACTAAGAAGGTGCGATTTGAGGGAGTTTTTGAATATGGATGTGGAGGGGGTAGTGGACACAGATAGGGGAACAGAGTTCCAATTTCTGGCAACGGTGTGGGAGTAGAGCGCTTTCCCTGCATTATTGTTAGCCTTGGTGATGGAAAGGAGAGAGTTTTCACTGGATCTTAGGTACCTTTTTGTAGTATAGATAGCAAGTAGGTTGGATAATGAGATTTTTCACTGGATCTTAGGTACCGGTTTGTAGTATAGATAGTAAGTAGGTTGGATAATGAGATTTTTCACTGGATCTTAGGTACCGGTTTGTAGTATAGATAGTAAGTAGGTTGGATAATGAGATTTTTCACTGGATCTTAGGTACCGGTTTGTAGTATAGATAGTAAGTAGGTTGGATAATGAGAGTTTTCACTGGATGTTAGGTACCGGTTTGTAGTATAGAGAGTAAGTAGGTTGGATAATGAGAGTTTTCACTGGATCTTAGGTACCGGTTTGTAGTATAGATAGTAAGTAGGTTGGATAATGAGAGTTTTCACTGGATCTTAGGTACCAGTTTGTAGTATAGATAGTAAGTAGGTTGGATATCCCAAGCTTCCCTGCTGCATTGCATGAAACTCAGTTGCACACTGAGAAACATTGCCATAGTTTTCACCCCTAACCTTCAATAGAATAAGACCCTTTGTTAATCCTAGAGCAAAATCAGGTCAAACTAGCCCACTCCCCAATAGTAATTATGGTAAAAGCCTGCCATAATGGATGGTCAGTATTGAACCATTTCTCTGGCCAGACTTATTGACATGGGCATCCTTAGGCAATGTAGTAATTGCCTCATGCATACCGATAACCACTTACTCGTAAAATACGATGCATGAGAAATGTAATTAAACTATGAATTTGGAATCAATTCTCTCACATAACAACAAACCAAATATCAAACAGGTTGGCAGCACACACACACACACACACACACACACACACACAGAGATTACTTCTCACACAAAACAAGGTCACAGCACATAAATCTACATATGTGGAGGTACTCAACAGAAGCCTACCAAAAGATCAGAGACCCCCTCAAAGCAAACCATGTGCACACACTGCAAAACAAATAAAGTCCGCTACACGTAACAACACACACACACACACACACACACACACACACAGATTACTTCTCACACAAAACAAGGTCACAGCACATAAATCTACATATGTGGAGGTACTCAACAGAAGCCTACCAAAAGATCAGAGACCCCCTCAAAGCAAACCATGTGCACACACTGCAAAACAAATAAAGTCCGCTACACGTAACAACACACACACACACACACACACACACACACACACACACACACACACACACACACACACACACACACACACACACACCAGTGTCACAGCGATTAAGCTGGTAAGCCAAAACACCTCAAAACCATATGTTCTGCTTATAGGCATTCGAGACAAACTCAAGGTCATGCTGCTTAATGCTAGGAGCCTAAACAGGAAACTGCACTCCGTAGAAGCACTGCTGACCTTGGAAGATGCTGATGTCTGAGCAGTCAATGAGACATGGTTCAAGGCCACAGACAGCACCCCACCCATACAAGGTTACAATACATTTTACACATTCAGACCCCAAAGCAAGTGTGAAAGAACCAAAGTGGAGGTGTATCTATCTTCATTAAAACCAAATATACCTCGAAACTGGTTAAACAGTGTGACTCTCTTGAACTACTCTAGGTCCAGCTAACTATAGGTAAAGCATCCTACCACATCATTGCTAGCTACAGGTCCCCCACCATAAACCAAGAGAAGCACTGAATCTGCCTGGACTTACTAGTGTCACTCACTATGCAGCCAAACACATGGGTGATTTTAACTATCCTTTCATCAACTGGGTGACATAGACAAGCACAAACATGGTAGCTCTGAGGTTCTTGGAAGAGCTAGTCTGTACCTCCACAAAGGGCTCATATGTCCTAGACTTAGTACTCAACACTATGGGGGTCACTGCACTACCCCCTGTGAATTGCCCTCCCTGGTAAGATCAGACCATAAATCAGTGTAATTTGAAATGATCAGACCTGACACCCCCACAGGAGCAAAAAAAAGAAAAAAAAATGAAAATTTTCTCCACTGTAAACTACAGCCATCTTGACGATGATATAAATAGTTTCAAGCCCCCTCTTAAAACATCCAACAATGGCTCCTATGCGAAGGAGTATGCAAATGCCCTTTATAACCACCTACACAACTGTATAGACCTAGCTGTACCTGACCAGATGAAAACCAGGTCTTCCTGAAAAAACAAGCCACCCTGGTGGACCTCAAGTATAAATAGGTTATATAACAAAAGGAATAAACTGATGCCTAAGAACAAGAAGGAAGTTACTCACCAGAAGAAGAACACCCTCCACAGCTTGAACAAGGAAATCAGATATTTTGTAAAGTCCTCTAAAGCTAGTTATGTAGCTAAATTAGCATCCCTAGCTAAGGATAATCATAATGCATTCTCTAGCTACATCTGAAATCTAAAAAGGAATGCCCAACTATGTGCCAAACCTATAGTGGAGGGTACATCTCATACTGAACCTGAGGAAAGTGCCAACCTGCTAGCCGACAGGTTTGGCACAAACTTCACCCCCTGTCCCCACCAACCATACCCCAAAGCATATTTGACACCAGTCCTCTGCCTTGTATCTCCAAAGAGCAGGTCATGTCCAAAAACATGACCTCTGTGGGACCAGATAACATCACAGGCTACTTACCAGTCTAAACCAAGACCTAGTGGAACTACTTGGCCATGTCTTTAACTTCAGCCTGAGCACTGGCATTGTTCCAGCAGAGCAGAGAACAGCAACAGTAATCCTCCTGCACAAAGGAGGTCCATCAACAGACCCTGGAAACTATAGACCCATAAGCCTAACTAGCCTTATCTGCAAGGCCATGGAAAGAATCATCATGGACCTTATCAACAAAGACATAGGTGAACTTCAAACTCTTGCCCCAACCCAATTTGGCTTTGTTAAGGGTAGATCATACTGAACCTGGTGGACCTCTTTGAGAATGTCACCAAAGCCTTTGATGAAGGCAAAACTGTGCATACTGCTTAGCTTGATTTAGCCAAGGCTATTGACACAACCCCCCACTCAGGTATCACTGAGAAACTCTCCTAGCTGGGGATTAACCCATACATCACTAGATGGGTAGCCAACTCACTCACCACCAGAACGCATACTGTAAATGTTGGGGATTCAACCTCTACCAGTAGACCAGTGGTGTACCACAACAATCTATGTTGGTCTGTCTACTGTTTGGAATCTATTCCTTGGATGTCCAGGTGATTGTATATTGCCTTTAATTATCCAAGTTCGCTGATGATTGCAAACCAGGTACAATCACTGGGTCCCCAAATTATGTTAACATATTACAAAAGGGACTAACACAGGCAAATGATTGGTGACAAAGCTATGGACTAACACTAAATGCAAAAAAGTGCATTATTATCCCCTTTGGCAAAGCGGAAGTTCCTGCAAATTACAGTATTGACAGAACCCCCTAATTTCAAACCCAGTGGTGCAAGATTTGGGAACACAGGTTGATAATTTAAACTTTGCCATGTGTCCACAGTAGTAAGGAGAGCATTCTCTGTTGTGCATCTCATAATTAAGGGCATAGCATCTAAGAATAAGGATGTTATAACTCCTCTGTATTCAACCATCATCAGACCACTAATAGAGTACAATGCTCCCTTTTGTATGTACCTCACCTGACACCTGCAGCAGCTGGAGAGACCACAGAGGTTTCTCACCCAAAAAAAATCATGTCCTCCAAACTATAACCTGCATGGAAAGACTGAAAGCCCTGTCACTGTACCCTGTATCCTACAAGCTGCTGAGAGATGACTTGTGCCTGGCCTACAGAGCAGTCTCTGACCCTGCCCTAATGGAAATAATGCACATCCGCAAATCAAATGGAACAAGGGTCATTCACTCCAGGGTCTCAACCTAGCCTGTGACATTAACAAAACATGCTGGAAAGACAGATATATCTCCCAGAGATTGCCACTGGAATAAACTACCAATTAAAATGAATCAGAGCTCCTCAATAACCCTATACAAGTGCAACCTAGACAACTGGATAGGTGACCATAAATAAATTCATGCTGGGAGTTGCACCTATGTCCCTCATAGACAGGGGCAGTCAGTGTTGATCATAGACTCACTCTGGCAATAATGGCCATCTAACCAAGTACAAGTATGGAACACGGGTATAACATGGCTAGGCTTGTAAAGACTCTAGGGCCATTAGTCTAGTAACCTCCTGTGAACCTATGAACCTATTAGTGGGGTCCTGTTTAGCCTAATAGGTCAAACTGGCCTAAGACTGGCCTTGCAGGAAGTCAATGGAAACATTTTTAGATACTATTGGATCTATCTAAGACTTTTGACACAGTATCACATACTAAACTTCTGATCCAATTAACAAAACTTGGCTGCACCCCAAAATCCCTCAGCTGGTTTACATCATACCTGAACACTAGATAACAATCTGTAAAGTGGCATAACGTCCAATCTGATTATCTGTCAGACAACGTAGGAATCCCAGAGGGTTCCATTCTGGGACCACTACTCTTCAACATCTTTATTAATTACCTCCACAAAGTTCCTCAGCTAGGTAAAATTATCCAATATGCTGACGATTCGACAATAATCTCTACTTCAAACAATTTCTCTGACCTCCTCACAATTACTCAAAATTCTTTTACAGAGATTGAATCATGGCTAAACAATTCACAATTGCTACTAAACACCATAAAAACAAAACTATTATTCTCTTCAAAACCACCAGATATAGACTTCAAAAACTTATTGGAACTGAAATAGAAATAGTAAAATCTGCCAAATGGTTTACCTTCATTTTATTGCACATGGTGTGTACGATCGTCCTGTTGTGCAACCCGTATTACCGAAATACGGAGAACTTTGAAGGATCATATGTTGAAAATGGTTTGCTGGAAAGCCATTTCCGACATTTGATCCATGTGTTTAAATGGCAAAAAAGCATTCGCTTATTTGCCATTCAAATGCATGGTGAATCGGCATTGTCATTTTTTGCAGCCGTACTTTCGGAATTATGCACGTCGGACACACGGCAGATGACAATTCAAAGGTAAACCCTGCCAAACTACTAGGCATTACAATTGATGACAAACTCACCTTTGAAACACACATTCTCAATACAATAAAGAAAACACTTTAAACTTGGCAAACTTTATCGTCATAATCTTTACATGGACAAAAACACCAAAACAAAACTTGCAAGTATCTTACTCATCCCTGCTCTAATGGTAGTGCCATCTTTAATAACCTTCACTCATTCCTCAGCAATAAATTTCAGTCTTGTTACTATAAAGTAGCTAAATTTGGCTCACGAAAGCTTAACCGCTCACACACCACTGCCAAGCAATCTCTGAACTGAACTGGTCAGATTTCCCAAACTATCTTTGCTATACCTAACTAATGCTAGCCTATAAACTAATTTATAAACCAAATACCTGCGCAGTGCTCATATCAATACTACAGACTTATATTCCTTCACGTACCCTAAGATCCTCCAACAAATTGCTAATAAGTGTAACCAGCCCAACAAAAGAGCTGGACAATGCTTGTTCTCCCATAGCATTGCTAAAAAATGGAACTCCTTACCTTCCCATATTACCCAAATATACTGTATAAAGATAAAGTAGCATTAAAAACGTACTTCCTACATAACCTCAAATGTCAATGCAAATCAAACAAACCACCATAAAACCTTCACTACTTATTTCTAACCCAGTTCCATAGTTCAAAATAACTTTTACCCTGACAGCAACCCAGCTCTATTACCGCTATAACTGCTCGGCAAGAACTGCCATGTTTTTTTCATGCAATGCCAAAAAAAAGCAACTCAAGCTTTGTACTATACTACCAACTGTTATCTACATTTATTTAAGTTCTGATACACACTGATAAGTTTTATACTGTCTATGTATTCTACTTTTATCATTTTTTTTTTAATTTTTGCATATTTTCACTTTTAAAATGTTTTTGTCAAATGTCTATATTTTTATTTGACTGTATTAATTGTGGAGCTTTATTCCCTGGGCCTCCACTGAAAATGGGTTCCTGGCCCAGTGACTTTCCTGGTCAACAAATGTTAATAAATAAATAAATAATAGATCTGGTATGCAATAGTTCAGATACAATTAAATATATCTGACTCATTCTTGAATATAATGAACTTTTTCTCATGTATTTGTCTAAACATAGCACTCAGCTTGAGAGAACTGAAAGATTAATAACTAAATATATCAGCAGCCTCAAAAATCTTAGTTATCAAGACAAACTGGTAACCCTTTCTCTTACAGACTCTTATGTGCCAATCTGAGTCTAACCTTAGGAGCCATGAAAGATCCAGTCCTCTTTGATATGCTATTACTTCAGGGAACTAATGATAACTTAAATACCTGGTTAAAGGAACTAAACATTTACCAACATATAAATGAAACACATTGGCTTGATAGATTCATATCCTAATGTATGTTTCACCTCTGCAATGATCTTTGATTACATGTCAAACAGAATAGCACCAGATAGCGAAGCGGTAAATGTGTTCACCTCCCATGCACAAGGTTTGATCCTGACCTCCGGCCAATTCATTATCTCCGGCCATTGCATTATCTACTTGTGCTTCTGTGGGAGTCTTTCCCCCCACTCATGCTGAATGTTTCCATCTGAAATTCACCCATGAATAAATGACATTTAAGGGTTGATACGAATACACCACAGTTTCTAAGCACAATCCCAGCACAAAAGGCAATAGCAGACACGTCAGGTAGTCCCAAAAATTTAATACAGAACATTTTTGGGACTACCTGACGTGTCTGCTATTGCCTTTTGTGCTGGGATTGTGCTTAGGAACTGTGGTGTATTCGTATCATTGGTGGACTGTTCCTAGTGACATTTAAGGGTTGAGAGGGTGGCCTGATGGTTAAGGTGCTTGCCTTACAAGCACAAGGTGCAGGGTTTGAGTCTCTCAAGGGATAATTGGCTAGGCTTAAAATGGCTCGCAAAGGCAGTTAGCCTAGTGCTAATCTATGATCCTAATCATCTTCAAAATAAGCCTAGATAATTTGATAGGCAGCCTTAACTTCTCCCCTGGTCAATCTTGCATTGCCCTGCTTGCGGCAGGAAGGAACTTTTGATTTTTTTTTAACTAGGCTTTTAATGGTCTACAGACTACCACTTATTCATTTTTATTCTTTGATACACATTTTATCCATTTCCTAGAGATATGCAAAGTAGAACCTAGTGGGCGGTGGTTACATGGCAGAGAAGCTAATGCTGGACTAGATGTCAGTCTGTCACAGGATACACACACACACGCACACGCGCACACACACACACACACACACACACACACACACACACACACACACACACACACACACACACACACACACGCACACACACTCATTTATTTCAGAGACAGCTATGGGCAGTTTAGAGAATGATCAGTTCACCTACAACATGTTTTTCAGATGTGGGAGAAAAGTGGAATACCTGGTAAAAACTTATATGACCAAAAAGGTTGTACAGACTTTGCACAGATGGCACCATTTTAAAAAATAGAATGGAAGATCCGAATGCTGGGACACAGCCATGCTAACTGCTGCAGATAAGTCATCATAGATAAAGTCCCTTACCATATCCTAGCTATTTATAGGTCGCCACCTATCCCTTACAAATCTCCAAACTCATACTTAAACCTACTAGAGACACTCACCATCCAGCCAAATGCCCTATTGAGTTGGGATTTTACTCCTCTATTTAGAGACATAGCAAATCTGCTGGCAGAAAAATTTAGCTCAAACTTCACCCCCCCCCCCACGCTACCCCTGTAAAATCCCTTCTTGCATATCCTCCGACCTGTCAGTAGGGACAAGGTCTTGCCATTGCTTGACAATTCCAAAAACACTGCATTAGTGGGCCCCAACAATATTCCAGGCTGCTTCCTAAATAGCTCAAAACATAACCTTTCAGGACCACTTCAGGCACTTTTAACTACAGTATCAAAACAGGTTCTGAATCAAGTGAATGGAGGAGTGCAATGATCATTCCTCTTCACAAGAGTGGTCTATAAACCAACCCTGGAAACTACAGACCCATCAGTCTGACAAGTCTAAAATGTAAAGTCATGGAAAGAATTATCTTGGAAATGATCAACAAGGACATTAGCAACCTACAGACACTGGATCCATTCAAGTTTGGCTTTGTCAGGGACAGGTTTTGCCTACTTAACCTCACAGACTTCTTCAAGACAGTGAATGCAGGGAAGGTGGTGCATAGCCTTCTTTGACTTGGCTGAGTCATTGGCAAATTCACAGACCTAGGCATAGATCCCTACATAACTTACTGAATTGCCAGCTGGATCACAGATAGGACCCCATTAATCAGGACTGGTGTGCTCACCTCCACCAAGAAACCGGTCATCAGCAGAGTACCTAGGGGAACCATGCTGGGTCCACTCCAGTTTAGCATCAACTTTTTGGAAGTCATAGCTGGGAGTTATCATAGATTCCCCTTGTCATACTAACATGTTGCAAGAGGGCCTAATATAGACAAATCACTGGTGCCAAAACATCAGTTTAAAACTCAATGCCAAGAAGTATATTACAGTGCCCCTTGGAAAGCCATCCATACATGCCAATTACTCAGTCAATAAAACACCCCTAAGAGGTGTTCTATAGTTATGGATCTGGGAACATATGTAGACAATAGTCTGGCCTTTGACCAACATATAGCCAAGATGGTACAGAAGTAATTTTCTGTTGCCCAGTTTATAAGTAAGAGTATGGAAACCAGATCTAAGGAAGTTAGAGCACCACTTTACTCAGCCCCTATCAGACCCATCATTGAGTACAAGGCCCCTTTGACATGTACCTGACCAGGTATTTGCAACAGTTGGAAAACCCACAGAGGTTCACCAGAAGAATCCAGGGAATTAACACACTGTCTTACAGAGATCACATTAAAGCCCTATCAATATACTCAGTTTCCTACAGGTTATTTAGAGTCAGTCAATGCCTGGCATAGAAGGCATCCTCAGATCCAGCCCTGATGGATCTTTTACACATCTGCAAATTGACGAGCCCTATAATCACACTAGATCAAAGGATTTAATATTTGCCTCTGACATAAATCAAACATGCTAGTTTGGACAATATGTGCCTTAAAAGATCCCTGTGCTATGGAATAGGCTTCCCACCCATGTAAAACAGATTTCATCCACAACCCTATTCAAAAATAACCATGACCATTGGATGAGAAATTGTAAATTCACCCTGGTCTGGCACCCATGCCTGTAATGGACAGAGGCAGACAGTAAGTAAAATATTACCTAACATACCCTCCCCCCATATAGCCCTTAGACAACTGCAAATTAAAATAAATCCCCAATAGATATCCAAGGTACATGGGGAAACAAATAGGTTGGACTGCATGGCTACGTTTATAAAGGGCCTAGTAACCTAGTAAATGCTCATGAACCTATAAAAGGTAACAATCATGGCTTCTATTTTGTGTCTGTGAATTAAAAATTTTAGCAGTTATGCCAGACCCCAAAACCATTAGCACATCATTTCTCATCAGTAGACATGTACATTAATGGAATCACCTCAGCCCTTAGCATTCCAGTTCTCAACAGCGGCCATTTTTGTCTCCCTGCACTCCCACCTCCTCAAGTGAGCAATTAGTGCAGAAAGTGATATATCTATATCAACTTCCTAATCTTCGCACATAAGAATTCCAATGTCCTGTTTTATGCAGATGACATAATATCGGGAAAGTCTCTTGTGACCATACATAATACTGTTAATGTTACCCTGGCAGATTTATTTCAAGCTCTTACCATTGGTCAAAAGCTTGGACTAAATCAGTCAAGAGCCAAACAACATAAAAGGCAACCTATTTACTGAGTGCAACAATGTCTTCCATGGTAAATGTTACAGTGAAATTCGGACTTTCCATTGGTTAGCAGAGTGTTTGGTTGTCTGTTACATCAGCCATTACCGTTTCCTGGGGTGAGGACATTATTTCCCTGAAATATTCATTTTGTTGGCAGTATTGTTTGCTTATCTTATTGCAAAGGTAATTAATGGCTGTACTTAAACAGATATTTTGTAGAGTGAGCTGTACAACCACAAAAACATTGATTTAATAACAAACAGAATGTTAAGGGTCTGAAGACAGAGTGTCATACTAAAATATCAGTGAGGTAAAAGTGCTGGCTACCACCTGGCTGCTCTGACCATCCATCATGCTCTCATTCACCTGTTCTCAAATATGACATTTCCTGGTGTCATTTATAAAATTCATACTGCTCTATTACAAGTACTTGCATGCTAGTTTTTGTAACACACTTCCTCGCTACCACTAGTTTACTAGTCCAATTTCCCATAACTGTTTAGCCCTCCAAACATGTGACTCTGTAACAGTGTATAGCTCTACCAGATCCTTGACTCTAATGGTAAATCACCCATCCAATTTCTAATGAAGCTCTTTCTTCCTTACCCTAAATCTCCAGTCCATCTCCAACACTAAAGTACCTCATTGATCTGTACCCTAAACACCAAATTGCAGTTCCTGGATCCATAACCCTAATCCTAAAACTATGGCCCCTCTCCCTAAACCCCTCTTTTTCCTCCCTAAATCTAAAACTCTCTACATGCTCCCTAACCATAAAATTCCCTTCCTGCTCCCTAACCCTAAAACTTGCATCCAACATCCTAACCCTAAAACTCTCCTCCTGCTCCCTAAATCAAGTCATTGCCTCACTATATAATCCCAAACCCTCCTAATCTCTCCAAATGGCTGCCACAGTTACCTCATCAAAATGTGAATAATATGTTACACTAAATTCTGGTAGCTCCTTGCCAAACTCATATTTGTGTTCAAGGGCAAGCTACAGCCTACACTAACTACAAGGTGTTTGAGGGCAAGCAATAGCCTACACTAACTACAAGATGTTCAAGGGCAAGCAACACCCTACACTAACTACAAGATTTTCAAGGGCAAGCAACACCCTACACTAACTACAAGAATTTCAAGGGCATGCAACAGCCTACACTAACTACAATATGTTCGAAGGCAAGCAACAGCCTACACTAACTACAGTATGTTTGAGGGCAAGCAACAGCCTACACTAACTACAAGATGTTTGAGGGTAAGCAACAACCTAAACTAAATACAATATGTTCAAGGCCATGACTTTGAAACAGTTGTTTTCAAGCACTTGGGTTCATAGATAAATACCAGGCTAGCTGCCCTTGTGAGCCTTTTTTAGGCCAATCCTATTTCCCTCAAAGGTAAGAATTAAAACTCTTTACCTTGTGTCTGTGAGTTAAACACCTTAAACATTATGTCAACCCCTAAACCCCCTTTTTTTCATAAATAATTTTTTGACAACGTCAGAGGGCAACTCCCCTCTTTGGACCATGCCTCCCCTTGGGGAATGTGAAGATATGCGAAGGCTGCCAGCCTAGCTAAATAGAATTTTGTAGATAATTCTGTCATTTGTAAATATTAATATAAGCCACAGGCTTCTTCTCTTAAATGTGAAAAGACTGTATTTGATGTTGAACTGCAAAAACGTAAGAGCAGTGCACTCTGCTGTAAGAAATCTGATAAATCAAGCATTTTTTTACTGTTTTTGATCTCAGGGCTCGAGCAGTGGTGTCTGAACCAACAGATTCTTTCTTTTGTTTTCAGACCAGTGTTAATTGCTAGTATTTGGATATATAATGTCTTTTATTGCTCTAGCTTCCTGACCAGGTGCAAGATCAAAAGGGCTACTAAACTCTGAGTTTCTGTTAGCCTGGGAACCAGAGGAAAAAATGATGTAATCTTAAATGAGTCAGCAGTACTGTGTTATCAATTTAAGGACAGAGAGACTCAGAGCATTTTACATTTGTCTTCAAACATCCAACATCACCAGCACTGTCTTGCTCTATATGTAAGTTTATTTTTTAGAACTGTGATTGCTCTTAGATGTAGCTAGGAAATAGGAAGATTAGACTAGTTTTTCTGTATTGATGTCAGAACTATTCTACTGTATTATTTTAAGCATTTTCCTGTGATTTCTGAACTCTTGACTACCACCGTGTAGTAAGAAGTATTGTCTTGTGTTTTTTATTATTTATTATTAAATAGTTTTAAACCTTTCAACTGTGGCTGTTTTGTGTATAGATAATTTAAGCTCTAGAGTACATTGCATGTATATAGTGATACTGTACTAAACCACTCCAATAAGCCTTGCTGTTCAGTTACACTTACCATTTGGATAATAATATTGCATAGCAATAATTGGACACCCTTTGATAAGAGCCTCATTAGTAGCTGATATTAGTGGTTGGTGCTGGTGATTACTACCTTATAGCCTGGCAGGAAGATGCATATCTGGAGAACCTGTGCCAGCCTTCCACCCAGGAGTGTCTGCGTGTTTGTATATAACTCATATCTTAAAGTGTGTGTGTGTGTGTGTGTGTGTGTGTGTGCGTGTGTGTGTGTGTGTGTGTGTGTGTGTGTGTGTGCGTGTGTTAGCTACTTGGGCAGGGACTCAAAACACTGGTTGGGTAGAGAGGGTGCTGGAGTTTTAGCTTTACCACTAGGCTGAAAACTGTAACCTATAGCTGTGCCAGTGGGGAGTCTTATTGGGGATCTGGAGAGAAGGGAGAAACCAGCCCCAGACTGTCTGTGATCTCCGTGTGCTCTTAAGAGAAATTGCACTTTACTGTGTTTGTATTTGTTATCCTTCCCAATGTGGATGCCCCTCACTGGTGTCAGTGGTGAGGATTGAGGCTCCTTGATTACTGGGCCAGGGCATGGGCATCACATATTAATTGTTTGGCAGTGGTGGGATACCCACACCACATATTAATTGGTTGGCACATACTAATTGGCTTGTAGTGGTGTGGATAGTGAATTCCTGTAGCTTGTGTACAGTGATCACTGAAGGTGTTTTTGTATTCTAAATCAGCCATGCAGTGAATATTCAGAGTTCAGATCACAATTGTTTTATTTCTTTTGTGAGCTTAGTTAATCAGGGAGAGCAGGAAAACATGTCAGCAGAGGTGTATGGAAAGCTGACAAGGAGCCAGTTGGCTGAGATGTGCCAGGCTAAAGGACTGGTGCAGGAAACCTGACTAGGGCAGACCTGATTGCAGCTTTTGTCACAGCTGCATCAGAATACAGCAACCACGAAGATGATCAGACTGGTCGTGGAGATGTACAACACTCAGGGAATGGACAGCTCAACCTTTCTGCAGAAGACTAAAAAATCCATCTGGAGCTAAAGAGACATGAGTTGGAGGCCAGGCATTTGGAGATAGAAGCCGAGGAAAAGGAGCGGCAAAGGTAGCATGAGAAGGAGATGCTGACATTTCACCAGAGTCATGGAGGTAATGGGGAAGGGAGTAACTGGACCCCAGAAGCTCAAAAGGTCACTACATTTCTTCCACAGTTTACAGAGGGGGATAACTTTGATAATTTCATTCATATGTTTGACAGGGTATGTAAACAGTATGATGTTGACCAAAGGCTCTGGGTATGATTCCTGACCCCCTTACTCCATGGTAAAGCTGTCACTATTTTGTCCAGAATGTCTGACGTTGACTGTTTCAATTATACTGCTGTTAAGAATTGTTTGTTAGAATTTTTTAAGCTAACACTGGAAACTTATAGGAAAAAGTTTCATGAGCATAGACGCAAGGTAGATGAAAGTGTGTGTGAATATGTTGCTGTACTGAGTACTTATTTTCATAGGTGGGTGAATGGATGTCAGGTCACCACTTCTGAAGGGCTGGCAGACCTTTTGGTGAGGGAATGAGCCCTTAGCACTTTGCCTGAGGACATGAGGATCTGGTTAGCTGATAGACAATGTGCTACTTCAGAGGAGTTGCAGAAGAAAGGAGACCTATACCTAGCAAGCAGGGCATCCCTGCACAGGAAAGGGACCCCAGTACTGCTCATGGGTCTAAAGAAACCCATGGTGGGCAGCCCAGACTGCACCTACAGAATCTGCCAGTAGTATGGGGAAGCCACTAGTCTAGGTACACATCCAGGACCTATGGTTAAATGTTTTGAATGCAACCAGTGGGGCCATGTGGCATACAGATGTCCACGGAGGCAAGGTGGTGAACAAAAGGTGAGAGAGCCAGTAAGTGGGAAAGACAAAATGCCAATAGTAGGTTGTCTTGAGATAACAGGGGTACTGAGCTACCATCCTGCAGATATCCTGATAGGGAAAGATTTTGATGAGGTAGTACTATGTGTTGATGCAGTTACACGCAGTCAGGCTTTGAGCCAAGCATGTAGGTCTGGCAGCCTGGGGAGACCCAGACAGACTGCATACTTGCAGCCAGGACTGGTTAGGTGGTTACTTCAGGGAGGAAGCTACCCTGTAGCAGTGTGACTGAAGGTGAGCCACAGTTGCTTGTGGGTACTGATGTTAACTTGGACAGAGTGACTGCAAAGTTAGAAGTGAGTAGTAGTACCCAGGCTGACAGTAAGGCCCCACTGTCAGAGGATGCCATACTTCCTGTGGAAGGGGAGCTGGGAAGGATTACAAAGAGAGAGAGTTGAGACAGGCTCAGGTCTCAGATCCTACATTGCAAGGTCTGAGAGAGGTAGCTAGTGAGGGACCTGATTCTCAAGGGAAGGGAGAATCTGTATACTGGGAAAAAGGGTTACTGTATAGAGAATGGACCCCTGAGGGAGGGCTAGAATGTGAGAGAATACAGCAGTTGGTAGTGCCTAGAGCCTACCCTCTGGCACTTCTAGCCATAGCCCATGATATTCCCTTTGCAGGTCATATGGGCATAAAATGTACAAAGAGAAGTATTCTGCAGAACTTCTATTGGCCTGGAATTTCCAGAGATGTAACAGGGTACTGCAGGACCTGAGAGCAGTGCCAAAAGGTAGGCAAGGCCAGAGACAATGTGAAAGCTCCTTTGATGCCTTTGCCTGTGATTGAGGAGCCATTTCAGAGGGTAGGTATGGATATAGTGGGGCATCTGAGTACCCCCAGTTCCACAGAGAAAAAGTATATCCTAGTGGTAGTAGATTATGCTACAAGATACCCTGAGGCAGTGGCTTTGTCCTCCATTGAGGCAGTAAAGGTGGCAAATGCTTTGTTATTTTCAGCAGGGTAAGTTTCCCAAAAGAAATACTGACTGACAGAGGTGCCAATTTCATGTCAGATCTGCTTGCTTGTCTGTGGATGTACTGCAGGATGAAGCACCTGAAGACCACCCCTACCATCCCCAGACTAATGGTATTGTTGAGAGGTTAAACTGTACAATCAAGTCCATGCTACTGGCAATTGCAGACCAGTTTAAGAGGGAGTGGGACAAAAATTTGCCCCATCTGTTGTTTGCTTACAGAGAGGTTCCCCAGTAATCCGCAGGTTTTTCACCCTTTGAGTTGCTGTATGGGCATAAGCTGAGGAGACCTCTAGATTTAATTCAAGATGAGTGGGAAGATGTGTGAATCTCACAAGGAGTATGTTGTGGCATATGTCCTAAACCTCAGGACAAGGCTTAGGGAACTCATGGGCTTGGTCCAGGAGTACCTGGCAGAAGCCCAGCAACAGAAAAAGGTATGGTATGACAGGAATGCTCGAGCTAGAGAGTATGCTGTAGGGCTGCAGGTAATGGTTCTCATTCCTGTCAGACACAATAAGCATCTTGGGAGGGAACCTACAAGGTGGTAAGACAGGTAAGTGATGTTAACCACATGGTGGAACTGCTAGGCAGGAGGCAGGGGCACAGATTGTACCATGTTAACATGATGAAACCTTAACATGATAAGGAGGTCCTTGTGCTGAGTATTTTCAGTGGGTTGCAGGAGGAGTCTGAGGGAGATCTGATGACTGATCATCTCAGTGAGGCTCAGACAGACACCTCAGTGGAAGGGGTAGCAATGTCCCAGCAGCTATCTCCTACTCAAGGTCAAGAAATCCGATCAGTGTTACAGGAGTTTGTGGACATGCTCACTGGGATGGATACAGGACCCCAAAGGCCGATTAGGCAGGCCCCTTATAGGGTGCCTGAGAGAGTTAAACAGACTCTGAGGGAGGAGATACAGCAAATGTTGGAACTAGGAGTAATTCAAGAGTCCAACAATGACTGGGCCTCGCCAGTGGTGCTGGTGCCAAAGAAGGATGGCAGCACCAGGTTCTGTGTTAACTACAGGAAATTAAATAGTCACACAAAGTCAGCTGCTTACCCCATGCCTAGGACAGATAAGGCCCAAGAGCAGCTGGGTGGGGCTAAGTATCTTACAACCATTGATCTTACCAAGGGTTACTGGCAGCTGCCCTTGACTCCCAGTGCTAAAGAGACATCAGCCTTTGTGATTCCTTTTGGCTTGTATGAGTTCACAGGGATGCTCTTTGGGGATGTAAAATGCCCCAGCGCCTTTCCAGAGGCTGGTAGATCACATCCTAACAAGAGCAGGAGGGTTTGCCCTTGCTTATCTAGATGATATTGCCATCTACAGACATTCCTGGCAAGAGCACCTTCAACATGTCAGGGTGGTGCTGTGCAGGCTACAGAGGGCAGGGCTGATCATTAAGCCAAACAAATGTCAGGTGGGTATGGCAGAGCTCTCCTACCTGGGACATAGAGTGGGGAGTGGTAAAATCAGACCAGAATCTGCCAAAGTGGAACCCATTGAGGCATTGTTAGGGACAGCAGGGTACTAGAGAAAGTTCGTCCCCAGTTATAGTACCATAGCTGCTCCCCTCACAGAGCTGACAAGGAAGAACAGGCCAGATAAGGTAGTGTGGACCCCCAGCGTGTGAGCAGGCATTCCAGAAGCTTAAAGAAGCTTTGGGAGGACCACCTGTGTTACCCAGTCTAGATTACAGCAAATAATTTGTTGTGCAGGTGGATGCTTTGAACCATGGGATGGGGGGCTGTACTTACCCAGATTTCTTCAGAGGGAGAAGAGCATCCAGTGGTTTATCTCAGTCATAGGCTCCAACCCAGGGAGGAATGCTATGCAGCTGTAGAAAAGGAATGTCTAGCCATAGTGTGGGCACTACAGAAACTTCAGCCTTATTTGTATGGAAGAAAATTCACTGTAGTGTCAGATCACAATCCCCTAACATGGTTAAACAGAGCCAGCCAGCAAAATGCTAAGTTGCTAAGATGGAGCCTAGTGTTGCAAGCATATATGTCTGTGCAGCACCACAGTGGGACTAGCAATGCTAACACAAATGGGCTCTCAAGTCAGGGAATGGAGTAAGATATACTCAGATAGACCTAACCCTCTCAAGCAAAGTTTCTCAAGGGTCACTTGAAAAACTAGCTTAGGTTCTCCGGGGGGGGGGGGGTATGTGAAGATATGTGAAGGCTGCCAGACTAGCTAGACAGAATTTTGTAGATAATTCTGTCATTTATAAATTTTAATATAAGCCACAGGCTTGTTCTCTTAAATGTGAAAAGACTGTATTGGATGTTGAACTGCAAAAATGCAACAACAGTGCACTCTGCTGTAAGAAAGCTGATGAGGCAAGCATGTTATGACTGTTTTTGATCTCAGGGCTCAGAGCCAAGGTGTCTGAACCAGCAGATTATTTCTATTCCTTTGAGACCGGAGTTAATTGCTAGAATTTGCATGCATAATGTCTTTTATTGTTGTAGCTTCCTGACCAGGTGCAAAATCAAAAGGGCTCCTAAACTCTGAATTTCTGTTAGCCCGAGAACCAGAGGAAAAAAATGATGTAATCTGAAATGAGTTAGTAGTACTGTGTTATCAGTTTAAGGACAGAGAGACTCAGAGCATTTTGCATTTGTTTTTAGAACATCCAACATCACCAGCACTGTCTTGCTCTATATGCAAGTTTATTTTAGAGCTGTGATTGCTCTTAGATATAGCTAGGAAATAGAAAGATTAGACTAGTTGTTTTTCTGTATTGATGTCAGAAGTATTCTACTGTATTATTTTAAGCATTTTCCTGTGATCTCTTAACTCTTGACTAGCACTGTTTACTAAGAAGTATTGACTTGTGTTTTATTATTTATTATTAAATATTTTTAAACATTTCAACTGTGGCTGTTTTGTGTATAGATAATTTAAGCTTTAGAGTGCATTGCATGTATATAGTGATACTGTACTAAGCCACTTCAATAACCCTTGGGGTTCAATTTTGCTTACCATTTGGATAATAATATTGCACAGTAATAATTTCACACCCTTTGCTAAGGGCCTTATTAGTAGCTGATATTAGTGGTTGGTGGCGGTGATTACTACCTTATAGCCTGGCAGGAAGGGGCATATCTGGAGAACCTGTGCCAGCCTTCCACCAGGAGTGTCTCTGTGTTTGTATGTAACTCATATCTTGAAGTGTGTGTGTGTGTGTGTGTGTGTGTGTGTGTGTGTGTGTGTGTGTGTGTGTGTGTGTGTGTGTGTGTGTCAGCTACTTGTGCAGGAACATGAAGCACTGGTTGGACAGAGAGCTTGCTGGAGGTTTTAGCTTAACCACTAGGCTGAGATCTTTACCCTACAGCTCTGCCAGTGGGGAGTCTTAATGGGGATCTGGAGAGAAAGGGAGAAACCAGCCCCAGACTGACTATGATCTCTGTGTGTTCTTAACAGAAATTGTACTTTACTGTGCGGGTATTTGTTATCCTTCCCAATGTGGATGCCTCTCACTGGTGTTAGTGGTGATGACTGAGGGTCATTGATTGCTGGGCCAGTGCACGGGGATCACAGGGAGCATCGTCAATAAGTGCCATCCCTCCCAGGACAGGTATGTCTGTCCCTCTCTGGTGCTCTATCAATCACCCAAGCTGCTAAAAGAACCTGTGAGGTCTGAGCTGTATTTGGGGCTTTATTCCTCTTTACCATTTGAGAGGGACTTGAGCTCTTGTATTAGAACCAGTTTGTACACATATGTGTTTGTTTAAGTATCTTTATTGTACTTAGTTGACCATCAACTAGATCAAAGCAGATTTCTTAAATAACACCTCCAGTAATGGAATGGGATCTAGCATAGTACAATGTAATGGCCACAATAGACACACGTGTGTGTGTGTGTGTGTGTGTGTGTGTGTGTGTGTGTGTGTGTGTGTGTGTGTGTGTGTGTGTGTGTGTGTGTGTGCGTGTGTGTGCTTGCGTGTGTGTGTGTGTGTGTGTGTGTGTGTGTGTGTGTGTGTGTGTGTGTGTGTGTGTGTGTGTGTGTGTGTGTGTGTCTGGAGAGAGAGACAGATAGAGAAACAAACAGACAGACCCAAACATAAAACATTCACAACATCTTGCTTGGCTCTTGCTGCTTAAATTATTTATGAATGTTGTCACTCTGCAGCAATTTTAAATTAATGCAGTTTAGCTTAAAGCCAATTCAGATAGATTTTGCAGCCTTTCAAGTTTCTGTAGCTGTTTGCAAAAGATGAAATATAAATTGAAAGTATAAAGTATGAAAGTATGTGGCAGTGTACCTTTAATGTAACCTAGTGCATTACAAAACACATGCTTTGATATAGGAAAGGACCAGTGAATGCTTATCTGTACATATTCTTACATAATTTCATTTATTCACTGATTGGTCAGGTGAGGCTCATTTACTAAAAGTAATGCCGAGTGGTACGGTGGTAGCGTTGTTACCTCACAGCAAGAGGTTCTCCCGTTTGATTCTTGGCTGGGCTTGGGAGTGCCTTCTGTGTGGAGTCTGCATGTCTTCCCTGCGGTTGGGTAGCGTTCGAAAGACATACATGCGTAAATGGGCGTGCCTTCGTTGAAGGTTGGGCGTCGAGCTGGCACCTTGGCATTTCATAAAAATCTACTGCCAATCATTAGCGGACCAGAGTTCCTCTGTGGCGACCCCTTACCGGGAAAAGCCGAAAGACAAACAACAACCTCATTACCTAATCTGGAATTTAGGTCCTTTTTATTAACTTGCTCATCTGCATAATATGCATGTGAATGCAACAAGCATCTTACCTGCAGTTTGTTGCTTGCAGCAGCTTATAATGTTTCCTTTTGTTGCATCATCTGACAGCATTTATTTTTTACACAAAGGTATAACATAAAGGACAACAGCAAACATTGACAAGGTCATATTATCTGCAGGCAAAGGCATATCATATATAGTTAGTTTTTCAGTAATCCGATGTGATTCTATGCCATCTTTCTTTCCTCTTCTAAATTCATAGTAAATGTGTTATTAAAATGCATTATTGTTTTATTTCTAACTCTGTGTTAGTCTTGGTGTATACTTCTCAGAATGCTTCCTTATGGATCTTCAGTATCTGACCAAACATATTTTGTGGATGGACTTTCCCAAAGTTATTTTACTGGAAACTATCTTTGAAAAGACAGCGAGAAGAGGACTTCAGCTCTTTTATATACATGATATAAAGGGCTTTGTTTCTAACACCTGCTTAGTAATGCCACACACTGGAAATTAGGTTGCTATATTAGATAGAGAAAATGATTTGAAATCATTTTGGTCAAGTTATATCCAACAAGATGGCATTCCAAAGAGCAGATGTTGGTAACAGATATCACTAGCCACCACAAAATGCATTAAGTTATGGTACATTCCTAAAAGCTGTTTTTATTGCTATTGTAATGCATGGAAAGACAAGATCACACTCAAAAAAATGGCCAAATTGCATCCTGGTTCAGCACTGCTATAGTTTGACAACAGACCTTAGCAATGTTTATAGGGTGCTTAACAATTGTCAAGCATTCCTTAGCTGCTGTTAAGGTCGTGTCTGCACTAAAACCAGGCAGTGTTGACCAGTAAACAACAGCAGCATGACAAGAAAAGGCTTCATTTCACTTCCTGTTTCTGTCTGCTAGCAGTTAAAGTGCACACACTACTCACGGTACATCTACTTCCTTTACACAGAGAATATGTACGGACATCAAACACTTCCCTACTGCTTTACCATCATTCAAAGCTGGCACAACATTTCTCATGTTTTTTTTTTAAACCTAACTTTTGACTACTTTGTTGTACATCAAATAGGATACATCTTCATGCACTACAAAGAGTGGATCAGCTGAACATATGTTTTCTCGACATGAATACCGAGATTCACTTCTTGAGAATTCCTTTGCATCCATGTTTCAGACACATAATAAATAAGTTATGATTGGCAACTTACTCTTAATCCCCTGTATTATTATTGTTATTTGCTGTGTAGCTAGAATATGATAAGATGGTTTTATACTTAGAAGAGTTGCTGTTGAGGCTGAGGAAAAATATCCAGATGTTTGCTATGCATCTATATTATGGTGTTGCCATAATTTTTATTCTTGTAATTAATATTGCCAATTAGAAAAGAAAAAAAAATCAAGCTCCGTTTTATAACAGAAAGCTATAGAGCAAAGTGAAAATGTATGTGTATTTCTTTAAAACAATTCTTCTTTAAGGCAAATCAGATTAGGACTACTCTAAATGCATTTAATCTTTTTTTCTGTGTCACTATTGAACACTGATAACTCAAGATACAAGATATTGTTACTGCTGAAAAAGATGACACATTAGGGAACATATTAGATACATACCTAACACACCCTAGAGCAGTTCGAGGTAGATTTAATAACTTCTCTTACTTCATCTGTGAAAATTTATCCTTTGTTTATATATCTGCAGTCACAAAACCAGTATCTGTTTCAAAACACTAGCCCATTAAATTTCATAAAAGTTGAAATCCCCTGTACCTCTAAAGCTCCCCTGTTGCTTTCTAAGTGCTACAAATATATAATTCTTCTCTGTGCTTGAGGTTGTTTTGCAGTGTTATTTAAATGAATGCATTACTATGTGTGAAATGAGCTGCTAATAAGTTTTATGTCTGGGTGGCCAGCTATGCATTTAAAGTTTGCTCTGGCACTGTGGGCTTCCAAACGCTTCTGATGTCAGTTTGAAAGCATGACATCTCAGTGGAAAACATAGCCCTGAGGTCATTGAACTATTTATGCATAAAATTAATCATCCTGACTATTTTTTTATTCTGCGCATTAATACATGCAGTGTTTATATGATGGCCCTTTTCTGTTGAGAATAAAGCAAACTTGTTCAGTTTAAAAATTATTCATAAAGGTTCTATGCTTCAGTGACAGAATACATATTCCATGGATTTAGAACTGCAGGATAACAACAATTTTAAAAAAAGGAGCTTTGTATATAGACCATGTATTATATACTGTTTGTGTTACTTGCAGTTCACAAGCACAAAACATGAAATTCTGGTTCCCATGAGATTCAACCAGATTATACTCTTCACACACACAAATTTTGTAAATCCTTTGAAATCTGTTTTACTACGGATTTTTTTTTTTTTGTTACAAATTTTATCACATTTTTAGGAGTAAAATCATCATCATCGCTCCCCTTTTTCCCTATTTTTTTTACATGGAGTCAGGGTGTCGTGCCAGCTGTCACCATTTCTCTCAATTCAGTGCCGCTCTTCTATCTTCTTCAACAGTCATGCCTGATTAATGCAGGTCTTATCACACACACAATCCATCCATCTCTTTGTTTGATGCACTGTTTTCCTTTTACCTTCTTCCTGTCTGTCTCAGATTTTCTTCACCAGATTGTCTTCTGCTTTTCTGTACATGTGCTCAAACTACAGTAATCTGGGGTGTTTGACATTCTCTGCAAATGGAGCTCCTTTAATTTTTGCTCTGATGCCCTCATTTCTTCATTTGTCCCACAGTGCTCATCCCATCTCAAGCACTTCATCTCCATCACTTTTAATTTCCTCAGCTGCTCTGTCTTCACTGCTCAGGTTTCCGTATCACAAAGTAGTACTGGTCATACCACTGTTTCATACACCTTACTTTTCAACTACCATGGTATTCTTCTGTCATACACTACCCTGACATCCTGCTGCAGTCCTGATTTTAGCTTTGACCACCGCATTCAGTCTTTCCTTCACCTCAACCACCTCTCCCAAGATACTTGAAGCTTTTAACCTATTCCGCTATTTATTATGGAGTTGACTGGCAAGAAAGTTTTATTTGAATTTATATTTTATTTGTTATCACTGTTTTTCACTATTCATAGGTAGGAAGGGATAACTTATTAAGATTTACTTTGATTCGTAATTTGTTGTTTTACCTTTAATTTCACTGTGACGTAAAGGAATTACATCTTTTGTCTGGCTTGCAGAGCTTGTACGATCAGAACAAGTTTACTATACTTACTTTATTAGTACTTGTATATTGTTCATGTGATTTTTTTATCATAGAAGTTGGTTTAAGTTCTCTTTGAATCTGTGGTCACTGATTTTGATTATTCTTTTCTTTTACAATATTTTATTTATTTGAAGCTGCATATGGATGCCTTAAATGAGTATGCAATTAACCATCTGCAAATGCACAAATATTTTATTTTATTTTTATTTATTTATTTATTTATTTTATTTTACACATGTTGACCGGAAATGTCCGACTGGAATGAGGTCCATTTACAGCAGAGGCTCGGGGAGAAAAGCTCGGCGTTAATTAAACAATAATTGCAAAATGTCATAAGACAAGCAAAAAACACACAAGAAATAATACGTATCTACAATGGATTTGTTTTAGCAAGCTTAAATTGCAGAAAAATTTGGTCCCAGATGGCAGTCAACTGAGGGGTTTCCAACATTGTAGAATGAAGACAGTAAGAAGAAGTAGTGAGGAAGGTGAGAAGGAGTGGAAGAGAGAAGGAAAGTATTTATGTAATGTATGGACAGAGCCAGGAATCCATAAGATGTGACTTAAGTGAGTTTTTAAACTGTGTTATAGATGATGCAGAAGATACATTATGGGGAGCTTATTCCACTTTCTAGCTATAGTATAAGAGGACAGAGCTTTGCCAGCAGCGTTGTTAGCATTTGAGATACATAGGAGAGTTTTGTTGGTAGAACGGAGAGGACAATTTGCTGAGTATTGGGTCAGTAGTTGGTTTAGTGCTGTAGTTTTGTGAGGATGCCTTAGAATGTTGCAAGCAAGAACTAGTTGGTGGTAACTAAGTAATTGAGGAAGTTCTAGCCACTGTAGTTCCTTTAGGGCTAGGCAGTGATGGCTTCTAAAAGCGGAGTTATTGGCAAATTTCACAGTTTTATTGTAACATAATTCAAGTTTGTCTAGGTTCAATTTCCTGACCTGGGTTAGGATTGGTGCTGCATACATTAGGGTAGACAATAGGTGTGTTTGGGCTAGGGTGATCCATGCTTGATCTGATAGGAAGTTTTTGTGTCTGTATAGAGTTCCCATATTTTTATGAACTTTTTTGATGGTTTGAGAAATATGGACATCAAAGTGAAGATTTTTGTCTATTTCTACACCGAGGAGTTTAGTATGGGGAGACGGAGAAATTACAGTGCCATTACTGGAGGTGATAGTGAAGGAAAGAGGAGAGGTTTCAGATTTGTTGGGGGTAAAAAGGAGTAATTTGGTCTTATTAGGATTTAGGATAAGTTGGATATCAGTAATCCATCTTTCCACGGAGTTGAAGGATTGCTGGGTAAATTGCTGTAAAGTGGTTAGGGATGGGGCTGGGCAGATTAGCGTTGAATCATCTGCGTACTGTATATGTGAGGCATGCTGGGTGGAGGTGTGTAGTTTGTTGGTGAAAATGGAGAATAATAATGGCCCCAATAGTGAGCCTTGTGGTACTCCTATGGTAGTTGGCAGTAGAGGAGATAGCACACCTTGCCATTGGACAGAGTGCTGCCTGTCAGATAGATAGAATGCTGCCTGTCAGATAGATAGTTTTTGAACCAGTGGTGGTGTTGGGAGCTGGAGAGGTAGCAGGGGGTGGCGAAGGACAGGGAGGATAGAGTGTCTAATCGTCTGGTATGTGAGACCATATCAAATGCTTTGGAGAGATCTAAGAATATAGCTGATACAAAATTGTCATTGTTTCGAAGTTGGTTAACCTGATTAGTAAAAGAGAGAAGTGCAGTAGTTCTGCTATGATTTGGGCGGACGCCATACTGTGTGATGGAGAGGAGATTATATAAATTCAGGAAGTGCATAACTTGAGTGTGAATACATTTCTCAAGTAGCTTAGATAGGGGAGATAAGATAGCAATGGGGCAGTAGTTTGATAGGTCGTAGGAGTTGCCACCTTTGTGAAGAGGGATAATGTATGAGACTTTCCATAGTTGAGGTATGTAGGGTTCCTGTATGGAGCGATTGATAAGAATTGAGACAGGGTAAGCTAGGGATTCAGCTGCTAATTTTAGGAAGTTAGTGGGTATACCATCGGCTGCAAGAGTGGTAGGTTTCAGTTTTAAGAGTATTTTTTTAATTATAGAGGTTGGAACAGGTGAGAGAGTAAAGGAAGGTATATTATTGGGACTTGCGGTTGGGGTAGATATAGAGTTATTCTTGGATAGTTGGGCAAATAATGACAGAATAGATTCTGTGAAGTGATGATTAAATTGAGAAGGTATGTCATCATTATTAGTGGTGGTGTTGGGAGCTGGAGTGGTAGTTTTGCTGGGTTTTAGTAGGGAATTGATAGCCTGCCAAAACTTTTGGGGATTTTTGGAGTGTTTGTCTTGGATACCTAGGAAGTAGTTCTGTTTATCAAATGTTGTTTGTTTTTTGGCCTGATTCCTAAGTTGTTGGTAGTTTTGTTTGGCTAGGCTAGTGTTATTCTTTTTCCAGATCTTCCAGGCTTTATCTCTGGACTTTAGTAAGGCTCTTGTGCTCCTATATCTTGTACAGTGTAGTAAATGCTATGCATATTTAAAGGTAACAGCTGGTAACACTATTGATCTGTGTTCCTCATGTCAAAAGTTAGATGATTTGCTTACCATTGTTATAAATAAATCTGGACGTAATGATGATGTTTGCACTTGCCAATTGCACAAGTGCAATCATCTATTGTCTGCAAAGATTATTCAACCCCTGTGAAATAAGACGATGCCCCTGACAACTTTGGAATTCTGGATGCAGGTATTCAGCAATCTGAGGATCCAGTTTGTTTAGAAGGAAACAAAAAAAATAAAGTAAGAAGTTCTCAACAAATAACAAGGAAGAAAAAGCAACTGACTAATGACTGTAAAGGAAAAAGAAGCGTAGTAAAAAGAATTCTGCTTTGTTATGTAACACACTGGTGACAGTGAATGAAGATATCTATCAGAAAACCCGCAGTCTCCAGAAAAAGGCATCACCTTTCCAGAGGAAAAGGTAGAAAAAAATAGGCAAGAGGCAGGTGAAAGGAAGAAATCAAAACTGAACGTGGAAGGACTAAGAAAAAAGAAGAGAAAGACTGATGTTGACTACATGACTCAAGCTGTGGATTTACAATGCCAGCTGGATGAGAATTTAATACACAATGAAAACAGTGGGATTAATAAGACTAATAGTGATGAAGATCGATCCTTTGTAACAATTGATAGAGCAGAAATGACTGTATTAGAAGCTGAAAATTCTTCACAGATGGTCAGCAAAGATATTCTTGTAATTGGAGATTCAGTTATTAGAGGAACAGATACTCATGTTTACAGAGATGCTAATGAACATCGAGTAGTGTTATGCTTGCCAGGAGCAAAAATAGAAGATGTGAGACAAGCCTTGGAACACCTTATTGTATGGAAGTATGGATTCATTTTTATTCATGTCGGTACAAATTATGTCATCCACAACGATAATCTGTCCGTTAGTAAGGAGCTGACAGTCCTCTTAGATACAGCTTATATTGGTGTCAGGACATATTTTTCATAAATCACCTATAGAAAGGCTAGTCAGGTCACTGTAAATGAAAAGATTTTTTTGGGGTAAATACCTACATGAAAAAATGTCCTGTTTTAAGAAATGGAAATGTGTAGAGCATCCAAGCCTAGTTTTGGGCACATGTGTTCAGACAGGATGAAGTGCATTTCTCAGGATCAGGTATGGGAATTTTTGCAGGAGGTATTTTGCAATTTATGACAAACACTAGGCAGGATTTTTGCCAGGTCGAAAATTTAACAGTTTACAGACAGCAACAGTTAACCCATTTCTGATGGTTGTTAATACTAGGAGGATTAATAATAAAGTTTTTTTATTGGAAAATTTGCTAGGTTCCCACAAGATTGATGTTATTGTTTGTGAAACATAGTTAAAGAACAGTGACTGGAAACCAGTTCTGTCAGGGTATAAATGTTTTTACTGTAACAGACATTCTAACAAAAATCAGGTGGAAATGTTATGATAGGGATTAAAGATAGTTATGAGACCTGTGATTATTACATGTTCAGTGATAATACCAATACTATAGACTGTGTAACTGTGACAGTAAAGACAACCCTGGAACATATAACAATTGTTGGCGTGTATAGACCACCAAAGTCAAGTGCAGATGACCTAGAGGAATTAATACGTTTCTTGCATGAAACACAGGACGGAAAAATCATATTAGCTGGGGACTTAACTTTACCTGAAGCAGACTGGAATAATATTGATTCATCAACATTGGTAAGGAAATTTTTCACAACGTATATTTACGAACAACAGTTGCTTCAGATTTTAAAAAAACTTACCAGGGGATGGAACATACTAGACATTATTTGTGTTCCTAAAGAAATTACTGTTACTTCAAGTCAAGTTTTACAACCATTGATGTGCAGTGATCATGGAGTTATGAAGGTTTATTTGTTGCTAGGTAATTTTGACAAACCAAAATCTAAATGAGAAGGTTAATTACATATTATATGGAAATGAACAGTCACTATGTAAAACTAACTGGAGTGATGTGTTCATTGGAAAAACTGCAGATGGAATGTGGAAAGCACTGAAAGAGAATCTGAGTGCAAAAAATCATAAAAAATGTTTAACATCAGGAACTAGGCATACAACATCAGGGGGATATATTTCCATAAGAACAAAATATCTGATTAAGGTGAAAGACAAAAAAATATAAGAAATGGAAGAGAGGTCGAACTATAACTTTGAAAACTGAAATAAACAAGCTGGACAAACAGATTAAGCATAGTGTGAGACAAGATCAAGAAAAATTTGAAGAACATTTATATAAAAATATTGAGCATAACAGGAAACCTTTTTATAGATATATAAGATGTGGAAAGAGTAAAGACACACAAACTGATAAACTATGTGCAAATTCTAAAATTTTACCTCAGATACAACAGCTTATAGATATATTTACAAAATATTATGGAAAACAGTTTGGCTCCACAAAAGGGGTGATAAGTTGTCCCAGTGGCATCCAGGTAACCCCAGATACTGGAATCAAATTAAATTTTATTGAGATAGAACTGCACAAACTGGATCCAAACAAACCACAGGTAACAATGACATGAAAACACTTCAGCAAGAACGTATGGCACCATTATATCTATTATTCACTGGGTCATATAAGTATGGGGAGATTCCTCAAGATTGGAGACATGCACCTATTAAACCCATCTTTAAGGGAAAGAGCATAGGACAAACCCAAAGTCAAATAGACCCTTAAGTCTACTTTCATTTTGTGGAAAAGTAATGGAGAAGATAATATTGGATAAGTTATTGTCAGAAATGGATAGGTTGGGAGTTGAAACCATATATCAGCATGCATATGTTGAAAACAGATTTATTACCACCTGTAACATGATGTTCTATAACAATATAATAACAGCTATGAATGAAAAATGGTGATTGATGTAATTTATATAGATTTAACTTCAGCATTTGACAGGGTCATACACAAAACACTGATCAACAAATTATAACAGCTAGGTATTGATATATATTTGATAAGATGGATAGCTGTAGCTTACAAATAGGACATGGCAAGTACCATACAGCAACTGGATAGGTGAAATCCTTGGTTACAGTCAAGGTGTCCCAAAGGGCTCTGTCCTAGGTCCTTACTTGTTTAGATTGTATTTTTCAGACCTAACATTTTCATATGAGGTGTTCTACAGTCTATATGCAGACAATCTGAAATTGGGTAAAAGGATTACATGTTACTGATAAGGCATGTCTGCAAAATAACTTGACTAAATTGACCACTTAAGCACAGGAGAATAATATGCTGATAAATACATGAAAAACTAACCATATGATATTTTTGAAACAGAAGCTGAAAAGTGAATATTTAATACAGCACACAATGATTGAAACCGTAGACTCGTTTAAGGACCTGAGTATATAGTTAGATTCAGCTATGAGTTTGTCTAATCATCTCAACCAATTGGTTAATGATAGTTATATAACTATAGGCTGTATAAAAAGATTAATAAAGTCTAGGAAATCGAAAATGATGAATTCATGGTTTGTTAGTTACAATACGGAAACCTTATAAGAAAGCGGAGATGAGTAAACTGGAAAGAGTACAGCAGAAATAAAAATACCAAGGGCATCCATGGATTTGAAAATTTAAGTTATTATGAAAGACTAAAATACCTGAACTTGTACAGTGTCTCTTGCAGATATCCAAGAGGAGATCTTACTCAGGTACATAGGTCATTTAGAGACAACTATCTCTGGGAATGTTTGGGGTTATCAAAAAGTACTAGGGAATTATCAGCCAATCTATGTAGAAGATTCTGTAAGAATGAGAAGTGTGCTAATTGGTTCTCTGAGAGAGTAGCTGATGCATGGAACAGACTACCAAATTATATTAAAGTAAGTACTAGTTTAGATATTTTTAAGAGCAGCCTAGACACTTATTATGGGAACAAGTGTTTTGGTATATTGGCAAGCTAGAAGGACATTAATGCCCGTGCTTGAAATATTTGTATGTATGTATGTATGTCAGTCTGTCTGTATGTATGTATATATTTTCTTTCTATCTCAATTTTTAGTTTCTTCTGGTTTTGCCTATTTGCTGCCATTATATCTGTCTTATTCATCCTGTGTGCCTTCAATATTGCTTTCCATTCACCTATCCTTTGCAGAATTTCTTGCTCAGAGTCTGCCTGTAATGCCACATAATCTGCATACAGCAACTTTGTTGATCTGTCCCCTCCGACCTGTTTGATAATGTAGTCCATCACCAGTATGAACAGTAGTGGGCTCAATAAAGAACCCTGATGCACACCACTCCCACTGCCACTTGGAACTCCTCTGTGAGACCAAACACTGTTGATCTTGAGTAATTAAGTCCTTTTACATAGCCTGGACTAATTCTAACAATGTTTCTGGGACTTCAAACCACTTTTAGGACTATAGTATAGCAATGTATTGCAATTTTTTTTTAGTTTTACTGTTACAGTATTAGCCCATCAAAAATATATGTCATTATATTTTTATTTTTGTTACCAAACTTGCCTTAAAAGTGTTTTTTGGTCTATCAACAGATAGAAAATATTCCTTCTGTTTCATTACGCTAGGCACTATTTCAGTTTTAGAGTGATTATGAATTACAATGACTTGTAAAATGCAGCCCAGAACAATACTGACTAAGGGATGACTAGAATGTCATGGTGTGGTCAGTATTAGCAAAGGGCAGTAGCTGTATGTAATTTGATGTTTGTTTTATTATTATTAGAGAGGTTAGAGTTAATGTGGCAGCTAAAGAAGAATTCCGGTCACCCACCAGGACTAAATGAAATTTGCTCTATTACTTGCATTTTGAAATTAAAAAGTTTGGTGAGATGAAATTTTAGTAACAATACAGCTTGTAAGTTGTTTACATTAGTTGTTTAAACTCTTTTGAGTAATACTATGATTTTAGGACTGTTGACTACTGAAAGTTTTATGACTGTACAATCTGTAGTCAATTGTAACATCAAGGGTTAATGTAAAACACCAGTTAGTCACATGCTGAATCAGTTCTTCTATTTAAAGACTGTGGGTCAAGGCTTAACTCATCTGAAGAAGTTTAGGCATTTTACTAAATGAAAAGAGCTTAAAGTTATTGAGTTTTTCGACTTGGTTTTATTTGTTTTGTTTTAATAAATCATAGTACTCGACTTTGTGGACTTTTTTGTGGACTTTCTTGGCCTTGTTACTTTATTTGTCATTTTTATTTGGTTATTCAGCTTAATGTGATGTTTGTGTTTAACAACATTGCCAGAAAAATGCACTTGTTTTTCCTCTACTGTGCTTTAGTTTTATATCTAAATAGAAAAATTTGTTTAGAAAGTTCTGCAAAATACAAAGAGTTGATAAACTGGGCATTTTATAGGGACGTTAAAGGGAAGAAGTAGTACCATCAGTAAATAATCTTTTTTAACAAATTAGGTAAGAAGAAAAAGGTTTGACTGGATGAGGGAAAGATGTGATTAACGTTTGGAGCACTTGAAGGAAAACCTATCCTAAAAAGCACCATCATGTCAGTTTCACCACAATTTTAGAGGAATTCATGGAATCACAGCTGAAGATACGATCCCGCGGTGGTGGTGCTGCGGTAGCATTGTCACCTCACAGTAAGACGCTGCCCGGTTCGATTCTCAGCTAGAGCGTCTTCTGCGTGGAGACATGCGTGAATGGGCGTACCTTTGTTGAAGGTTGTGCGTCTGGGCTGGTAACTTGGCATGTAAAAATCAACTACCAGTTATTAGTGGACCGGAGTTCCGGTGTGGCGACCCCTAACCGGGAAAAGCCTTAAGACAAAAAAACAACAGCTGAAGATACGATGTTTACAACACTTGAATTTGACTGAAACACTGAATACAAGAGTAAATGGAGACAAAAAACAAGATCACAAAACACAAATGCTGCACAATTCTTTAAGTAAGTACAGAGAATTAGATCAGAAAGGAGCTTCAGCAACCTTTTTAATGCAGAATGACACACACACACACACACACACACACACACACACACACACACACATATATATATATATATATATATATATATATATATATATATATATATCTTACAAGAAACATTAAAAAAGATTTGCAATGGTCCTCGTGGTAGAGGTGACCAGATGTTGTCTGCAAAGGACCAGTATAAATTAAATGCATTCCAATGAAAGCATGGTTACCATAGTGCTAACAAAGGATTCAGCAAAGGAAGCAGCCCATGTCATTATTTTGTTATTAAGTGATATTCCAGAAAGACCCTGAACAATCCAAACCCAAATCAGAGGAACAGGACTGCGAAAATACTCTCTTAAAAATATTCACATTCCTTTAATCCACATTAAGAACTTTTGTCCCGCAAAGGGACTTCATGAGAAAGAAAAAAAAACAACAGAACAAGCACGTAGGCACCTTATATGCTCTTGAAACCCCTCCTACTTAACAGAACAAGTTAGGCTAATTAAGGATGAACCATTAAAATTTAAAGGAATATTGCTGAATACATTGATTACCTCAAAGACAAACACTGACTGAAAAAAAAAACAAGAAAGACTCATAAAACGAATTAAAGTAATTCACAAATGGAATAGTTTCAATCCAATCATGACTGTGACCACCAAAATTAAACCTAAAACCAAAAACACAAATTGAAACAGAAAAACAGAATAAGCACCTGTATTAAAACATGAACGCAAATAAAAAAATGGATATTTGCAATGTATTAGACCAAGGCTACACAACTTGGCAACATCAGAAACCAATAAAATTAAAAGGACAATAAAAAAGTTACATATAAAAAGAAGTCTTCAGCCAAAATATGCTGCTAACAGACATTGTGTCATTAAGACCATGTCCATTGGCAGAATTAAGGTTTAGTTACCACCTTAGTTCTTTGAGCTACAAGAGGTCCTTTCAGTCCCCCCTCCTCACCCGCCCAGCCACTGCTGTCAACACAGTCAATAACATAAAATTTAAAACTTTGGGACTTATTTAATATAATACGGCTAAAAAGGGTGTTCCACTTTTTGTCAACATCATACATATGCTGCTAAATTCTAGTTCTAAGGGGGTTCACAGTTTTCCTGATATAGAAAGCAAGGCAAATTTGGCATTGTGCCACGTAAATGACCCTGAAGCTGAAACATTAAATCTCTGCTTTGGGAAGACATCACAGTAGCCTGCAATATTAAAAATGGAGCCATCTTTAATAAATCCACATTGATTACAATTCACACATATTGTCATGCAACAATTAAAAGTAGAGGGAAATGTTTTTTCTATAAGAAATTTAAATGATATGTCCTTCTTGTAAATAATGTTAGGGGAGGGACACAAGACCTGAAATTGTTCACCAGCCATGGAAAAAAATATTCCAGATTTTAGTAATCACAGACTTAATCTCTGGGATTCATGAAGCTTGCACCAGGCGCAGGCGTAGCGTAGGTGGAATAACGCCAAATATGGCCATCAAGCGATTCAGGTACGATCCAATACCACGTGCACTACTGGCATACACCAGAACTGCGCAGCCCTCGGCATAGGTATGCTAATCACACCATGCGCAGTGTCGCACCACGCAAATGAAGGCATATAGCGATTCATGAAGTGGTGCAGGTGTAGCATAAAGCCATGGAAATGTAAACCAAAAAATAAGGTTTACATTTTCCCAAACAGAACATCTGAGCTATGGAAGCGGACCAGACTCATGTATTACAAAGTTAACATATGCCAATGGCTAAATACACAGCCAATGGCATAAGAAAGGATGCACAACACCTAAAAAACAACTTTAATGTCATGTCCACAGTAATGCAAAGTACAACCACAGGGCATGTGTGCGCAAACTGGAACATAAAGAAAATATATAAAAATGTCATAAAATCGCAATGTAGTACAAATCAGGTGTACACCATAATACACAATGGTAGGCATGGAACACCACAACCAAGGTGCAAGGGTTGCTAAGGGCCTGCGACAGTGTTCGGCACGGTAACTATGAATTAGTAGTCAATGCCATGCAAATGAGGCAGATAATACTGAATCGCAAATGTCCCACCGGATGAAGGTCGAACCATATGGCGCAGTGCTATAACACCGAGGAGTGGCTCAGAGGAGATACATGACATCAGCAGAGGGGTGTGCCACCGTAGCAGTAAGCACATTGGAGCAATGGAAATCTGGCCTGTCCGTTGCTAAGCAAAGCTGCAGGACAGGGGTGGGGAGGAAGGTATAGAATAGTTTAGTTGAGAGCACGCACACATGGTGCCCAAAAGCACATGTGTACAGGGATGAAAACATGCCCGAAACCCAGTAAGTGGATGCACGCGGCACGAACAATAGCACAAACAGGAAGGTCATGGGAAGAAAAGAATGAAATGCCGAAATAGGGTAATTGGCATACTAATGAGCAATCAACACCAATCAACTCACGGCGGCCAATCGACGGCAGCTGTCAAGTCTGCTTGCAGAAACCTGCAAAACAGGATAGGGGAGACATTGGATTGCAAAGATAGGAGATCTGTCATAGCAGAGCAAAGCAAACCGACAGTAGACTGGCAATAGCACACATTACGCAAGATACGCCAGGTCTAGGAAAGTACAAATTAAAGCAGGCTGCTGTATGCATGCCAGAAAATGGTAGGTGGAACGTGCAGAAATGTAAAGGGAAGGTCAAGAGGTAATCCACGGCAGCCAAATGTAATTCAACACCAAAGGCACCACAATAGTAGTTCCGGTAGTGAAACGCATAAGATATCCTGTAGCTATGATCGTACATACACACCCTATGACATCATCGGTGTTCACAGCACAATAGTATAAAGTGTGAAAGCACCCTACACACACCTGTGAATTCCCAAACACTGCACCATAGGTGTAAACACACGGGGAACTTTTAAAATGTACATGTTGGGAGCTGCCATAGCTGTGATTCATCAGCATGTGTTAGAGACTGACGGTGTTGTGGAGGATGATGCCGACAACCACTGCAGGCCCCGGAGGAGGAGAAGAGTGTTCAGACCAAGGGTAACCTACCAGGGGCTCCATGATCTGGAGATAGTAGAGTGTTACAGGGTAGACAGGGACATCTTACAGCAAATAGTGGAGCTGTGCCGGCCATGCCTGAGAACCAGAAATAACAGAGGGGTACCCATCCCAGTGGACAAGAAGGTATGTGTAAGCATGTGAATACTAGCCACAGGTACCTTTCAAAGGCCAACTGGAGATATAATGGGGATCTCACAGGCATCAGCATCCAGGGTACTACACCAGTTCCTGGATGCCATGTTACCACATGCCAATGAGCATATATACTTCCCCCAAACTCAGGAGGAGTTGGCCAGCAATATGCGTCACTTCCACCATGTGGCACACTACCCAGAGGTACTGGGTGTGATAGACTGCACGCACATACAAATCAAGTCACCACCCGGTGAGCATGGTAGGCACTACATAAACCGCAAGGGATTCCACACCATCAACTGCCAGGTCATGTGCAATGCCCAGGGCATAATCATGGATGTGTGTGCTGGCAGCCCTGGAAGCTACCATGACTCTCATATCTGGCATGCCTCACAGCTGTATCAGGTATTTGTCAGGGGGGACATCCCACATGGCCACCTTGTGGGGGATGCTGGCTATGCACTGGAGCCTTGGATGATGACTCCCATCAGAAATGCACACACACCCATGCAAGAATGCCATAATGAGGCACATGCACAAACTAGAATCATCATAGAGCGTGTGTTTGGGATGCTGAAATCACGGTTCCAGTGCTTGGACACATCTGGTGGAACCTTGCAGTACTCTCCAGGCATGTGTGCCCACATCGTCATAGTATGTGCCATGCTACATAATATGATCCTGCGGAAACAGCTGCAGCAGGGACAAAATGGTGAAGGCCCTCATAGCCCACCGCATTTGCCAAAGCCATCACAGGCACAGAGGGATTCAGACCATGAACACACTGTGCCAGCCCCAGTAGGCAGACGGAGGCATGCCCAATATGCCTACACCTTGGAAAAGAGGGAACGTATAGCACATACACTGACAGTGTAGGCCCCTATGGACTGACACACCTCTCCACCTGCACACACAGTAAAATGGATGGCACACAAGCATGACCACCTGTAAATTGTAATGTATAAGTGGCCCACTGTGTGAATCCTACATAGGCAGCCCACAAACATTGTACACACAACAGCTATTGGAACACGGAATACATGCGCCTATCAGCATATTTTGGTGCTGTGTGTATAGGTTCCCAGGTACATCGGTGGGTACATGATCGATTGTCAGAGGCCATACACTAAATGGGGCAAACAGTGTCCACTGTCGCCACAACATCGAGTAACCAACCGTCGCGTAGAGGAGCAGAGGCAATCGTGGGAGCACATGTGTTTAAGCACTGTTCTGCAGACACTCAGCACGGAGTCCCTGCTGTGTTAATGAGGGGCTCCACATAATATAATTATGGATGTTGTGTCAAGGCATGGGGTGTACCCATGACAAATATTCGTCACCCCAGCATGCTCCACCCACGGTCGTTTGAAGGTGTAGCACAGTATCGTGTGTGGCTCACTGTGATATACATACGCATTGCCGGAGCACATACAGTAAACATCACATGGACATGCCATTAACTGGACTCATCAATATGTAAACTAACTGAGTTACCCATGTGACTGCATTATGGGGTAACAGCTGTAGTGTACTCCACGTACAAAACGACATAACTCTTGTACAAATCCCAGATGGCCATATGTTAAATGCAGTGACCGTCGTGCATGTTCCCGGTCCCATGTCCTGCAAGGGATGTAACGTTATCCCGAAGGCACGAGTAATGCATGTCGGATGCAGGTCATCAGATCATATGTTTAGCACACGTTACCGGGAATATGCATTGCCCACTGCTGGTAAGCGATGTTTAAATATGACTATATGGATATGTGCAAAACAGGGATAAGCTACTCCGAATATCGCGCAGATCATGGTGAATGATGTCCAGAACAGGTGAAACCAGCATTATTTACCCCTGTACTAATAGCGCCTGCTCTGAAGGGTAAAACGACTACTGCCAGGTGTAGAACACGCAATCATGTATAGAATCACCTAACACTATTGCTAGGCAAGATGTACCTATGGTAGGGTTGCCACCTCTTCAAAGTACTAATGTGGGACATAGGTCAGATGTCTGCAGGCCGACACATGCACCCGGCCAGTACGGAAAGCAGAACTGCACTGTTTTGCCTAGATAAAAGCTCATTCTTGTAATGTTTACTTACTTATTCTGTTTGTTGGTTCAGATACAGAATAACTGTTTTATGTGATTATTACATAAACTATAGGAAATAAGTATGTTATAAAATCACAGGACATTTGCCATGTTTGCAAATATTTTGCAGGACACAACTGCCCAAAGAGGGACTGTCCCTCGCAGAGTGGGACAGCTGGCAACCCTAACCTATGGCAGGTGTGTAATGTGACAGGTACAGACACAAACGTGCGGAGTCCAGGAAACAGTATACACAAACAAGTACACAATGAAAGGTGTAGCTTGCCTGTCACTTTCCCCGTCAGATATATATATATATATATATGTATGTGTATATATATATATATATATATATATATATATATATATATATATATATATATATGTACACATATATACATATATATAATACAGATAGAAAGGGCGATAGAGTAATATATGTTGATATATACAGATTCAGCGATATCTGCAAATATGTATAGATAGGTCAATGACATGCATAATACCTTGGAGGTACAAATACTTAGGATACCGCCAACTATGGAATGTGTAACATACCGACATGCGTAACCACAAGGCTGAAAGACCGAAAGAGAACAGTACAACCGCAAGTAATAGTATGATGATATGAATGGATAATTCGGTACCGCTGCCGGTGTTGCAGTCCACGTAGGTACTGTGTTCAACTGTGTGTGTGAGTGCCGTAGTCTGTGTATGTGTGTGTTGAGGGTGCCATGTGCATCCCCGTGTGACTGTAATGTGTATGTGTGTTTGCATCATGTGTCTGCTAGTGCCAACTCTGAGGTAGATGATTACGGTAGGTGTGGGTATAGCTAGCCGTAGGCATACGGTCACCACCTGTCCCACATTAGGAGGGACAGCCCCTCCCTGGGCAGGTGTGTCCTGACATAAAACATTACAAAGGGCAAATGTCCGAGATTGTAGGACATTAATATGTCCCATACATAATGTAATAGTTACATTAAATAGTTATGCCTGTATGTAAGAAACGTGAATGTTACATGCAATATGATAAGTAGCCAAAGTCCAACAACAATAGGTATGTATTGAGGATAAAAGTATGTGCTATCCTGTGTACTGACCATGGCTATGTGTTGGCCTGTAAACACCGCTGTGTAGCCCGGAAGTGTCCAACAATGGCCATATGAAAAGGTGTCAACCCATGGCAAAGAGGTTTTGTTACCAACACAACCGCAATGACTGCAAATATCTGGGACAGAAATACATGGGATAGCTGTCATGTAGACATATCCCTTTACATATCGCTGCAATTCCGGAGGTATGAAGTATCAACCTCTCCTGCATACTATATAGAAACCAATTAACAATGGCCCAATGTACAATCCCGTAACATAAGTCTACTAACTGATAGCTCTTTAATAAGGGACGGTGCCCACACACATATATATGGAATATGTAGAAATGCAAGCCCCACAAACCTGTATATGGTACGTAAACCCACCGACATCTCCCACACTAGAAACTATAGCAATACAGACTGTAATAACAACACAAACATCCAGTCAGTCAATTACAACTGCAGAACCGTCGACATACCTTGTGAGAGACACAATTAAAGGTGCCATGCAAAATTGCAGCCATTGTATAATGGAACAAACGGCGATGTTACAGGTTTTGTTTGCAATAGTCCGTTAACAGACGTTGGGATGACAGGTACACCCACATGTTGAACCACATACTCTAGCTGTCACACACAATCCACGGGAGACATGAATCCAAAGTATACTTGTCTCTATGCATAGCAGTTGCAATTACAAATAACAAAATGCAATACAGGCCGTCTCCCCGAAGGTACGGCAAATGGCCAATGCCCAACTGGAGAAGTCAATTATACCCCACTGTTGCCACGTAATTGGCGAATGTAGTAGCTACAAAGCTGATATGCAAGTAATTAGTCACTCAGAATCACCAATAGGCGGCAGGAAACCACATGTTACAGGTATCGACGTATATAAGGAAGACTTGCCAGGCATTCAAACCATATGCTCATACAAAATACCCGTGTAAGCAGTGTGAGAGAGATAGAGACGAAAGTCCGTAACAATAACAAGGTATGTAGAACACTCGGTATGTAAGTATATATTTACTGTATGTATAGCTCATTTTGCATTAATTAAAAGTGTCCGCAATGCATAACGTGGGAAAAGGTATTTATGTAGTGATGTCTTGCCAAGCATACTTAAGCTTGAAGAAACTGTGCATCCAGCTGTGGGCCACAAGGTACACATCACATACACCACAAGGGATGCTACATGAGGGCTTTAAACAGAACAATTACATACAACCCGCCATCAGTGGTAGGGTATGTCCAACAAGTACATGCCATAGCCGGGGATAGTATATGTTGATATACTGTCACAGTAGGCATGTGTATGGGCATATAATGACAATGACATGTCTAAGGTGGTCCCGCTGTGCAAGTATGCTTTGCATTATGGGATACTATGTAAAATATGTGTAATGTATAGTATTGTAGGCAGATATGTCAGATATTCTACACAGCATAACAGGCATATCATGCATACCACAGGTATCGTCTATTGGCATGTACAATAACAGGATACATATGGCTTGTAGGCATGGGACATTGTAATAGCATGATAGCTAATTGTCGAAAGATTTTACTCTTCTAACATATTCTGGAAGAATCACACCAAGTTCTTGTAAGCAAGTAAAACAGCTTTATTTTACATGCATGGAGATCTGCTACATGATAGTAATATGCCAGCAGTCTGGCTACTTGTACTTTAAGTTCTCCTTATATAGACCCTCCTGCACGTACATACACGTAGCACAGAGGACTTTCATTAAAATTGATAGTTTGATTACTTGTTTTTACCAGCCAGTACCACAGTTATTCTTGCACCATTAACTTTATCAGCAGTTTAAGATTAACTCCTGCATTCCTCAGTGATCAACATTTTCCAGAACATTTCAGTTTGCACGCAGTGAACATTTTTCTGCTTAACCCTTTAAATACAGAATACAAAATATGTTGACTTCAGTATTTTTCCACATTTCCCCTTACAACATTTTGTATACTGTTTATTTTACACAATCCCAGATACGTTGTATACCTTCTCATAATCAGAGAAATATGCTTTTGTAGCATTGGCAGAGATAACCTTCGATATTATCATTTTGATACATGGTATGCAACAGCAGCCAAGCAGCAAAAATATGATTGCACCAACACATACAGCAATTAAAATGTTCATCAACACAGAACCCCAGTTTCCAAACAGATTTTGGAAAAAGTCAGTCAAGGGGTTTGGACCAGGTTTAGTCAGTTCAGAAACTTGTTGAATTATTTCAAGATGGCTCTGAATCGTGTGCTCGTTATCAGGAATGAACGAGCAGCACTCCACGTGTATCAGAGCGCAAGTACCTCCTTTCGCCGCTAGGGTGAAATCGAGCGCCATACGGTTCTGCAACACTACTGTTCTCATCGCCGTTAATTCGTCCGTCACCAATTCTAGCGCTGAAAATGTCGCATTACTCAGAGTCTCTAACAGTTTTGACAGTTTTCTCAGTTCCCAGATGGATTTTACTGTCCCATATGCTGGCAAAATACCAGCCCAAGCAATTACATCATCACCTAGGTCCATATGTGAGAGTCCTTTGCTGCTGACGTGTGCCAAGTCATGGTGATAAATCCATGACGCATCAATGTTACCAACGGGATTAATAGGTTTATTAAGAGAACGTGCATTTCATATTTTACCTTGAGGCAACGCATTTGCGTGCCTGATAGCTGGTATCAGATATCCCAAAAAACAACTTCCTGACCAGCCATATGGTAACCATTTATATGCTTTCCTACCACAAATAAAATAACAATCATTTGTTTTGATGGTAATATTGGTTGCAAATTCATAACTCCCATTTGGCTTTAGCCCCTTAAATAACAGGCCATATACATACAGCATTTTTCAACAAAACTAATATCATTTACATTGATGTCTTTTTTTATAGCTCCAAACTTGGTCTCACACTGCCCTTCTAGGGTACAATTATGAACTATTGTCAAATTACATTGGCTCAGCCCCACCTTAACTTTCCCAATCTTTTGAAAACACACTGTTCCATTTTGGTGCCCCAGAAGAGGCAGCGCCACCTTGTCTCTCAGTGGTACTTCTGTGGTTTCAAACAACAAACTATTCCAAGTATCATTTATTCCCAGAGGGGCTGTCCCTAACATTAAGCCACTGTGTACAGTAGGTATTGCAGTACATACCCAACAATTTGAGACATTCATTGAGGATGCATATGCATATTTAATCGCTTGATATGTATTAAAGTTTGGATGCCAGCTGGTGTGTTTGTCTCTTTTTGAATGGCTAGCTTCATTAAAAGACAGAAATGTCCAAAACAGAAATATTACAATCACAATAGTTATAAACAATAAAACATTGCAATAGAACCATTTTCTCGTATTCTCATTATTGTCCTTCATGATTGCTGCTGTTTGTTTGTTCCTCAGGGGAACTCAAGTCTTTATTTAACTTAAAATGTTTTATGATTTTGCAGTGCGTTAGGTGGATCCATGAGGACCTTTCTTTAATCCGAACTGCTGTTGGAGTTGCGATTAGCACCTGGTAGGGGCCCTCCCATTTGGGGGATGCCCAATTCTTGCGTTTTATTATTTTGATCCAGACCCACTCGCCGGGTCTGATTTCCGTGATCTTGTCTCTTGAACCTGAAAAACAATCATTCGTTAAACAGCTGTTAGTATTGGTCAGCATTTTCCTCATGTACTCAGCTATCTCCTCACCCCCCTCACGTTCCGCAGGCAACAAGTTTTGCCACTGCGGGATGTAATAAGGTCTCCCATACAACAACTCAAATGGGGTGACTCCTTTTGAGGTGGGAGTTGTGCGCATGGAAAGGAGGGCTAGAGGTAGACAGGTAATCCAAGACTGATGTGTCTCGGCCATGAGTTTTCTCAGCTTGCCTTTTAGAATGCCGTTATGGCATTCCACCAACCCTGCTGACTGTGGGTGGTAGGCACAATGGTGTTTCAATTCAATTTGGAAAACTGTAGACAGTTTCTGTATGATCTGATTGACAAAATGCGTGCCGTTGTCAGAGTAGATGCGTGTAGGAAGTCCAAAGTGCGGGACGATGTGATTGACCAAAATTTTAGCCACTGATTGAGCATCCGGATGTGTCACCGGAAAAGCCTCAACCCACTTAGTAAATGCATCTACTATTACTAACACAAACTTCTTTAGTTGTGCCGGGGTCAATTCGATGAAGTCCATACATATTGTATGAAAAGGATAGGGGGGTGATGGAAATGATGCCGGAGCAACTCTGACCCCTCCCCCGTGGTATTTAGCACATACTATGCAGGATAGACAAAAACGTTTTGCATATGCAATGAAACCCTTGGTCCAAAAGGTAAGGTGGATAATTCTAACCATAGCTGCAGGGCCCAGATGGGAAGGGCCATGCACAACTAATGCTGCATATCTAAAAAGATTAGTAGGCAAAACATATTTATTATCCGGTCCCACATAGATTCCTTTGTTCTGCCTAACACCATACCTAGTCCAGCGTTGTTTTTCCTGTACTGTGCTAAGTTCCTGCATGACTTGTAAGGTTTGCAAATCAAATTTATCTGTTGGTTGTAATTCTGTAGGTGTGGTTTCAAGTGAAAAGGTACTGGACATAGCTGCCTCTTTGGCTGCTTTGTCTGCTAGGGCATTACCAAGTGATACCGGGTCCTTAGCACGGGTATGAGCAGCGCATTTACAGATGGCCAAACCCCGTGGCCGTTGGACGGCTTGTAGTAATTCAAGGATTAGGTCTTTGTGCATAATGTCTTTCCCCGAGGTTGTAACCATCCCCCTATTTTTCCATTGCTGAGCAAACACATGCACCGTAGAGAAGGCATATTGACTATCCGTATAGATAGTGACATTCCTGTCCTCTGAAAGGAGACATGCCCTTGTCACAGCAATCAGTTCCGCTGCTTGAGCGGATAAGTTCCCAGGGAGTGGTCTTGCCTCTATTATCTGAGTTGCAGTAGTAACTGCATACCCTACCTGCATGGTGCCTGTTTCTGTTTTGCGTGCTGACCCATCTACAAACAGTGTCCAGTCCGCATGTAGTAAGGGTTGATCTTTAACTCATTAAGCCCGAGTACCTTCTCATGGCGCCTCTGTGTTTAACACCGAGTGCGCCATGAGAAGATACTAATTGTGAGCTGTTACCCCCGAGTGCCTTCCACTAGCGTGAGAAACTGTATTCAAGATTTGTAGCTGACCTTAATGTAAAACACACTTAAATCGTAACCGACTGTGTAAATTACCTTATACAGTTACGATTAAGTGTGTTTTTACATTAAGGTCCCATTAAAGTTCTAGTAGAAAATCTTGTTTAAAAGTTCTTGAAAAAGCAAGTGGTGGCAGCCAATCGGATTCTTGCAATCCAAGCCACCACTTGCGTCACACCTCCACCCCCAACATTATTTTCTCTAAATAAATAGAGGGTCCAGCAGCAGGTATTTTTTTTTTTTTTATTGGGAGATTTTACTTGCTATTGGATCCCTCTATTTTTTGGAGGGTTCACGGGCTGCACAGATCGCCAGACTGCAAGGAGTTTCCGGTTCAACTACTACATTTACATTAGCTAGGTCAATGCAACATTTTTTTTTATATGACATTGCTATTGCTAGTACTGTTGGCGTACACCTTTTTAAGCTGATGGATGGGTGGTTGCGTGAGGCTGCTGATTCAGTTGGGTTAGGGAAATTTAACTTTGATGCATCCGTCACGCCATGTCAGCGTAGTTGGAATTGCCTGAAGAAAGATGACCGAGTATAGGGTTGGCATTGTCATTTATTATATTGTGACTGAGTCTGCACTTTACCTGGCGTTGAATTGTCAAGATTCTTAATTAATGTACATTAAAGTAAAGATTGCTGTAGTTTGCTGACTGAAAGCATAGACCTGAGATGTGCAGTTGGCAGTCTGTGCCTGGTTTATCGGTATACATTCTCTATTAATAGTTAGCATTGTCGGTGTTGTTGGGTGAACGTTTTTAGCGAATTAACTGAGAATCACCTGTTTGTATATTACAGTATCAGTAATTTTGCATGTATCTGTTAATTTGAGAAGTGAGTGCTCAATAAATGTCGTAGTCAATGGCTTAGAACTAAAGGAAAGGGTAACCCCAAGCCTTTTTTGTTTTTTTTTAAATACACGCAACCTCGGTAAATGGAGACAAAAAAATCGATCCTAATATTAAATAGAGACAGAACTGTGCTAAACGTTGGTGTTTTCATAGATTTGTCCAGAAAGTCAGTTGCTCTTTCGCAATTTTTATTAGTTCTTTGGGTTGGTCAGTGATCTTCTCAGAATGCAAGTTTATGCTAAAAGTTACGTACATCTAAACTGAATTTATTAAACTAGTATTGCCGCCAAAATTGCTGTGAACTATTGAATTTTGAACATTTGGTGATCGGTAGACATATCCAGTTAAGTAATCTCCGTAACCAGCTTTTTTGTATTCTGCTGACAAATTCCAGCTGAAAGTTGTGTGCGATTTATATAAACGTAAAGCAGAACCGAAAGTGAGACTTGCACTGGTCATTTTCAGATTTTAAAGAGAATTCTTGTACTTTCTTGGGACACAAATATAGGCTACTTATTGTCTGTCTCAGAGCTTCAGTTCCAAAGTAAAAAAAAAACTAAATAAATCACATGAGAAAAGGGTAATTAAAGTTCAGAGCCTGCACGTCACAGAAACGCTAACTATGTACCATTCAGAAAGGCGCTGGACAGGTTTTTGTCTCATGAGCAGAAGCATGAAAAGCAAACTTTCAGAGGTTTTCATTGCAGTCAGCAATGTCATCGGAATGCAGTCTGACTCTGGAGGAGGGAAGGGAATTTTTGGCATGAGGGAATCTAAACAGTTGGGAATTTGACTCAGATTTCATTTTTAGCCAGTCATTCACTGTCTTGCAGCATTCTGTTTCAACAACTGGGACTTACTGAAAATGATTGCATTTTACTGTATTTGACTTTCATTTAAGAATCATGTCTTGAGTAAAGAAAAGTAAGATTAGGTAAATTGTAGCAAGAAAAAATAGTTTGTTTGATCACTTTGCTAATAATACAGCTATTGTACTTACAAAACTGTATAGCACTTTTTTAACGGGATCACACTGCTCAGATGTTCATTGGATTATAGGAAACTTATTTTTTTGTTTTTTTATCACAGGCAGTTAATGTCCAGTCCTTTCTTGATATGTTTAGTGCCAACTGAACAGTTATGGAGTCTGCCCAGCGAGTTAAACAGAAGGTTTAGACTGTCTCACAATGGATGACTTTACACTGAGGCAGATGGCAGGGAAGATTGACAAAAGCTGATGTAAGGTGCCCTCTTGGATGGCGTCATACAATTTACATGTATGCATGCGTGCCTGAGGATGCTACCCTACACAAAAGAAGCAGTTATAAATTGTCAGATGTTAATGATTTATTTATTGGGGATTTCATGCATTTTGAATCGCAAGGGCATGGGTAAGCAGTTACTTAAAGAATGATACGGTAACATTTCTATGTATGTTATTTGGATTGCTGGTGGGCACTTGGATGTTTACTCTCCGTGAGTTGTTTTTACTCATAGCATTTCAATGTATGTACCACATGAATAAAGTGGCATACTTAATTTACCACAGTTCAGTGTGTTGCAGATCGGGACAGAAGAAGCAGCATGGTTTAGGACATGCATGTTATGGCTAGTTATTGTTTGAGGCGATGGTAGTGGCCAGCGACAGGTTTGAAGACATAATTAGATTTTATCTGTAGTATTTTAAATTAAAATTTTATAAGGAAAGAGTATGGATGCATTGTAAATAGTGTAGCAAAGCCAAAAGATATGGTTACTGATAACGTTAATGGACGGTAATATGAGTGAAGCAGTTTTGTATGGTTTTAGTTGAGGATTTGTCTGTGTTGTGCTATTACACAACCATTTACACACAGTGTATTATTATAATATAAATAATACATGTATGTATTGGAATCTACTAAGCCAGCACCAATTCAGGAAGTGGCTGTCTAGACTGCAAGTGTTTTTATTTGCATTGATTTTTCTTGTCTGTGGGGTGAAGTCCTCATACTGCTTTACACATACAAGGTCATTGTCTTTTCCCCACCTGTTGCTCCATGTTTGTAGTTGTACGTTACCTCTAGGGAAGCAGTGTCTGCCATTAGTAACACAGTTGGCTCCATATTTCATATCAAAAGGAAACAAACCAAGCATGTATCCACTCTCACATTTCTAGGATAGGACTAGTGTACGGGCTGGGCTGAGGGTTTGATTCATGCTATTGATCCTTGTAGAGTAGTTCCCAAGAAAGAGGGATCGTTATCACATTCATGAATGCACAAGCCAGATTTGGGTTTTTCTCAACTTGGAATCGTTGCAGTCCACCCCCCACACACTACTTTCTTTCTGTCATTTTTACAATTTCAAGAAATGTGTGGAGAGCATAAAATCAGTAATGCTTTTCTTATAAATTACTACGGTCATCTGATATACTACACAATGACTCTCTTAGGAGTACACATTTATACTTTGTTCATGTTGATGTGTGTATGCGGAAGAATATAGTTTACTTTTTTACTTATAAAGCAATGACAATATCCAGACTCATATGTTATCTATGTTTATTTGACACTATCCTGCACAGTTGTGGTAAAATGGACAGGAGGACAGATGCAAAAAGACAAAGCCTGGGTCAGTCTTGGTCTTTTCACATGCTGTCTTGCCGTAGCTCTCCACTCAGTCTCCCTCTTCAGGTGTAGTAAATGTATATAAGTCAGGGCAAAAGGGTTTATATTAGCTCTTCCCTTTCAGTCCTTATGGCCATTGCCGATAGGACACATGTAAGTGGAAAAGGCAGAGGTAAGGCAGACTGCTGGCACTGCATGCAATCTGGAGGCATTGCTGCTAATGGCAGTCTGAGTGGGTCATCAGCACCGGTATGGGACACTTCAGATGCCCACAAGCTGAAGCCCCATGCCTGTCCTTGGCGTATTAGTGGATCGGTGGTTCTTACCCTGCTTTTTCTCTTTACATGTGCCCTGGCTGGACACCCTTGTCAGTGTCTACCCATGCTTTATTTCAGATAAGACTGTCTTCTGCTGTTCTGAGAGTCACTGGAAGGGAAGATGTTCACTGGTTCAGAAGGGATGGCATTCACCTAACTGAGGAGGGCATTGCGTTCTTCTTGACCAACCTCCACAATGGCGTGAGGAGAGCCATGCATGACTGTGAGAAGAATGGAAAACACCCATGACCAAGTCAGACCAGTATAGTAAGTAAAACACTATTATGAAATGTGTTGTGTAAAATTAATTTCTCTGAGCTTGGCAAATAACTGTTATGGAAATTATGATTTTTTTTTCATTTTTTGGTAAATAACTTTGCAAGGGAGCATCTGAATGTGCCAAGTAATATCTCATTTTGAAGACAGTATTGCTGGTTCTAATATGGTAAAAGAATTGTGCCAGTATGTTTGACACGTGCAGATATCAAAGTTTGTTTGAGACTTATGGTTATGGAAATTATGATTTTTTTCATATTTTGGTAAATAACTTTGCAAGGGAGCATCTGAATGTGCTAAGTAATAACTCATTTTGAAAAGATTATTTATAGTTCTAACATGGTAAAAGAATGGTACCTGTATGTTGTACTCATAGGCAGATATCAAAGTTTGTTTCCGACTTAGGTTATGGAAATTATGATTTTTTTCATATTTTGGTAAATAACTTTGCAAGGAAGCATCTGAATGTGCCAAGTAATATCTCATTTTGAAGACAGTATTGTTGGTTCTAATGTGGTAAAATAATTGTGCCAGTATGTTTGACACGCAAGATATCAAAGTTTGTCTGGAGACTTATGGGTTATGATTATGAAAAATAATTGTGCCAGTATGTTTGACACATGTGCAGATATCAAAGTTTGTTTGAGACTTATGGTTATGGAAATTATGATTTTTTTTCATATTTTGTTAAATAACTTTGCAAGGGAGCATCTGAATGTGTTAAGTAATACCTCATTTTGAAAAGATTATTTATAGTTCTAACATGGTAAAAGAATGGTACCTGTATGTTGTACTCATAGGCAGATATCAAAGTTTGTTTCCGACTTAGGTTATGGAAATTATGATTTTTTTCATATTTTGGTAAATAACTTTGCAAGGGAGCATCTGAATGTGCCAAGTAATATCTCATTTTGAAGACAGTATTGCTGGTTCTAATGTGGTAAAATAATTGTGCCAGTATGTTTGACACGTGCAGATATCAAAGTTTGTCTGAGACTTATTGTTATGGAAATTATGATTTTTTTCTTATTTTGGTAAATAACTTTGCAAGGGAGCATCTGAATGTGCCAAGTAATATCTCATTTTGAAGACAGTATTGCTGGTTCTAATGTGGTAAAATAATTGTGCCAGTATGTTTGACACATGTGCAGATATCAAAGTTTGTCTGAGACTTATGGTTATGGAAATTATGATTTTTTTCATATTTTGGTAAATAACTTTGCAAGGGAGCATCTGAATGTGCCAAGTAATATCTCATTTTGAAGACAGTATTGCTGGTTCTAATATGGTAAAATAATTGTGCCAGTATGTTTGACACGTGCAGATATCAAAGTTTGTTTGAGACTTATGGTTATAGAAATTATGATTTTTTTTTCATATTTTGTTAAATAACTTTGCAAGGGAGCATCTGAATGTGTTAAGTAATAACTCATTTTGAAAAGATTATTTATAGTTCTAACATGGTAAAAGAATGGTACCTGTATGTTGTACTCATAGGCAGATATCAAAGTTTGTTTCCGACTTAGGTTATGGAAATTATGATTTTTTTCATATTTTGGTAAATAACTTTGCAAGGGAGCATCTGAATGTGCCAAGTAATATCTCATTTTGAAGACAGTATTGCTGGTTCTAATGTGGTAAAATAATTGTGCCAGTATGTTTGACACATGTGCAGATATCAAAGTTTGTCTGAGACTTATGGTTATGGAAATTATGATTTTTTTCATATTTTGGTAAATAACTTTGCAAGGGAGCATCTGAATGTGCCAAGTAATATCTCATTTTGAAGACAGTATTGCTGGTTCTAATATGGTAAAATAATTGTGCCAGTATGTTTGACACGTGCAGATATCAAAGTTTGTTTGAGACTTATGGTTATGGAAATTATGATTTTTTTTTCATATTTTGTTAAATAACTTTGCAAGGGAGCATCTGAATGTGTTAAGTAATAACTCATTTTGAAAAGATTATTTATAGTTCTAACATGGTAAAAGAATGGTACCTGTATGTTGTACTCATAGGCAGATATCAAAGTTTGTTTCCGACTTAGGTTATGGAAATTATGATTTTTTTCATATTTTGGTAAATAACTTTGCAAGGGAGCATCTGAATGTGCCAAGTAATATCTCATTTTGAAGACAGTATTGCTGGTTCTAATGTGGTAAAATAATTGTGCCAGTATGTTTGACACATGTGCAGATATCAAAGTTTGTCTGAGACTTATGGTTATGGAAATTATGATTTTTTTCATATTTTGGTAAATAACTTTGCAAGGGAGCATCTGAATGTGCCAAGTAATATCTCATTTTGAAGACAGTATTGCTGGTTCTAATATGGTAAAATAATTGTGCCAGTATGTTTGACACGTGCAGATATCAAAGTTTGTTTGAGACTTATGGTTATGGAAATTATGATTTTTTTTTCATATTTTGTTAAATAACTTTGCAAGGGAGCATCTGAATGTGTTAAGTAATAACTCATTTTGAAAAGATTATTTATAGTTCTAACATGGTAAAAGAATGGTACCTGTATGTTGTACTCATAGGCAGATATCAAAGTTTGTTTCCGACTTAGGTTATGGAAATTATGATTTTTTTCATATTTTGGTAAATAACTTTGCAAGGGAGCACCGCATTGTGTGAAGTAATACCTCATTTTGAAGACAGTGTTACTCCTTACATCATGGTAAAAGAACTGTGTCTAGGCACTGTACACACGTACAGATATCACAGTTTGTTTAGTCTTGTATGAATATGAAAATTATACATTTACAATACTTCTCATTATTATGCCCATATCTTTGCGAGGGAGCATGGTAATCACACAAATGATGCGTCATTTTGAAGCTGACATTCAGATGCACAACTTCTACACTGATATGTAGGCTCTGTCTGTTACAGGTGATGAGATATTATGCTTTGTTTATTTATCAATTATGAGAAATAATATTCTAATCATATTTCTGTGAATATCTCATGAAAGGAGTGTCACACAGTTATGGTTAAAGTATCATTTTAAAGCTGACATTCATACTAACAAATTAAATTCAAATTGTATGGGTCTGCATGGTACATAGACCAAGATATTGTGCTTTGCTTTTCCAAAAAATTAAAAAAATTGCACAATATCAGCATTACTTGCCAAATATTTCATTATGACTTTGATATGCACTATCAACATTTACACTGTTTGAAAGGTCAGTGTCTGCTGAACAACTTTCGTGTTTACATTTTTAGTGTAGCTCTTATAGTTAAAGAGTTATGAGCATTTGTTTTCTGTATAGTATTACAAATGCATTTTCTGAAAATGAGCTCAGGCTGCTCTGTTGTTCCTATGGTGGAATTCAGCAGGCAGCTTTTCCTGAGCTGCTCTGGAGTGAATGAGTTAAGATCCGGTCTTGGTAGAACTTTAGAATGTATGAGATCTAAGCATACATGCGGAATACCGTCTTCAGCAACAGGTAGCAATGTCGCTGGATTTAAGGTAGTGCATCTCTCAATTGTCATGTGTGGCTGCGATAACAGCGTAGTCATACAAGATAAATGTCTGCTAGGTGACAGAAATGTTAACTTGTCCTGCAGAAGGATGACTGCTACAGAGTGCGGGACTTTTAACGTAAGATCATGGAACAATACCAACGTGGCAGACGCTTGTACCGCCAAAGCGGCTGCAATTACTGCTTGCACACAGTGTGGTAATGCTCGTGCTACTGAGTCTAATTTGCTAGAGTAAAATGCCAATGGTCTTAACTTATCTCCATACATTTGCATTAAAACAGATGTCATAAATCCCTGCTTGCAATCTACAGTCTGTATAAAGGTCTTACTGTAATCTGGAAACCCCAATGTTGCTGACCCAGCTATCAGTTGCTTGATCCTAGTAAATGCCTGTACTGCCTTGTCTGTCCAGTGCAGCAAATCTTTGCCGCCATCGGTATTGCAAAAATTAAGTCTGATAGCGGGTGCACTTCGGCGTAGTTGGGAATCCAACTACGACAGAAGTTCGTAATGCCTAAAAAGGACATCATTTCTTTTTGTAGTTGGCATGGGGCTTGTAAAATAGCATTCTTTCTGCTGTCATCTAATCGCCTGCCCTTCCCAGAGATAGTATAACCCAGGTAACGTGCTTCTAATTTACAAAATTGTAACTTAGACTTATTTACCTTATGTCCTTCGTGTGCCAGAAAGTGTAGTAGTCGAATAGTCTCGGACTTACAGAGTTCTTCCGTAGTGGCGACCAGGAGGAGATCCTCCACGCAGCAGTAGGTGGCACCCTTGGGCTGGTTGGAACTGAGCCAAATTGGTGGACATCTCTTGTGAGAAGATGGTCGGACTTTCGCAGTATCCCTGCGGTAACCTGGTATAGGTATAACGCTTGCCCATAAACGTAAATGCAAACCAAAATCTACTATCTTCCTGCAAGGGAATAGAGAAAAGGCATTACTGATATCAATTACAGAAAAGTAGTTATCTGTTGGAAGGATATCGTTCAGCAGAATAGACGGATCCGGGACTATGGGGCCCGAGGTACCACCGGCATTTATTGCCTGTAAGTCTTGTACCATCCTCCATGTCCCATCCGTTTTTACTGGAAATAAGGGCATATTACACGGTGAGTCTGTGCACAGAATTAATACTCCAGCTTTCAAAAGTGCTGTGATTACCGGTAAAATGCCCTCCTCTGCCTTTCTGCTCAAGGGATACTGCCGTTTATGAGGTCTAAATTCTGACTTGGGTGTAATCTTTACCTGTCCTGCCGTTCTAATCAGTCCGATATCGTGCTGACCCTGCGACCATAATGAGTTTGGAATCATCTGCAATTGAGATTCTTCCATGGGGTAAGGAGACATAGTCATAATGTCCCAGGGGATTGTATCGGTTTGTCTTCCCTGAGGTGCACGGTCGGTCTGGCTTGTGTAACCCAGTTAAGTTTTTGAACCTGAATGCCCTTACCTGCCAACTGTTCTGGTGTCCATCCTACCCATTCAGTTATTTTCTTACCCACGAGGTACCATGACATTCCTTCACCCTCCGTGACTGAAATATGTGTGGTTAATTCATTCTTATACAGCAGCTGCATATCCCTTGTAAGGCTACATGTGACTGCAGAATTACCTAGTGTGTCCCAAAAAGGCTATGCAATACTAGTTTGGTGACTTTAAAACTAAGAAATTTCTTTTCGTATTCTAAATCAGGTCCGCACATCTTCTGTAATACATTGTGCAATGTAATGGATCTGACACCTTCGGATTTGTTATGCCGTATTTGCTTAATGCCAAATTTGTAAGAGCCGTCACTACACTCTGGGGCCTGTCTCTATCAAATCATTACTATACCAGTAATGTAGATCTCCCTGCCCCTCTAATAGCATTGCACTATTCAGTTCTATTCTCCTTGCCACCATCCCGTGGAGGTTGGGACGGCTGCTATACCGAACACTTGCATTAAATCTCTTCCTAGTAAATGTACTGGGCAGATTTCTGAAATTATTACTCGGAACCGTATGGTTTGGTTCGTCTCTGGGTCGGTAAACCACAGAGGTTTGGACAATGGCTCTTTGTAAATACGACCATTTGCTGCTTTTACAAGCACATATTTATCCGAGGTAACATCGGATGATATGGCAGTACTTCTGACTAACGTTCGAGAAGCCCCTGAGTCACAAAGAAATTCTATGTCTCGGCCCCCAACTTGCAATGTGATCACTGGTTGGGATTCCAATTGCATAGTTGATGCTAGTGCTGTTAGATTTACCATTTGATATTTCTCATTTTCTGCCATTTCCTGTCCCCACCCATCGTCTTCACTTGTACCTACTTCCCCATTCTCACTTTCTTCTTCTTCCTCATACCCTCCATCTACGTCTTTTGACCATCATATAGTCATGCGGTACCACCGAAGCAACCATCGGTTTCTCCGGTCCTCTGCAATCTCTGGCGAAATGTCCTTTCTTACCGCACTTAAAACACTCCCCTCTTTGCCTACCCTCGAAATCGTCAGAATGACTTATGCCTCCGCGTCCTCGTCCTCTTCCCCTGCCCCGGCCTCTTCCGCGATTTGCGGAACCTTGAACTAACAGTAAAGTTCCATCTTCACTAACTGTAAAAGTCTGGGCTTTTTATCTTTTTTTCCTTCAGGTATTTCTCAGCATGTCTAGCATAATCCATAAGGGGCTGTAGACGCTGTCCTGTGTGTGATCATATGCTTTTGTATAAAGTTACCAATGGCTGTCTTGCAGCCCTTTAGGAATGCATTTTTCAGTTGCTGTTCATAGGGCGAGTCATTTGCCTGATTTTCTGCCTTAATAAACCCACTATGAGCATCAAAACATTGTGTGAGACGATGTAGATAATTGTCTACGGTTTCGTCATCTGATTGAACGCATTGATTAATGCAAGTCCAATCTGCTTTGGGCTTCCAATGTTCTTCTATTTTATCTAGGAGAGTCTTTATTCTGGTTCTACACACTTGAGTTAAACGGCAAGGCTCCCCTTCCTCTGGTAGCAGGGGTCCCAAGTTCCGCAAATAAGGTGCCAATCAGGTCCTAGGATTTGCCTTATTACTTGTTCAAATTCTACAGCGTTTAATCTATAACTCATTCTCATGCCCCCTACGCCTGTAGGAATTTACGATATCTACTTTTGGATGGGGAATCCCCTCTACCGCTTTTCGGATATCATCACGGGTCCACTGTCGGTAGACCAATATGGTAGGACCCTCGCCTTCTGCGCCTGCTTGAGGATTTGCCACTTCTATCAGTGGGTATTCCTCTCCTTCCTGATCTACCTTCTCCTTAATTTTCCAGTCCCTTTCTCTCCTAATACTTCCGCCATGTAAGTCAAGAGTGTTGGCAGGCTCTCTCTGTAATATAATACGTGGCGTGGGGGGGACACTCACCGAAGCCTGGTATTGCGGTGGGTCCTGGTCGGGGGGCACCTCAATAACCTGTGCAGGGTCTGGATACTGGATGGGAGGGGCCGAGGGATTCTGGTGACTACGACTGACTATGGAAGTTTCATTATCTTCCTTTGAACAAAGTACACATCTTTTCACTTGAATTACCACACCCTTTTTCAAATTTTGTTCCTTATGTTTTTATTTGCTTCCTCCAGCCATTTCTGTGCCTGGGGAATCCCTACCTTCTTTTGCTTCCTTGTCTTATTTCCTGCCTGTTTGCAGTAATCTTACTAGATTTTGACATTCTGACTTATTTAAACATCCACTAAACCCATGATCTTTTTCCATTTATCTAAATACTTTACATTCTTTGGGTGTAAATCAAACATAAACTTTTCATCTTCAGTTTTGTCGCCTTTGGCAACTGGTTCCTGTTCCCATTTCTCTTACAAGAAACTATTCCTGTTCCTGAGATCTCTTGTATATGGAATCTATTCACATATACTCCTTATACTTTGAGAAAATTAAATTTCTCCCTTGACTAGTCCCTTAAAATTTAGACAAAAATTCCAATCAGAAACAACAAAAATAGCTTTTCTTTTTGCTTACCTTTGTGATTCCTCCGCCCTGTTTAGCTGCCACCTCACGGATTGAATCTGGAAAGAGTGACTGGCCTCTAATTTCAACCTGTTTCAGTTGGAGGTCTTTCATTCGAGGAGAGCCTGATCTCTCTCCACCTGCGCAGGTTTTCAGCCTCTCTTTGTTCGATTCACATGCAGGGCCGCCTAACGCTAGCCAGTTATGTCGAAGATTTTACTCTTCTAACATATTCTGGAAGAATCACACCAAGTTCTTGTAAGCAAGTAAAACAGCTTTATTTTACATGCATGGAGATCTGCTACATGATAGTAATATGCCAGCAGTCTGGCTACTTGTACTTTAAGTTCTCCTTATATAGACCCTCCTGCACGTACATACACGTAGCACAGAGGACTTTCATTAAAATTGATAGTTTGATTACTTGTTTTTACCAGCCAGTACCACAGTTATTCTTGCACCATTAACTTTATCAGCAGTTTAAGATTAACTCCTGCATTCCTCAGTGATCAACATTTTCCAGAACATTTCAGTTTGCACGCAGTGAACATTTTTCTGCTTAACCCTTTAAATACAGAATACAAAATATGTTGACTTCAGTATTTTTCCACACTAATCTAAATGGAAGGGCTACCAAGTAACCATGCACAAAGGACATGTAATAGCTTCACAGGTTCATAGTGGGGTACTATACAGTCTGGCAAGTCTATATGTAAGCATAACCACAGTGTTCACACCAGTGGCACCTCTCTAGGGTAGTGTCCTGTGATCAGCAGAGCCATGTGTTACCTGCACCTCTGCACAGTACAGCCACTGCAGTGATCCCTGGCATACATGTGTGTCCCAAACACCAAGGGAGGTATCACATGAACAGTGCTACTGAGTGTCCCTGTGTGATGTGCATAGGAGTCATGTTCCAAAGCATGGTGAGTGTCTGGTTAGGGAATGTAACCCTCAAGCACATCCCTCTCATTGTGCATGTGTGCACATATCCATGAGCATGTTGCTCACAGTGGCATCTGCGTATGTCGCGTATGTGGAGTATATCCATTAATATTGTTGTGGACATGGGGCCTGCCTGTTCAGCAGAGGTCACCCCTTAGTATGTAGTATGCAAATGTGTACACACGTGGTATCTGTAGTCCAGCTGCATGCCTTAGCTGTCAGAGCTCAATAAATGTCATGGCGTGTTAATGTTGTGGTATGTAAAGCTGTAGCTGTTGTGTAAGGTACACCCTAAATGGGGTGGTATACCCTTGAATGTGTGTAGAAGTCTTGAGTTCAGAGGTACAATGGGTGCCTATGTAGCAGCTACACACCCAGTACAGATAAGTGTGGCCATGTAGAAGGATATCCCCGCCACAGTGGCAATACGGTAATCACACGAGTGGGTGTGACATACGTGTGTACTACAAACATGTACAATGTGACACGTATGTAGGGGACTTCCACCTATGTGATAGTGGGTGAATGGTGTAATGCAAAGGTGATGTCCATGGACCTTGTGTCATGCAGCTTGAGGCCATGATATTCATATCAGGTATCTGTCACAGTGACACCCGTATGGATGGAGTCAGTATCAGCTGGTGGAACAATCATGGTGCTTTGTATGCAGAGGTTTGTAAAGCTAGGCAGGGAAAGTCCCTCTGTGCTAGCCTGTACCTCAGGGAAGCATATACTGAACATGTGGGGCCCTATGACTGAGGACTGTGGTATGCCAAATGTAACTGAAATGCTGTAGGTACTATGGTATGCTACCCTCATTGTGTGTCCTGTCCATGAGCCACATTGCATAACATCCTGAGACATAGGGTACGATGTGCAGGTGGATGTGTATGTTGTCAATACCAGAATGGAGAACAGTGCTGAGAGGCAATGAGAGGACAATGTAGGATGTGTGGACTCCCGTACCATCATCAACTCCCCTGGTAACTGTATGAAAGGAGCCCACCAGGTGTAGGGGCCATGCTCTGGCCCTAAAAAGTCCAACCGGGGTGGCATCAAAGGACCGGAGCCCAACAATGTCTCTGTGAATGACGTCCTTGATGATGTGCCCCATAGCTGTGCAGAACAGTCCAGTCAGTTGTGTAGGACTATAGTCCCACTCGTGTATTGTGGTGCCAACTGTGTGGAGTGTGATGAATGTTGCTGTGTGCCATTCAGGGGCCACAATGTCTGATACAAGGCTATTACTGAATATGGTGGCCTAGTGGGGAGACATGTCGTTCAGAGGTTTGTGGACATTACGGCCTGGGACTTTGGAAGGTGACATTGGGCCAGTGTCCCAGGACATATAGAGTGCAGGTTAGTACTGTGTAGGTGTGACCGCAGGGACACCGCAATGTTCCTGCATGGATTGTGGCCCTGTAGTGAGTGAGAGGGTGTAATGTTAGCATTGAATCCATCCACCAGCATGTTGCCAACATCACCTGGGTCTGTAATGTTCCTGAGTGACTGTTGTATGTGACAGCAGATGTGGGTATTGCCAGTGACTACTGACATACCACTATAATGCCTTGTGGTACACCCCAGAATGTGTCACAGTAATGTTTATGTAGCTAGTCATGGAATATGTGATGAGGGATCCCATGGCCCTACCGAGGCTGACCAGTGAGCTACCCCACCCATGGGATTGTACACCACTGTGCAACAGCCTCCACCTGTTGTTGTACATTATGTCCATGGAACTTGACCACCAGAGTGGTGTCTGTTATCTGGTGTGTACCATCATGGCTCTGTGTGGCATAGCATGATCCATGCAGTTGTGTACATGCTACTGAAGTGCACTGGGGTGTGTTGCAGCATATGTATGTGCAATGTCCATCTGCACGGGTGTCATGACATTAACAACCGCTGTCATAAGACGTCTGTAGTAGGTGTTGTAGTACTCATGTACTGTGTATGCCGTGAAGGGTGTGGTGCCGGGATGTGGCTAACAAGGTTGATTAGCATATGTTCAGAATCCACCAATGAGGGGATGACCACAGGTGTTGAACACCAATCACATGTTGGTAGTGTTCATGTCAAGGTTAATGTTGGTCTTGGAGGTGGTGTGTATGGGTTTATCCAGCCGAGTGGAGGTTATGACTCATGGATGTGTCAGTACATGAGTGGCTATCCCAGTTAAGTGTGGGTTAGTGTCAGTCACACATCAGTAGTAGCTGTCTGAGCCCTACTGTCCAGTACACCAACAAATGAGGTCTTGTAACCGTGGGGTATGTAGTGGAATCTGTAGCTTGTTACAATGTGTATAGTGGTTCTGGACACAGTTAGTTGCATGTGGAGCACCTCTGATGCATTGTGCTAAGTAACTAGCCAGGATGTGTGTACAACATAGTGAGATGTGGGAACACCTCAGCTGTGGGTGTGCCAGTCCAGGTATGTGCCTGAAAGGTATGGTCTGTCTATAACCTGTCATTGCAGGTGTGCTCTGCAGAGCCGAGAGACAGGTCCCAGTCACTGCAGAGATATTGGAGTGGTGCATTCTAAGGTGTGCCTTGCCTGCGTGCATCACAGAGGAAGATGCAAGCATTGTGTCACATGACCCCATGTCTTGCTTGCCATTTCCCATTCTGCCAGTGACTGTTATTGGAAACTGTGCAAGACAGGCAGTATAGAAGCAGCAAGAGCCTTACATGTGAGCTGTACTCCCAGGGCTGGCAGGTGCAGGTCATCTGTGCCAAAGCATTGTGTTTGACCAGGTCAGTCAAAGTGGACAGATACCAGATGCCTGTGGAATGACAGCAGAAGCATAGGCAACTGCTGAAGTGACACAGTCAGGCGTTGTACAGTGGTATCGGGTCTGAATGAATGCATAATGCTCCCCAGGGCTTGGCCCACACCTTCAGGGCTACAAGACTGGTGAGCTATTGCATGCCCCTGCACATGTAGTCTGTGAAGTGGCATCTCAGGGCAGTCACACTAACATGGAGAATGACAAGTCACAGCGTACCCGGTGAGGTGTGGCATGGGTGCATAGATTATGTTGCAGAACCAGTTACCCAACAGCAAGATGTAAGCGACTATCGCCTTGTGTAGCCTGATGTGTGGAACTGCAGTGTGACCGCCTACAGAGTCACTTATGACTGGTGTGTTGTGTATGTTGTAACACACTATTGGCTATATGTGATGGGCACACATGAGTCTGTGGGCTATAAGTTGGTGATGTGTTCCATATGGGGGCTTCATCTGGTGCCTACACAGAGTATGGAGAGGTACTGCACACGTTGTCCTTGTATGTGTGCCCTGTGGTGGAGATCATGTGAGACTATGTGATGAGTGGGGTGTGTTGCGAATGTTACACATCCCCACATGACTGTCAGGTGCAGTCAGGGTTGGTGACAGCATTACCCCCAGCAGGGGTGCATAAGTGCATCCCACACAGGCTGTAGTGTCGTATGTTGGGAGGTGAGCATTGAATGTGTACATGAGACAATTTCTCTATTGCCACATGTACAACATATCCATCTTATAGACAGGCAATAGCACTGGTACGTGACAGTTGGACATGCCTGTATATACAACCATGTCTCACAGGATATGTGAGTTACATGTGCACAAAAGTTGTTGTACCATAATCAAGCTGGAAATCTTAGCACAGCCAGTGTACCTGTGGGAAATGGTGTGGAATGGGTGCTATATTAATCAGTAGCTCATGACATGCTCACAAGTTCTGTACAAGTGCCTAGCATGACCATAAAATACAGATAGGCCGTTGGATAATATCAACCCACAAGTGGTGACGACAGTCATAATGTGTGGCACCACACTATAACCCTGCTGAGTATGGTGTGCATGTCCATGAACCATTATCACTGTAGATGTTAGCAGTACAGATGTACAAGACAGTACGCATGTTTGATTACAAATACCTTTGTATGTCACAGGAGTGTTCTACCAGTGGCCTGTTGACAGACTCACAACTACAAATGGTGCCAGAGTGACATGTGCATATCACACCAGTGCCAGCTACAGTAGAACAGGGTTAATGTGTTGTACTCCACCCTCATTGTAGCCCATACCACACAAATGTTAGGCATCTGTGTATGTAAGGATGTGAATGGCCATGACCTATGAGGAATAGCTGTGTCAGTGTTGTGAACAACATACGGAATGGGCTATGTGGGTGAGGTGTGTGACATATGTGCACATTCTGATGGATGATATCAGCATTGTCACCGCTAGGTGAACATCCCTGTGCCCATTAACTACCACCTAGGCTGTGGTCATCATTATGGACACTGTGTAAGGGATGGTGCTGAGCAGTACACCTCCCTGACTTGGTGACATCTCCAGGCCCCTTAGGTAGTCATACGAGGTACCCATGTCATGATAGGGTGCCATCCATGAGCACGGAGATCATTGGACAGGCATATACAGCACTGGAGTGACCAATATTGGATCACATATCACCTTTAAGGGGTAATGGCCATACGTGTATGGGCGATACCAGCCTTCACAATCCTCACCTCCACTATGCAGCATGCTGTCTACCTGGCATAAAGACATCTGCTACACCATGATGATGGGCATGCTACATGTCCATATCCTGATCTGTAAGATATATGTCATGGACATCCACCATCCGAATACTAGGATCGCCACATGTTGGACAGATCCCTGTGCCATACATGTGACATACTCACGCCAAACCATGCAACCCTGTCCATCAAAGCTGCACATGTCATCCCAGTCATACATGGTGTGATGGCCGCATGGTAGATGTAGTATCAACTGTCTGGATCAGTAATGTGGCACTGATGCACCTCACGGTGACATAATGGCTGTCTGTTACAGCTAGGAAACCTTGCCCATACATGCTATAGTTCATAAGCATCCCTGCGAATGACGTCCGGCTAACCATTGTCCCATGTCTACCACATGTGCAACACAGGTGATCCGTGGCAGGATGTTGAACAGCTGTACAGTGCTGTGTAGATGTATATGACAAAACACATGCATGTACAGGTTTCCATGTGTATGTGTGCATTGTCACTGCTCAAGTCCATTAAGGCTGTGTCTGTGTTGATATGTGACATATACACAGCATCAAGGTCAACAGCATTACCGTGGACACATCCAGGCATGTGCAGATAGGTAAAAACACCAGTGCAGGCAAATAGGCATGCCCACATCAAGACAGCATTCACATGGAGTATGAACACTGTAATGAGGTGACACACATATATGGTGATGATATCCAATGCACAACGGTTGCTACATGTGTGTGACACAAACATGTCAGTCGTGTCCATGTCATGATGATTTGCAAAGATAACTGTGCAGATGTACTAGATGTCATAGAAATGTATGTGCAGCAGTATCTCTGTACATCTCTGAAACTGTGACATGTCACCATCATTATGTCTTACAGATAATGCCTCGTATGCGCCTTCCGGCGTACAGCCACCAGGAGGATGATGTCCTCATCCTGTACCTCCATGAGAACTAGGAGGTGTTGTTCAGCCATGTGCCACAGCATGCCCAGCAGTGGGACAACCTGTAGCAGGATCTTTGCAGGAGGGTGAACAATGTGGGTGGCCATAACCACACCTACCAGCAGGTGCGCAGACACTGCACGGACTTGACACGACATGCAAAACAGCGTGCCACTGCAATTGCCAGGGAACAAGGTGGAACAGGTGGTGGGCCACCAACCCAGCCCCCACTCACACACACCGAGGAGCTACTTACCAGTCTGGGGACACCCTCAGAACAGCATCCAGAAACTCTAGCTGCCATTGTGGAGGTGGGTGTCTCCCAACCAACGAGCCTGGAGTTGCCTGGTAAGTCAGTACTGCACATATGGCTGTTATATCCCATTTAGTTGCATGTGTCACTGTACATTATGTAAAGTAACAACATATGCAAGGTATGTGGACACACAAGCTGCATACTACAGTATACCAAGAAAATGAAAACCAAACAAGAATACAAAAATGAGCTGGATTCAACACCCAATACAGAAGCTTTAATCCAAATATCTTGAGCAACACGCTTTGGGAAGGTGCAATGACCCTCCTTCCTCAGAAGACAAAAAACAATGAACACCATTTTACAAGCATTTAAATAAGTCTTCTAATTGATCTTTAACAGCAGAATAAGTGTTAATTAAATCAAGCACACCTATAAACCTATTAATGAAGCTAGCACAACCACTGATAACCACAGTTATGGAGGCATATGTAGTATGCAATGGAACAACATGTGTGGTACGCAAACAGTACCACACAGTGAGCTGTGATATGGGCAGCCCACAGGTGTCACCATTGTGTTGTATGCCCCTGCATTGGGTGCACACATTGTGATGTACCATCTGACATGTCCCAGACATGTAGTGTTCTGGCTGCAATATTGTCACACTATCCCATGACCCATACCCCACATACCAAACATGCAACCCATTGTCTGCATAGCCCTGTGGATGGTGACATATCTGACATCTATGGGTGTATGTCATATGGGACAACACAGACATGTGAGATAGATGGCCATCACACACATTTGGCCGACACATGTGCACACATGGCCATGGGGGATGGACAGAGACATGTAGCCACACAGTAGATGTGATGTGTATACACCCTGTTGCACATTGCCCACACATGGTCCACTTATTACCTTAGTTGACTGATTATACAGTTGATGTGGTACAGTGGACATCCTAACAGCCTGTGCACAGCTAGTGGAGGTGTCACTGAAGTCTACCATAGAAAATCAGTTGCACATCACGACTGTGTCATAGCATGACAGTAGTCACCTGTACAGCTTCCACAGACATTGACACCACATCAGGCCACAGATACTGTACATTTCCCTTGCTGCTGTAGGACATCACCGTTAGCTGTGCACCTTGTGTGTGTGTGGTACATCAATGTCATGTGGGAAATGGTGAATTGACATGTCTGCTATGTGTGGACATGGTTGCCAGGCAGCTAAGACCCTGTAGTTGTTGTGCAGTGGTGTCTGCTGTAGGCCTCCAGTGACCTGTCACTTGACACAACATGGTTTGGTGTGTATACACCTCAGTATCGTGGGTCACAATCCACAGTTATGTCAAGGGTATGCATGCAGTTATGGCTATGCAATGTGTACATATTATGCATTGTACAGCAATATAGATGCTTCAAGATGCCATGCAATGGCACAGTGTCTGTACTTCACACTGTATAGCAATGTAGACGGCTCACACTACCCTTCCATGCTCATGCACATTTGCTAAACATGCATTCTATCTGTAGGGCATACAGACAACACCACAATGTGATGCCCATTACGATACTGTACATGTGTCAGGACACCATTGTGTCAGACATGTATGCATGTTAATGCACATGTTAGCAGAGTACATGTCAAGGTCACATCAGCCATGTGTACTGTGATCCTGTTCTGGTCCACATGGTGTATCACAGGGATGCATGCATACTACCATGATTGTATGAACTGCATGGCTACTGATATGACACCTGCTTGCTGTAGTGTGCACCCCAGGGAGGTATGCTTACTAACACTATTAATGCCTGAGCTGCATGCCCTCTGCTGTACCACAGGCATGCTGCATGCCATCTGTCAAATCACATGCATGGTGTGTCTGTGTGTGTGTGTTTCTGTGTGTGTGTGTATGTGTGTGTCTGTGTGTGTGTGTGTCTGTGTGTGTGTGTGTGTGTGTGTGTGTCTGTGTGTGTGTGTGTGTGTGTGTGTGTGTTTCTGTGTGTGTGTGTGTGTGTGTGTGTGTGTGTGTGTGTGTGCGTGAGTGTCTGTGTGTGTGTGTGTGTGTCTGTGTGTCTGTGTGTGTGTGTGTGTGTGTGTGTGTGTGTGTGTGTGTGTGTGTGTGTGTGTGTGTCTGTGTGTCTGTGTGTCTATTGTAATTTAGAGTCTTTCTTTGCATTCACAGGTGATGTAGGTGCGTTACCCTCCTGTGGTCCATCTGATGTTAGTGTCCCCACAGATACTAGTAGTGATGAACATATTCATGAGGTACAGGCAGGGTTGTCAGGGGCTGAATCTGTGCCAACGGTTGCCATCCCAGCTATGTCCCCCACTTCCCCGCACACAGTTCTGCTGCCAACACATACTGCATCACCAGTGGCCATAGAGGAAGGACAGTCAGCGTCTGTTAGCGTGGAACAGGAATGTGTGGTGGCTACAGAAGGTGTGTCTACACACCATGGTGTCAGTGTAATGACTGCAGATGTGCCACACAAGCATGTGGCCGGTGCTGCTCGTAGGAGGACCTCTGGCAGACATGCACCTGCAGAACAGAGCACAGCAGCTGGTATCACCAGACGCATGTTCCAGACTGTAATGGTGGCACGGCACATGCTGAACGGTACACCAGAGAAGGGCAGAGGCTGCAGAGGGCTGTTATCCGTACCCTAAATAACAACATACAGGCATTGGCAAATGCTCAACAGCAGATTGCTGATGTTCTTGACAGGCGATTGGGTGACATGGTTGGAATCCTTGACCATGGCATGGCAATCCGCGAGCTGTCTGTGCTGGAACATCTGGTAGGAGTGAGGCGTAGGCCAGCCACACCACCTAGTGTAGGTCAACGTGAGCGTGCCACCTCACATGCCCGCTCCCATAGTGCCGGTAGCAGTAGCAGTGCAGCTGGTGCTGCGCGGTCCACACCAGGACACAGCAGGCCACGTGGACATGACCCTGGATGTTCCCAGCAGGGACACGGTTCCAGTGGACATGTGTCGTCGGACAGTAGCCAATCTGTACCTCTGCCTCGTAGTGCCCGTGCAACCTCTGGCAGGCACAGGTCATGTGGCTGTGGCCGGACACAGTGAGCTGTACAACCTGGTCTGTACAATCTGGAGCTGTCAATAATACCCTGTGTAGGCCTCACAAAAGGCAGATCTGTGTGCACACATACACGCACACAGCAAAGACATCTGTAGGGCACAACAACAACCACATGCATACTGAATAGACATGTCCAGTCATATCACTGGCCTTTACACACGCACATGATGTCATCCATTGGTGCAGCTTATGCCCCTGGCAAAACATTATCACCCTGTGCATATGATGAAGCCTGTGCCGCATCCCTGTCATCCTCACCATTGGTGCAGGGACATGCTCAAATGGTCTGATGCACAGGGTGAACAGAATAGTGAGAAGTGTAATTTACATTAGTTGTGTAAGAATAGTGAGAGAAGTGTATATTACAATAGTTGTGTGAGAATAGTGAGAGATGTGTATATTACATTAGTTGTGTACTGTTGACACGCACCAGACATACCATGTAGTACAGGTTTAGCATGCATTGTTATATGTTCACAGTATGTGTCATGGTAACAACAGTAACAGTATGTTGGTAATGATGCCCCGGTTCCCTCCTTATGGTCTACTTGCATGTGCCTACAGGTAGCACTGTTTGCAGTCTCCCATGTGTAACTGTGGAGTACTCACAGGCACATATGGCAATATCAGCATGCTAAACGTAGCCTCAGCCTGACTGTCTGAAAGTCTAACATACCACAGATGTCCACACATATACTGATCCAGAAGCATGTGGGCAGTTTAATAGGCTACAGTGGTTAGAGACGTGACATCCATACCAGGTCACATCACAGGTATGTTGACATGGTGCAGGGGTTGTACACAGCGGTCTGGCCAATGATAATGTTAGAGGCCACTTGATAGCATGAGGCCTCACTGTGTAACAGTAATACCCTGTCACATTACAGGAACATGCTCACACTAATGGGGTTAACAACACTATAACGCACACCCCATAGTGTTGAGTTGAGGACCCTTGCCTATGTGGTCATCACCCTCACAGTACTATGCACCCACACAATGTGACACAGAGAAAGAACATGTACAGGTAGACAGTGCGGCTGAGACTGATGGCATCAACAGGGTAGTAGACTGCATCACCATGAGGGGTTAGAGATCCTGTGTGTTCTGTATGGTAGCATACACCCTCACTCCATGCACCAGACAGCCATGAATACCTACACACACACACACACACACACACACTGTGGAGACCACAAATGTTGTACACATTTGGATAGCTGATGTGTGTGATACACACACCACACCTGCCTACATCATGCTTTCCACACTGCAGTATGTACATATCTCTACAACAGTGTACAGGGGTGTGTGACAATTGGGTTGTATTCCACACCATATGTGGCATATATGGTCACACAAGTAAACACACATGGCAGTACTGTGAATGATACACCTGCTATATGATGATACATCTGACAGACATGCAGCAGTATTGGCCGCATTATGTGTACCAATGCTACCTTTGGCAATTGTGCTGCTATATGCACACGGGAGGATGTAAGTGTTACAGGTGGCAAGTGATGTACTGTCAGTAACACCTGACCGCTGTGCAGGTGTTATGTCTCCACCATCAAGTAACGGTAACATAGCGTACTGTTTGCACATGTCATGGTTGGATGGTGTGTGACACACCTGTGAGCCATCCCTGGCAAACATCCATCTACACAGGTGCATCACCACTTTATGTACACACATCCATCCATACCTGCTGTGCATCCTACCGTACTGTCAGTATGTCACCATATACAAGTGTCAATTATGGGGCTGCATTGCAGCTACATGTTGTAGTTAGGCACAGATGAGTTACTTACATCAGCTACTGTACATGCATGGTAGCTGCATGCACACTACAGATTGTACATGTGTGTTATTCCTACATGCCTGTCATGTAGCCATGTTTGTATGTATTGCAATTGGTGGACATGTGTGTTGACATACATAACACATGGACTGTTGTATGATATGATGGGTGTCATGGGTAACTAGTACAGAGGGATTGTGTCCTTGGTCAACATTGCTACCTCATGTACTGTTAGCATTCAACAGCCATGGACCCACCTTCCATTTGTGGGCGTATGATTGCTGTAGCCACTTGTCTGCACAGAGGACAGCAAAAGCTATGCTATCTACATATGTGGTGTGTGTTTGGTCCATGCACATATCCACTGCAATTACATGTATGACATAGCCAAACATGTGTGTTCATTGGTGTACAGCGACAGTCATCTGTCACAGCTGTGTAAGACCCAGGGCCCCTGGTATGTGTAGAGTCGACCTGGTTATGTACAGTGGTATCACTGCAATGCATAACACATGATGGAACCCTGTCAGTACATGTGTAGTCTGCACAGTTGCTGTAGACCTATGTACAGTCCACTGGTCATGAGTCACGCGGTGCTGTGTTAATGTATGGCTGTGTATTGCTAGTCCAATGACATGGTGATGTGTGACGGCTACATTGTAGATTGTGGCATGTACCTCTGTGATCTACACCTGAGACAACTGTGATAGCTCCTGAGTGTGTACTGGTCAATACATGTGAGTGGCTTTCATGTACGTGGGGACAGTAATACCATACTGTGCCCTTCTGTGTTTAGAATCCGTGTGTATGCAAGACGGCCCTTTGCAACTGCTAAGTGTGTGAGCATGCCCAGTATGCCATTGTGTAGCTGGACACAGTACATTCCAAACTGCGCCATTTTGTGATTAGAATCCGTGTGCATCCAAGACGGCCCTTTGCAACTGCTAAGTGTGTGAGCATGCCCAGTATGCCGTTGTGTAGCTGGACACACAGTACATTCCAAACTGCACACTTCCGTGATTAGAATCCGTGTGCATGCCAGTCGGCCCTTTGCAACTGCTAAGTGTGTGAGCATGCCCAGTACGCCATTGTGTAGATTGACACACAGTACATTCCAAACAGACATGTGATACTAAGCGTGTGGCCATGGCCATTGACATCCTGTATAGTGATGGTGGTCATCCAGGCAACAGATGTCCATTTCCAATGTTACGATGGATGCCTACATTGAACACACTGGTTGCTGTCTTGAAGGGTGTACTGTCTGTGGCGCGTCCCATATCTATGTAGTGTTGTTGTAGTGCTCCGTAGATATTTGGTTGCCCCGATCACTCCACTGCCATGTGTTTGTCTATGTCTACCTTGGGACAGTAATATGCTTTCAGACTGCTCACTCTCTATACATTCCCTATCGGCGTCCTTGCCTTTGCGGATGATGTCACCCACCTAGAAGTATGCCTCTGGGAGTGCTGTGTTCAGTAATCTCGGTAGCGCGTTCTGTAAATGCGTCATGCTGTAGTGTGTTAGGGTAGTTAGGTGTATGTTCAACTCCCAGCCCTGCCAAGTGTGTGTGTGTGTGTGTGTGTGTGTGTGTGTGTGTGTGTGTGTGTGTGTGTTTCCAGCTGCATGACAACAGTACATTGCTTTTACAGTATTCACTCTCCATAACATCCATGCAGCATCTTTGCCTTTGATGCTGCTGTCTGCAGGATAGACGTGTGCCTGTGTGAATCATGTGATCCACTGATGCTGTCATGTGGTAAAGTGCTTACGTTTATGTTCTTCTCCCAACCCTGCCACGTGTGTGTGTGTGTGTGTGTGTGTGTGTGTGTGTGTGTGTATGTATCTATCTTCTACATTTATATATATATATGTATATATATATATATATATATATATATATATATATATATATATATATATATATATATATATATATATATATATATATATATATATATAGATATGTATGTATATGGCTATATATATATATATATATATATAAAATGTATATTGCATATAGATATGTATGCTGGGATTATCACTCTTGACTCTGCTGCATTGTCTGTACGTGAGCACCATGGATGTATGTACATCTGCTATGGCTCTGTGATAGTGCACATACTGTGTGCTGTAGTGATCGTGGGTTATACATGTGTAGAGACCGGTTATTGTGTTGCTGGGTATTACACGGGCATTGAAAACAATGTTAGTGCAGCACCTGTGACTGGTCGTATGCAGATCTCGGCAACAGTCAGCAGTGGTTATTACATTGGAGTGTGAGTATGGCTCATATCCATCTGTAGTAACTGTCAATTCTATGCACCTCAGGTTAACATTACAGATGCACGTTTATCCACAGGTTGTGGTACAGATCCCAGGACTGTATGTGTAGACATTGACAGGTGCAGGACTGAGTTGTGTTGGATACATGGAGGGGTGTCCATGGCCAGTAATGGGGATCTCTACAGCCTGGCAGGTATGGTCTGTGACTGTCCCACAACCTCCTGTATATGGCTGACACATGCTGTACCTGTGTATATGCAGACACACACAATTACCACAAACAGCTATGGCTATCACATACACACGCCCATTGCACCACCATTGGGTCATGCAATAACCGTTGTCCTTCACACATACACACACCTACGTGTACATTGGATGGCTCTATGACAGCTCTGGACATGTTAACACCACACCCTGTGCATATGATGTCACCTGTGCCACCACCTGTGATGTGTAACATTGATGCAGGATCTGACTAACCTGGTGCTGCTGCACACGGTGGCTTTATTCCACTGTATTGATGTTAGCATGCTGTTAACACACAGTGTGTTACTTCCAGGTGTACTTCAGCAGGCATGATGCATTGCAGCTATGACCATCACTGTAGCATAGTTTACAGCACTGTTACTTCTGATGATGTAGTCTCCATCCATGTGCCATTTCACTGATGTGTGTAGTATTGGCAGGATGTGTGTCTGTGTGCGCAGTACGTGTGTGATGTGTGTAGTACACATGTATACATGCTTACAAATGCATACACGACATTACACGGGCTTCACCATTCGTACACTAGCTTACTCGTTCTTCCACACACGCACACAGGCTAACACGCACGCGCACATACTTACTCGGGCTTACTGGCGCGCATGGGCACAGACACACTGTGGGCAGGTTTGCAGGTCACATCGGTGGTATCCATGGCGTACGCCGTTAGTCTCCTCACATTCCCTAGGATAGGTCATGACACGTCTCTTCCACTGAGTACTGACAGCACACATGTGACACTGCTCCGGTGAGGTTACAGTGTTTTGTACATACACACTCATGTTGTCACCTATCTTGTACTCTAATAGTCCCCTTAACCTACACTACATGGTAGAGGCTTGGCCCATATGGCATGACATGTGATTCACTATCCTCAGCCTCACTTGCCTCACACTGCCTGCAAATGCTTTGTTACATCTCTGACAGAGCGCTTCCACACATAAGTACCAGTACACAGTAGCCATGTTGTCTCCAACTTGCCATTCATCTGCATGGCGTACTAACATCTAACTAAACCTACATTTTGTATGTATATTATCCATATGTCTTGTTTTGAAGTGCAGTGCGTTCTCGTGGCACTGCGCTATGCTTCCACACCAGGGATCGGAGGAGGACAACTACTGGTTCATTGATATCCAATGGACAAAGCCGCCACTGGCCTTGGACTTGGACATTGGCATGCTTCTTCGACTGTATTCATACTGTATTTGCAGCTGTCATTGCTCCATTTAGCAACGTGCAAAACGTTAGTCGCATAACATCCAGGTACATTTCTGCACATAACTCTGCTCTTGCATGGACAGCTTACTGTTTCATGTATCGTGTAATTATGTAAGGTTACCACCTTTCCCACTTTGCGAGGGACAGTCCCTCTTTGGGCAGTTGTGTCCTGCAAAAATGTGAAAAAATGGCAAATGTCCTGAGATTTTAGGACACAATTATTTTCTATATTTTATGTTATAGTTGCATAAAACAGTTATTCTGTATCTGAAACACCTAAATGTTATAAGAAACAGAATAAGGAAGTAAAATGCTACAAGAATAGACTTTTATTCAGGCAAAAAACTGAAGTTCTTTCCTTTGTACTGGCCATGGGTATGTTTTGCCCTGCAAAATCTGATGTTTGTAGCACAAATGTCCCACTTTGGGCATTTGGAAAGGTGGCAACCCTATCATTACATCATTTGTATAGCTTACATATACAAATGGGGTATGTTGCAAATCCCAACATTGTCCGTGCAATGTTAGTGTTACGAGCGGTCTTGCACGCCCTTGCGGGTGTTTGCTGAATAGCCTGGCAGTCATCTTTCCTTGCTGTACTCTCGCTCAATCCATACACGCCGGAGGCTTCGTGTATCATGGCCTGTGCAATGTTCGTGTTATGGGCGGTCTTGCACGCCCCTACGGGTGTTTGCTGAATAGCCCGGCAGTCATCTTTCCTTGCTGTACTCTCACTCAATCCATACATGCCGGAGGCTTCGTGTATCATGGCCTAGGCAATGTTCGTGTTACGGGCAGTCTTGCACGCCCCTGCGGGTGTTTGCTGAATAGCCTGGCAGTCATCTTTCCTTGCTGTACTCTCACTCAATCCATACACGCCGGAGGCTTCGTGTATCATGGCCTATGCAATGTTCGTGTTACGGGCGGTCTTGCATGCCCCTGCGGGTGTTTGCTGAATAGCCTGGCAGTCATCTTTCCTTGCTGTACTCTCACTCAATCCATACACGCCGGAGGCTTCATGTATCATGGCCTAGGCAATGTTCGTGTTACGGGTGGTCTTGCACGCCCCTGCGGGTGTTTGCTGAATAGCCTGGCAGTCATCTTTCCTTGCTGTACTCTCACTCTACTCATACACGCCGGAGGCTTCGTGTATCATGGCCTAGGCAATGTTCATGTTACGGGCGGTCTTGCACGCCCCTGCGGGTGTTTGCTGAATAGCCTGGCAGTCATCTTTCCTTGCTGTACTCTCACTCAATCCATACACGCCGGAGGCTTCATGTATCATGGCCTAGGCAATGTTCGTGTTACGGGCAGTCTTGCACGCCCTTGCGGGTGTTTGCTGAATAGCCTGGCAATCATCTTTCCTTGCTGTACTCTCACTCAATCCATACACGCCGGAGGCTTCATGTATCATGGCCTAGGCAATGTTCGTGTTACGGGCAGTCTTGCACGCCCCTGTGGGTGTTTGCTTAATAGCCTGGCAGTCATCTTTCCTTGCTGTACTCTCACTCAATCCATACACGCCGGAGGCTTCGTGTATCATGGCCTAGGCTTTGCTGTGTGCTATTTGTGGTGTATGCATGGCTGTGGGTATGTCCCACTGTCATCACTGGTAAAGGTGACACCCTATAGGTACTTCCTGTAGACTGCTGTGTCATTTGACATGTCAGCACATACCTGCGGATGAGCATCCTACTGCAACGCTTTTCATATCTTCTGAGTTATCTTGCAGTCGATAATGCTGTTTCCTCAGACGTGTATCTGTTTCAGATCATACCTATCAACCTCCTAGTGCAAAACATCTGTACAAAGCCTAACATGATGGGGGGACAGATGGGGTAGATTCTACATATTGTTCTTACAAGCGTAAATAGTTGACAGTATTATAGGTTTTGCATTAGTATGACCTTTCTGAGGGATTTGGGGTCTTAAACACATATGTTTATCATTATTTAATGATGTCAGTTCTCAGATATGTGGCAGACAGTTACAGATTGTGAGAGGAACACACCACACATATGAGGCATACATCTGCACATTCGTACAGTTGTGAGGTATGTTTCTGATACTGGACATCAATTTCCTTACGCCAATACACACAATACATGGAGCCATCACAGGCCAGTTACCATTACATTCCTATTGCAGGACACACCCACCCACTGGATTATATTCCTCACACAGGCCAACAGGTGCTTATCCACACTAATTATTCCATCATGTACCTTATGTGTACGCCGGTATTTGCGCTTTCCATCAGTGGCAGAGCTCATGTACGAGTATGGGGGACTGGACATTGTATCGGTGACACTGCATGACACCCTGAGGGACACATGTCTTTTGAGTCTATTAACCTTGCACATTGACTTTCACAGGCCATACATTGTCATTCACATTTGTGGACAAACATGCTTATGACTTGTACATGTTTTGTCATTTGTCCTGACGTCTTTCTTCTCACCTGTCCACCTAGTATCACTGGTTCTGTACATTTCATTAGGACCGGTTACCTTCATACCTCTCACCTGTACACATTATGGGTGTACGCCCTGGGGTTTGACCTATGATTCTGTTACATTTGTCATGATAATGTGCCTTTCTGGTAGATTGCTGGCAAGCCATGATGGACTGTGCGGTTAGGTAATCATGATCTATTTCATGATTACTAACTCTCATAACATTCGTATTCCTGACTACGCAATTATTCTATCAACGGTCTGACTTTGTCTGAGGTATATTTAATATAGTCCCTATTTGTCTGTCGTGTACTATGCCTTAGTCCAGCTTTTTTATTCTGACATTCTGGCAGGTATGGTTACCATCTTTGTCGTACGCGTGTCCATCCATGATAATTGCCTACATGACACTGATATAGGTCCCTACATCTTCCACCAATGGTTTACACAATATCCAGTAGATGGGTTGCACCTTTTTGGAGAATGTAGGGATGTGCTATACCCACATAGGTATATTGATCACTCCCTTGGGGCATACCTAATAGATCTGTGCCAACCAACACCTTGGCCCAATTCTGCCTACCCATGATTCCCATACCTGACACACCTCCACAGTACCCATTAAACATGTTTAATGTGAGCGATAATAAAGTGTAAAGGCACTTCTGAGCACTCCCCACTCTGCGGATATCAGCTCGTACGTCATACATTCAATCGACCCATGTGTTATTACCCTTGCACCTGCTACTGTTGCATGTACACCTATATCGTAGTTGCAGGTGTGACTTCTTTTGCATCAGTGATGGTTGGCACTTCGTACAGGATCAATTTTTGGGGTCCTGCAAAGGACACCTGTATTCATGTTTAACGTGTAGAACTTGCAGGCCCTGTCACACTGGTACTTTCCGGGCAATGGTGTGGAAACCATCGGTGTATTCTCCTTTCATGCATGTCTGTCTGTCTATTCATATTAGCTATACTGTGACCTATTTATATACATGTGTTATATGTACAGGGACATATGTTTGTTGTGTATATATCTATTCATGTATCGTGTGTGTATAGATTTATATATGTACATATATACATATGTCTGTACATTCCTCATCTCGTAATTTGCTTTGGATTATGTCTGTGGATATATGTGTATATATATATATATATATATATATATATATATATATATATATATATATATCTCCATATAATACCTTTCAACTGTACAGATTTCCGCTGCATGTACAGCTGTTTGCCTCTTATCTTTGGTCCGTTTTTCATAACCTTGTGTCTATCTGGCAAGTTAGTGGCATATCATTAAAGACTGATGGTAAATAATGACAAACATTTCAGGTTACGACTTCATACCCTTCAGAGAATCCATGCTAGTGACACACCTGTTATTCTATCCACTTTCTATGTTTGCTAGGGCAATATCTGGGGATTGTCCCTATTTGTACCAGTTGTTGTCATGGCTTTGTCCGGTTTCGTACTTTACGGGTTTAAAAGGTATGAGCCATGTACATAGAACGTGGGGAAAACACCATTCATTTTCTATTCTGTGAGCGGATTACACACGCGCAGATGCACTTACATATCCTTATTGTGGATTACATGTGTTTCATAGATAATTGTGCTTCCGTGAACTTTCATAATTCTGACCGTAACAGTTACATATCTGTATTCCAGTTTACGGACTACTGCGAAACACACGTTCACCTTTACATATTTAAATGTGTTACTGCATGAACGCTTTCATTACACTTTCAGGTTATATGTGCAGTGGTCGTAGGTCAACCGGGACTTCATTCATGTTGGCCGGATACCAGAACCACTATTCTATTGGTGTTCTCCCTCATTGATATGCATACCCATAGTACTTGGCTACATTAACATACGCCTCACCGCTTCACCTACGACACAGGCATCCATTCTCCTGCTGGGAAAAAGGTGGTACTACATATTACACATTCCCTATTGCCTACTGCTGTGGACTCTGGCTGCATTGTTAATCACTCCGAGGATATGCAGAACACCAAGGCATATAGTCCAGCCACATACAGGTCTTTGATTGTCAGGGTGTTCATGTAATGATCTTGGTTTAGGCTTGTCCACCTGGTGAACGGCACTTCCCTGGCCAAGGTCAAATGTCAGACGAAGCATAGGGACAGGGATTATGTCCCTATTTTGAAGTTTTACCTGTGTTTATAGACACAGGTGTTTGGGCACCTGTCAGCAGCTTATTCTGTTGGCATTACATATTATGGGTGGGGTTGTTATAGTCCATACTCCACGATGAGGGGTGTTCCCATTCACATTTGACTATTACCTGTATACAGTCATATAGGGATTATTATTTTTGGACATGAAGTGACTACAGGTATGCAGTTGTACATTACACAAGTGTGAAGGGCTGTTCCTGTAAATATTTACAGAACATACCTCTCAACCTCTTAGAGCACTGAACCTGTGCAAAACCTACATGATGGGGGGACAATTAGGGACACATTTTAACGATTGCTCTTACAAGCTTAAAACGTTGATAAAATGGTAGGTTTTGCATTAGCATGACTGTTGTGCAGGTTGTGGAGTCTTACACTCAGGATATTTCTCATTATTTAGTGACATCAATCCCCAGCTATTTACCACACTGGTGCAGATTGTCAGAGGCACACACCAACACTATGGGGTGAACCTGTGGTTATTCTTAGGGTTGCCACCTTTTCAACTGCCCAAAGTGGGACATGTTCTGTAGAGATGTCAGATTTTCCAGGACAAAACATACCTGCAGCCGTGCATAGTACTGAACTTTAGCCTTTTTTGTACATATAATAGCTTATTCTAGTAACATTTGAATTGCTTATGCTACTTCACATAACATATTGAGGATTCATATATAAAATAACCGTTTTATGCGGCTATTAAAGTAAATTAGGAAATAAACTCTCGGGACATTTGCTATGGGTTGATTTTTTTCACAGGACACAACTGCCTACAGAGGGATTGTTACTCGCAAAGTGGGACAGGTGGTGACCCTCGTCATTCTGCAAATATCCGGACAGTTGAGTGGTATGGCACAGACCTCCATAATACGCTATTGTGTTCTGGCACAGCAGTAGCTCAGCATTAAAGACTGTAGTCGGAACGTGCTGACAGACAGTTGGGTTTCAGACTTCATGCTCCAGACATTAATGCCAATGTGCAAACTGTTATTCTATCAAATTCTAAGTTTCTAAGAAATATGTTTACAGATTGTCCCTGATTTTGGACCTTTGTCTCACTTATATTCATGGCTCTGTCCAGATATCTTGCTCACACAGGTTGACAGGTATGGTCAGTCACGACTGCACACAGTCAGTGTCCCTCACACTTGATCAGGGTTGACATGTTTACGTAGTGTCTTCCTCGCCCTCATGTCATTTTCCACTTTGCAAATGTGTGCATTATATTCTCCCTCCAATTCGTGTCTGGACATGTGCATCACGGGAAGGTATTTTATCCTGGGTGGTAGGTTATGCATACCCACTTAGGGCTGGACAGTGTCATGGACCTCCACTGCACGTTCTGACTTGTGTCCAGATATCTACTGGATTGGACATCATGTCGTCATACCCATTCTACTATTTACACAAGTTGGTCATCCCATGAGCGATATCCCAAAAATTGGTCAAGAAGAAAACAAGTTAGATAACGAAGATTTTTGTAGCTGCACGAAAACATGCAGGGGGTTTTACCTACAGGGGATACATGGTTTGCAATCCTGACACTGCCTAGGGTGACAATACCTACTACATATGCGTAGGGGTCACTGTGTGTAGCTGTTTCTGCAACAAACCAGTGGACCAAGTACGGCTGGATTTGGTGGACATTCTGGTATGGTGGCAGGTTGTGTGTTGTGGAGGGTATGCTGGGTAGGCTATTATGCATCCAGGTGTGTTGCATTTGTTATGGCCAGTTCCATCAGGACCCATCTGTGGGTATGTGATGGTGCCGTATCTATACATTTGTCTCGCATATTTCCATATTCATATGTTTGTGAGATTGTGTTCTACACTATGGCCTGTCTGCTTGTCTTGCAGTTGTTTCTACATGAGGTTGTGTTTCTTTCCACTTCACCCGCTGCCCCCTCATACACCTCCGGTTCACCTTTTCTGCATACGACACAAGTATCACCTTTGAGGAATTTACCATTAAGCACACACCCCTCACACGCGAATTACTCACACCCCATAGAGCACTATTTTGGTTGTTGGCCCATGACACGGCCAGAGTTACACATTGACTACCCTACATGTGTTGGGTACCTTTATGGTTGTGTGGACTACCCTGCCATGTTTGCTTTCCATATGCTATACCTCAAGCACATAGGTACACGCCCTTACTTCACTTTCATTACTTGGTTGGTGTATCTAGGTATTACACGTTCGATTGTGTCACATACACGTTCGGATTATATAGCTGACTTCCGGATTTTGCTAGCCTGTTCTACTCATTGGTAGGATGGCACATTTTCCTATGTCCAAGCTATTCCTTACACATGTCTGACCGTTGTGGATATTGCCTCCCCACAGTCAATGGTTGTGTTTCCACCTTTTCAATTGGCCACAGTGTGACATAGGGTTACCACCTGTCCCACTTTGCGAGGGATAGTCCCTCTTTGGGCAGTTGTGTCCTGACATGTAATTGTCAACATGGCAAATGTCCTGAGATTTTAAGACAAACATATTTCTTATATTTTATGTGATAGCTGCATTAAACAGTTAATTCTGTATCTGAAATACCTGGCTGTTATGAGAAACAGAATAAGCAACTAAAATGCTACAGGAATACACTTTTCTGTAGGCAAAACAGTTATGTTCAGTCCTTTGTACTGGCCGTGGGTATGTGTCGGCCTGTACAGTCTGATGTCTGTACCAAACATGTCCCACTTTGGCCATTTGTAAGGGTGGCAACCCTACTGCGGTGAACACAGCATATTTTACAGGCCGACACATACCCAAGGTCAGTTCGGCAGATAGAACTTACAATTCTTGCCTATATCTAAGCTTATTCTTGTAGCATTTCGGTATCTTATTCTGTTTGTTATGACATTTATGTATTATACGTCCAGTGAAATATGTTTAATGCAACTATTGCATGACGTCTATGGAGGAATTATGTCCTATATTCTCTGGACATTTGCCAGTTTTATATGTTTGTGTCAGGACACATCTGCCCACAGAGGGACTGTCGCTCGCAAAGTGGGACAGGTGGTAATCTCGGTCGACGGTACGGATCATACTGTTCCTTTCGGCCTACATGTGTACGTGTTGTTATGGCTTGTTTATATACTCCTTCTGTTTCGTTTACATGCGTATGCTATTTCCTATCACATTTGGTATGTGAAATACGGACATACCTTTTGTATGTGACTATTACATGGCTTGTGGGATATGATTCAGACATATGGTGACTACCTATATCTACATTTCTCCTCGTGTATTTTGTTATGGACACATCTGCACAGCTATGTTCCCTCCATCAAATTATGGGTCGGATGGTGACCCTCTCCGTTGGACTGGACGTACCTACTGGCGGCGCGCTAACATCTGATACGTTTCACTTCCACATGGTATAGCTATCAACACTACATTGGACTACAGGCACACGGTTTTCCTGTCATTTGTTCATGGGTAGGGACCCGTTATTCCCTACCATGCATTTGTGTTTGACTCTTCATTTTCTGTTTGCAGGGACTCTGCTTTTCATATGTTTCAGTCTCCATGGACACTGATAGGTACGATTACTATTGCTGGCGGAATATAATATTCAGCAGTTTAGGTTGCTCCTCAAAAGCTGACATTGACACGCCTCCCTGCGCAACTTCGATACACCCCTTGCACTCGCGCATGTTTCCTATGCACGTGGCTGTGGCAGCTGCGCGCCTTCATTAATATGCAGATGGTGCGTCTACTCCACATCTATGCTGCACGGCCGGCGCAAGCCTTACGCCGGTCTTGCGCCGAGCTTCATGAATCCAGGGGAATGTCTAAAAAGTCCAAATTAAATCTGAGAATCAGGGCCTTTTCACAGTTACCTGAGGTCATTACTTGGGCATTACTACTGGTGCAAGAAGCCCTTTTCCTTATCAAGGGGAAAGAAAATAGATTGTTCCCATTTGAGTCTAACCACTCTCATAATAATATTAAGAAGGCTGGGGGTATCCCGTATCTTAAACATATTTTTAATTTAGTACTCTCCTGGACAAAGGTCTCCTTTGGTGAAATCATGCAGGCAAACCTAACTATCTAGCCCTTGACCAGTGCCTTCTTTTGATGAAGTAGATGCCAACTGGAAAAGTGTGAAAAATGTAGAAAGAAAGTGTAGAAAGATAACTGTCATTTTTATGTAGTGACAATAGTTTCATAGGTGTTTACTAGGGTAACAATTATAAGGGCCTTTTTAAGCCTAGCCATGCATCCCAAATCTCTGAAAAGTTCTGGTTCCCTTGACAAGTGTAAGCAGGGGCTTAGGAGATAAAAGATTTACAAGCAGGGTCCTGGGAGATTAACCATTTACAGGTTATCTGTGTCCATTAGAGACATAGGTGCCAAAACAGGGATGAATTTCCTGCTCCCCTATCCAATTCTCCAAGTTACACTTGAATTGGGTTAGGGAGGAGCTCCACTTCATGTGGATGGAGAGCCTGTTCCATAGATGGGGTAATCTCTGGGATACATACCTGTCTCTCTAGCAGGTCCTATTTATATCACAGGCAAGGTTTAAGACTTTAGCATGGGTAACTCTGGTGCTGTTGGTTTTGTTGATATGCAGGAGGTCCATCAGAATGGGTCTGACAGTGCCCTGTATGCCAGGCATAGATCTCCCCCCAAAAGCCTGTAGGAGACAGACTACAAAGATGGGGCCTTGAGGAGGTCTGCATAGGACATGTTACGTACTCCCCATATTCTTTTAGTGAGGAACCTCTGAACATTCCAATTGTTTTATATGCCTGGTTAAGTACGTACCAAAGGACTAATGCATTCAATGATAGGTCTGATGAATGCCAAATACTGTAGAACAATGACTTCCTTGAACCCAGATGCCATACTTTGTTTATACATTGTGCAACATAGAATGATTTCCTCAGTAATGTAGACATGTGATGGTCAAAGGCAAGATTACTGTCTATGTCTGTCCCTTAGTCACTGATTCCTGGGTCAACTCTAAGGGGTGTGTTGTAATATGATAGTTTCCTGGGATGGATGATTTACAGAAGGATACGATAATGCATTTCTTGGCATTTAGTTTTAGTCCATGGCTCTGACACAAGTTGTATGTCTGTGTCAGCCCCTCCTGGAGAACATTTGTGTCAGTAGGTGATTCAATGACAGCTCCTAATTTGCAATCATCTGCAGATTTGGTCAGCCAGGGACCATTGACATTGGCCTTGACTTCAGAGATGTAAATACCAAAAAGGAACGGTCCAAGGACCAATCCCTGTGGAACTCCACTTGTGACTGACCTGTTTGTAGAGGTGGACTCCCCAGTTCTAACTTCTTAGGTCCTGGGTCTGTGAGCCAGTTGTCTATTCACTGGGTGACATATTTAGAAAAATGTAGAAAGAAAGTGTAGAAAGACAACTGTCATTTTTATGTAGTGACAATAGTTTCATAGGTGTTTACTAGGGTAACAATTATAAGGGCCTTTTTAAGCCTAGCCATGCATCCCGAATCTCTGAAAAGTTCTGGTTCCCTCTGGTAACCTCTTGAGTTTGTCAATAATGCCCTAGTGGGGTATTATGCTAAATGGCTTAGGTAGTTCAAAGTAGGCAGTGTGAACCATCTTGCCCTCATCCATAGCTTTGGTGACCTTCTCAAAGATGTTCGCCAGGTTAAGTAGGCATGACCTGTCCTTGACGAAACCAGACTTGGTTGGGTCCGGTGTCTGGAGGTTTACTATATCACTAGTGATCATTTCCATGATGATTCATTCCATAGCTTTACATGTAAGACTAGTGAGACTTATGGGTCTATAATTTCCAATGTCTGTAGATGGCCCAGCTTTGTGCAGAGAGATGACTATTGCTGGTCTCCATTTGTGAGGCATGAAGCCTGTTTGTAGGCTACAGTTAAATAGAAATTCATGAAGCCTGATAGGTCATGTTTCATGCTATTTAGAAGACATCCTGGGATATTGTCTGGGACCACTGATGCAGTCTTTTATGCTTAGAGAGAGCATTAAGGACCTGTTCCCTAGTGATAGCAGAGGAAGTTATATTTAATTGTATTTCCTGAGAGAAGGTTGAGGGAGAGAGAGAGAGGTAAAGTTGGAGATGAATTTATTAGGCAGTAGGTTTGCTATATCTTCTGGCTCAGTATAGGTGGCTTCATTTACAATGAGCTCTACAAACAATTGTGTATTGTCTTTGAAGTTGCAGACATAGCTAAAGAATGCCTTGCAGTTGTCCTTTGTATGGGAGGCCAAATTTATCTCAAAGTTGGCTTTGGTAGACTTGATTTGTCCTCTGAGTTGTTTGTTTAGTTTGATGGGAGTTCTTTTATCCTGCTGGGTGATGCACCTTTTAATTTTTGCCATGATTGTTTTCCTTCTGTTGTACGGCCTATTGATTTTGTGATTCCACCAGGGTGGCTTGTTTTCTGAGTTAGTTCTGTACTTCTTCTTGGTGAGTACAGCTGCCTTTATGCAGCTATTAACATGCTTGTACAGGGTTTCTGTGAGCAGTTCTGCATAGGCAACAGTGTTCTTAGGGTTTATGGGGGTTTGAAATTTTGCCAGGTTATCACTTAATAGCAGGGAGTTAGCCTTAGAGTAGTTCCTGAATATTTCAGGTTTAGCTGGTGGTCCAGGTTTTATTTTTACTTCAAAGGAGACCATTTTGTGGTCTGACCTTACCAGTATGGCTCTACAGCACTCTCCCATATTAGTGAGGACCAAATCAGTATGGTTGCACCCCTGGTTGGTGTATTGACAATCTGTCCCAGGGAGTTTGTGTTTACAAAATCACATAATCTCTGTGCATGCATGTTTGGTGTTGTATAGGATTCCCAGTTAATAGTGGGGTAATTAAAGTCATCCATGAGTATGGTATAGGGGTTGAATGGTGAGTGTTTTCACTAAGTGTAGGTACATGGAATGAGTTTCCTTGATCACAGAGGGGAACCTATAGCTTGCTGTGATTATTTGAACATAGAGGAGCTCCAGTGCATTGTCCTGTTTGACCATCCTTGAGGTATATTTATTTTTCATGTAAATAGACACCTCCACCTTTAGTCCTTATCTGTGTAGTAGTAGGTTTAAATGTGAGGAAAGCATCATAATATTGCACTGTCGGTGTGCTCTCCACAACTTTAAACCATGTCTCAGTGACCACACAGACATCAGCCTTCTCTAGGGTGAAGACAGCTTCTAGAGAGTGGAGTTTTTATTTAGTCTCCTAATACTGAGCAGTAACACCTTTAGATTTTTTTGGTTTTCATTTGCTACATCAGAAGTACTTTCAGTTTATCATTGCCTAAAGAGGCACTGCAGGGGAAGACAATGTTTTAGCTAATATTTGAAAGCATACAGGGGAGAGGTGCAGAGCATCCTTGGCAAAGCAGGGTGATCTGTTGACCATCTCTTTCCATGCTGACAATTATTGCACCCTCTTAGAATGACACCAGAAACTAAGCCAATTATTAAAGTCAGTCATCTTTTGTTCGTATTGTGGCATCATCCTTGGAGAAGGTAAAATCCTGCTCAGTGCTAGGCTCATACCAGCCTGAGACACATATTCCGTGAGCTCCATGATGCCTGTCTTCATACAGTCTAGGGAGGTATGTCTCGGGTCATTTGCACCAACATGAACTATTACTGAGTCATACTAGTACTTGTAGTTCAATGACCTGAGTGTGTGGGTAATGTAGTGGATCCTAGCCCCTGACAAATAACTCACAGTGACTTTCTCCTTACACAGCCTGGTGAGAAGGACATTTGCGTGTCTCATGATGGAGTCTCCACTGACAAGAATGTTGGATTGTGTGGTGGCTTGCCTTATAGACTTAGAAGTAGAGGGTCCATGAGATGTGGCTCTATCTGTTGATGTAGGTGTTATTTTGAAAGAGTGCATTTGGGGCTGCTGAGGGTATTTGCTATGTTACTTTGTCTAGGAGGTCTTTGGGGTCTAGGAACGTTACATATAAGTGTCTCAAAATATGAGGTGGGTGTATATGTCTGCTTTGAATTGTGTGTGATGGGTGCATTTAGAAGAGACAAAATGTTGTTTTTTTCACCATTGTAAGAAGAAATCTCATCGTATGAGCTTACACCAAACTATGATTGGTAGGGATATATTGGTTGGTTGTGCCCCTTGTGGTCATTGTACTTTATGAAAATATGTGTTGAATAGTAAACAGTTCACTAGCAGTAATACTCCTAAAGTTTATGGTAATTGTAGCAGAGACTGGATTATTTGTCAACCACATGCACATGTTCCACTTTCAGAGCACTTAGAGATATTAGGAATACACTGTCATTTAATGCATTATACAAACACACCATTAAATATCCCACTGCACATTTTATGTTTGTAATTATTGATAAAATTGTCAGGAATAGGAATTATAAAGCTGGTTGGCATAACATTTTAAATAAAAAGGAGAACAGTTAGATTATTAGATATTTCCACTGGGGCTTAATGAGCATTTGTAAGTATCTAGTCAAAGCAGGAATAGGTGGGACAGGTTAGTATTTATTGAGCTGTATGCCTTTATTTTGTATACACCGATGAATGCTTATATGCCGAAACCAGTCTGTATATGGCTTTTACCTGTTGGCTGCTTTATAAGTGAAGAAATAAATTTGGGTTGCTTTATAAATTAATAAACATATTTAGAATACTTCATCTCACAACTAGAGTGCTGGCCATTTTTGTTGGTTCACTGGTTTGGTTTGGATTTTTGGCCTTTGCACTTGCCGTATGTGTGGAAGCTCTGTTGAAGTTTCTAAAACTAAATGCCAAGAAATGCACAGCAGTATCCTTTGGGAAGTCATCCACCCCTGGTAACTATCATATTGACAACACACCCCTTATACTTGACCCAGAAGTCAAGGACGTAGGGTTACACATAGGCAGTAATCTAGCCGTTGACCATCACATGTCTACAGCAGTGAGGAAATCATTGTATGTTGTGCAACTTCTAAAAAAAGGTATGACATCTAAGTCCATGGATCATAGTATCGTGGGATCATAGGAGGTTACTAGGCTATCGACCGGAGATCATTTCAAGCCTAGTCATTTCATTCCAATATAATACCAGAGATACTCTAGTCAGTACACAGGACTCAATTTATTAATAACTGCCCTTGTCCAGTAGGGTTGTGGGCATTATCTCTCATAAGAATTTACTGTGTCCCATCCACTCGTCCAGGTTCCTTTTGAATAGTGTCATATAGGTGTTCTTCTTCACATGAATTGGCAGCCTATTCCAAAGATGTGGCAGTCATTGGGAGACAAATCTGTGCCTCCAACACATCCTATTCAAGTCACAGGCCATATTTATGTCCCTGGAATGGGTAGCTCTCGTCCAGTTTGATTTACAGATGTGCAGCAAATTCATTAGTTTGTATCGGAGATTGCTCTGTACGCCAGGCATAGGTCTCCCCTAAGTAGTAAATACAATACTGAGTAAAGTGACAGGGACTTTCACTCATCTGTGTAAGGCATGTGCTTGGGTCCCTTGATCTTCTTAGTTAGAAATCCCAGAGGTCTCTGCAATTGCTGCAGGTACTTTGTACAGTACATGCTAAAAGGGGTGTTATCCTAAGTTATGAGCCTGATGAGTGACACGTATAGAGGGTATAACTTTCTTTGCTCTAGAAGTGATGGCTTTGCTAATTAAGTATGCTATGTAGAAAGCCTTCCTTATTACAGTAGATGCATGGTGGTTAAAGTTAAGGTCACAGTCTACTTGTGATCCCAGATCTCTTACCACTTTGTAGGTACATAGGGTATTGTTGTTAATTTGACAGTGTGAAGGGACATTGTTTTTACCAAAGGGAATGATGATGCATTTCTTTACATTCAGAGGCTGTGACTAAAACACCAGTTGATGGTTTGTGTGAGCCCCTTCCTGAAGTATACTGACATCATTTGGGGGTTCAGTAATTGCACCCAGTTTGCAGTTGTCTGCAAACTTGGTTAGCCAAAGCCCCTTAGTTTTGGCCTGAACGTCTGAGAAGTATATACTAAACAGTAGGGTACCCAGCATTGATCCTTGTGGCACCACATTGGTGACAGGTCTGCTGGTTGATGTGTAGTCACCCACTTTGATTGTGTGTGACCAGTTTGTGAGCCAGTTGGCAACCCATCTTACAACAAACGGGTTTACATTCAATTTTCTAAGTTGATCAGCAATGCCTGAGTGTGGGATTGTGTCAAAGGACTTTGCCAAGTCAGGGTATGCTGGGTGCACATATTTGCCCTCGTCAATGACCCTGGTCACATTTTCAAAGAACTCCAGCAGGTTTAACAGGCAGAATCTGCCCTTGATAAAGCCGAATTGGGTCGGATCCAGGGTTTGGAGGTTGCCTATGTCTTTATTTAGGAAGTGCATGATGATATGTTCCATGGCTTTACAGATGAGTCTGGTCAGACTTATGGGTCTTTAATTCCCTGGGTCTGCTGCTAAGCCAAATTTATGGAGGAGAATAACGGTTGCTATTGTCCATTCTGCAGGAACAAAGCCAGTGGTTAGGCTGTGATTGAATAGGGTACATAATGGTGATGCTAGTTCATCTTTTAGTTTGTTTAGAAGACAGTGTGGATGCCACAGGGGCTGTGCTTTTTGCCTTAGACACGGCTTTAATAACCTGCTCATCAGATATGTAGGGGGTGGGAGTTGCTGGTAAGGTTTGTGATAAGTTCAGAGGGGATAAGGGAGTGAAAATTTTACCAAATCTGTCTGCTAGCAGATTTGTTATCTCTGTGGGATCAGTGTGTGTGTGTGATACCATTAGTCACTAGTTCTGCACATGCTTGCGTCCTACCTTTTAAGCTGCATACATAGCTGTAAAAGGCCTTATCCTTAGCAGTGATTGCTAAGTTTTTCTCAAAGTTATCTTTGAGGATTTGACATGTTGTCTTATTTGCTTGTTGAGGCTGAGGAGGGTGCTTTTCCAGTATTAGGACCTCACCTTAGTTTTCTTAGACAGCAACTTTTTGCATTTGTTGTAAAGTTTGTTGATACTGGATGTCCACCACGGAGGCTTTTTTTTAAAATGGAGCTATGGTTTTAATTCTCTCTGGAACAGCTGAGTCTATATACTTATACAAGTGATTGTACAGGGCTTTAGTGTAAGCTTTGGTGTAGTTACCACTTCCAGCTGGGAGTGGGGCTTACAATGGATTCATACCTTCCCCTAGGGAGGGTATAGCTTGCTTTGGTGAAGTTTTGTAGTCTAAATTCACCCTTTGTGAGTTTTGGTATTAGTGCCAATTTGAATGGGACCAATTTGTGGTCAGATTTAAATAATATGGGTCCGACAGTTGCAGTGAAGCATCTGTTTGTCATCTTAGTGAGGACCAGATCTAGTATGTTTGTTCCTTTTGTTCGAGTTTGAACAATTTGTACCTGGATGTTTGAGTTAACACAGTCAAGGAACTTTTGTGCTAGTGAGGGCTAGAGTAGGTTTCCCAGTTGATGGTGGGATAATTGAAATCCCCCATGACCAGAGTGTTTTGCAATAGTTGGATTTACTCCAGTTTGGTAAAGTAGGCCTCATGCACATCATGATCCATGGAGGGGATCTATAATTAGCTATAACTTGAATGGGGATCTTACCCTCAGTAATCTGAACATGGAATAACTCTATGGAGTTGTCCAGTCGAACTAGTCAGGAGGTTAAATTTTCTCTAATATAGATAGAAACACCACCTCCTTTTGTTCTCACACATTCATTTTGCAGTCTGAAGGTGTAGAAGGCATTGTTGCCTTGCAAGGTTGGGGTGCTGTCTGAGGCCTTGAACTAGGTTTCTGTGAATGCACATCTACATCCTCCAGTGATAGAAGTGCTTCCAGGGTGTGCAGTTTTTAATTTAAGCTCCTAGCGTTTAGCAGCATAACCCTTACTTTGTTATGTTTGGCAATTTTCACATCATCAATTTTATTTTTGAGACCTTGCCTAAAAAAGGCACTATGGGAGATTCAAGAACCTTTTCCAGAAGCCAAAAGGCTAGTGGTGCTATGTGCATGAATAGTGGTGAGTGAGTTGACAACCACTTCAGTGTTACTGCTTTGAGTCTGAGAGAGCAGAGATTCAAGATTCTTGTTGTAGATACATCTCTTGTACTTTTTACTAGAGTGAGCTGTTAGTAGAGGGTTGTTACACTGCCTCAGGAAACCCAAGTCAACAAGGCTGGCAGAAGAAACAAGGGTAGTCCAACTGTCCATAATGCTAGGTTTGAAGAACTTTTATCACAAAGGTGGTGCTTTCAGGACTGAACTGGGATCTAGTAGATGCTCTGCTGATGGGTATTTCTGATGAAGCTTTTGGCTGGTGGTTTAACAGGTCACAGCTCAGCAAGAATACTATTTTTTAACACCTTTATAGATTTATCATTTGTGATATAGGCAGATTTACATAGGTCCTTCTATTCCTATGCTGCAGTATTCTTGTTGTGGGATTTCCTGTCCTCAGGTGACTTGTACATCGGCTCCTATACAAAAGCTTCAGCTTGGCTGTTGCAGCTGCGTGGGATCTCACACGTAAGGCCATAAACCAGGGGCCTTAAATGTGATGTTTGCACACACATTCCCCAGAACTTTTCATCCACAGATGACCGACCCATAATGTGTTCGCTCCTTCACATCAGATGTCTCAATAATGCTAAGTAATCCATTGTTTTTTTTTTCTTCCTATCTGATTGTTATTGCTTAGGCTTGTTTTTTTTGTAGCAATTTATAGCCGATGTCAAGTAAAAAGGATAAATGCCAATGTGGGCACCAGATACCCCATAAAGACTCCCATAATTGGTGTGTTTTTTGCTTAGGCCAGGACCACGACCATACCACTTGCTCCATTTGTCAATCGTTTGTGCCGAAGTCCCTACGCAGCCATCTGGCCACGCTTAACCTCTGTTTAGAAAACCAGTGCCTTAAGCAGTTAACCCTAAGAATGGATCCCACCTCGGAGCCCACGTCAAAACCTCCGCGTAAGAAGGCCAAGTTTCCTAGGCATTCGTCAGCCGCTCTGATACCGGATGCCCCTGCCAGCTGCCATTTTAGGAGCTGAGGGATGACCGGCGGATATGTCGACTTCAACGACTACCTTTGTGGAAGCCATTGCTCAGCCGACAACTGGCAAGTCCCCGGAGCCAACCCAGACCCCAACTATTGTCGAGGTTGAGGGGGAACCAGAATCTGTGGAGCCTCCAACCAGGATCCCCCCTTTGGATACAGTTCCTACCAGACCCGATTCCAGGCCTAGTCCAATGTCTACCCCAGCAAAAAAAGAAACAGAAAAACAAGCATGCCTCTCCCACTGCAGAAGGCTACCTGACTGGCAGTCCTTCACATCTTCCATGATGCAGGCCTTTATGGCCCTTAGGCCTTCAGTCTCATTCTCCACTGCTCTACCTTTGCTTAGCCTTAAGCCTGCTTCAACCCCCCCCCCCGACACCTCAGGTTATGGAAGAAGAGCATGATACATCCTTTTCCTCCTCTGAGGACTCCATATCTTACACCTCCCAAATTGCTTCACCCCAGGAGTATTATTCTTCTGATGAGGAATCTATAGAGGGAGACCCCCCCCCCCCCAGGATATCACATTTGGTGAGAATATCACCAAAATGAAAGACTACTTCAAATGGGGTACCTCCCAAATGTCTGATACCCAAAAGAGGTATTTCGAGCTTGTTCAAGTAGAATCCTTCTCCCCTTCTGCTGTTCTAGCAGCTCTGCTTGTATACCTGGATGTGTTTAATCCTGCATCTAAGTCTCCAGACTCATAACCACCTTCCCCCAAGTGACCAAATCACATTTACAAGGTGCCTGACAAGCAAAAATTCTTAGTCAAACCACCCTTAGCAGATCCAGCTGTGATTGCCACCTATCCTGATAAGCAATCCAGACTCCTTCCCTCCACCTCACTCCTAACCACTGATAAAGATAGACAATCTATGAATAGGATTGGTAAGTGGGTCTACATCTCCTCCACTTTGGCTTTTAGAGCCATTAACTATCAGATGCATATGACTAAATATGCTCTGGACTGGTCTCTCAAGCCTCTTCCATGCTGGCCACTATCCCTGACTGCCACATTAAGGCTGACATCTCCTCCAAACTTTCTCTGGCTGCACAAGTAGCCAGACGATGCAGCTATGATGCTGCAGAAGCATCTGCTTGCTCTGCAGAACTGCTTCTGTTCTCAGAAGATACTCCTGGCTGAGACTTCAGAATCTCCCAGAAGACTTTAAGACAAAGATCTTGGATGCCCCCCTGGATCATAATTTCCTTTTTGGAAAACAATCTGCAGACCTTTTTAAGCATCTGCAAGAAAAAAAGTAAAGAATTGCAGGACATAAAACATTTATTGGTTCCCTCATTCCCAAGTACTACAGAAACTATACAACTAAATCCACCTTTGTAAGGCGAAACCCAGCCCAGGCGGGTACTTCTTCCAGATCTAGAAGAGGTGCAAGAAGACCCACCACTTCCAGTCTTGCTGCTCCACATCCTCAGCCTAGATAACCTTTTCAGGACAGAGTAGGCCCCAACAATGTGTGACTGCCTTGCCTCCCTACCACTCTCAGCCTGCCTTTCCCACTGCCTCCCCTTCTGGGAAACCATATCCTCGGACAAATGGATACTATCTTTAATACAAAAAGGATATTTGCTCTCCTGGAAAGAAAAAAACACCCATGAGAACATCCCTTTCTCTCCCAAAATCCAACAGCATCTCCTTCCATAGGTTTTGATAGCCCTTCTGAAGCTGGGTACCATAGAACTTGTCCCCTCAGGACAGGAAGGAAAAGGTTTCTACTCCCGTCTCTTCCTGGTTCCCAGGAAAGACGGCCCTTGGAGACTCATCTTAAACCTCTCCTTCTTAAACCTTTACCTTCAGGTGCCCACCTTCAAAATGCTGTCACTTCCAACTCTGTTTCCCCTCATACCAGCCAATACCTTTATGACCAACTTGGACCTAAAGGAAGCCTACTTACACATACCCATCAGAACCTCCCACAGAAGATTTCTGCATTACTCTGGGCCCTCCTCTCATTATCAATTTACTGTTTTGCCATTTGGTTTGTCCACTGCCCCCCGAGTGTTCACAAAATGCCTGGCCCTGGCCATTGCCTTCTGCAGAACTCAGGGAATTCAGATTTACCCCTATCTGGATGACATCCTAATAATGGCAGAGTCCAAAGACACCCTCTCAAATCATCTGCAGTTCACCATGTCCCTTCTACAAAATCTAGGATTCACTCTCAACCATCCAAAGTCCTCCTTGAAGCCAGATCAGGACAAGATTTTTCTGGGTTGCAGAATCCGAACGGACAGGATGAAGGCCTTTCTTCCACAAGACAAGGTCCTATCCCTGACCTCCCACTTCAAAGGGCTGCTTCAGACACAGGTAATAACTGCAAGGCAATTCCTTTGACTCCTGGGCTTAATGGCAGCAACCATCCCTATGCTCCCACTGGCCAGAATGCATGTGCGCAAGCTACAGTGGTAAATCAAAAGCATTTGGTCCCAGTAACAGAATCATCTGGAGCAAGAAATCCCCCTCCTTCCCTGTTTGAAGAGATCAGCTGGTGGATCCAACAAGTCCAGCTAAACCCGGGCCTTCCACTCCAGCCCAACCCCCCCAACCCAGGTAATGCATGCAGATGCCTCAGATTCAGGGTGGGGAGCCACACTGGCATCTTACAGGGTTCAAGCAACCTGGCACCCTTCCTTAAGGGCCAAACACATCAATGTGAGGGAAATGACAGCAGTCTTCTTCGGTCTAAAAGCTTTTACCCCTGTGCTTCTACCAGGGGTTCTTCAGATAGTAACAAACAACACCACTGTAATGTGGTACCTCAACAAACAGGGAGAGACAGAGGCATATCAGCTGTGCAGAACAACTCTGCTGATATGGGATCTAGCCTCTCACCATAACTTGTCCCTGCAGGCAACCTACATTCCCTCATAGGACAACAAGCAAGCAGATCTTCTAAGCAGGATATCCTCTCCACAACATGAATGGATGCTGGACAGCACCAGCTTCTTAGACATTGTCCACCGGTGGGGCACCCTTCAAATAGATCTGTTTGCCTCCTGCAAGAACAGGCAGCTGCAGACCTTCTGCTCAAAGACCTACTCCCCTCTAGCCTGGAGAGTAGACGCTTTCAACATCTCTTGGGAGGGGAAGTTTCTTTTTTCTCAAATGCCCTGGTCAACTGGTCAACACTCCCACCAGAGGTGACCTGATCATCACCAACATGGGCGACTGGTGCTCAACACTGGAGGTCAACCCCTCGCTGGTTAGATCTGATCATAAACAAATCACTTTGGATATCCACATTCCACCCCTGCCCCCGGACAAGGAAACCACCATGAAAAACTTTTCAAAAGCAAACTTCACGTTACTTAAGACTGAGGTGGAAAGTTTCAAATCCCCCATGCTAAAGGATAACATTGTCCAAGCTGCAAAATCCTTTACTAATGCATTCTATGGGCACCTACAAGAATGCATGCTTTGTGCTATCCCAAGCAAAACCAAGACTCACTCTTCCAAGAAAAGGAAACCAGTCTGGTGGACTCCTGCCATAAACAAGCTATACAATAGAAGGAGGAAACTAGTACAGAAAAGAGTAAAATCCCAAGAAGGGAAGACATCCCTGATCAGTATCAGCAAGAAACTACGATCCCTCATAAAATTATCCAAGGAAAGTTTCGAAAGAAAAATTGCCAAGGACTCCAAAGATAACCACAAGGCATTCTTTAGCTGTATCAAGAATCTAAGTGGCAATGCTCAGCTCTGCTCGGAGTTAGTGCAAAATGGTACAAAATACACTGAACCGACCAGTATTCCCAACATCCTGGCAAACAGGTTCAGCACAAACTTCACCCCCCCTCTCACCCCCCAAAAGGGCCCATAACCATACCAGAAGAATGTAGAGCTCCTGAAATCACAGACACTTAGGTTAAAACAGCCCTCTCCAAAGCCAAAAACACAGCATCAATGAGACTGGATGGTGTCCCAGGCTGCATCCTACACGAGCTCAAAGACAAACTAACCCCTCACCTAAACACACTGTTCAAACTCAGCCTATCCGCAGGTTACATACCAATAGAGTGGCGCACAGCAACAGTTATTCCACTCCACAAAGGTGGAGGCACAACAGACCATGCAAACTATCAGCCCTATAAGCCTGACTAGCTTGGTCTGCAAGGGTATGGAGCGCATCATCATGGAACTCATTAACAGAGACATTGGGGACCTCCAAACACTGGACCCTACACAGTTCTGCTTTGTTAAGGACAGATCATGCCTCCTAAACCTGGTGGACTTCTTTGAGACAGTTACCAAGGCTATAGACAAGGGAAAGGTGGTACACACAGCCTACCTAGACCTCACAAAGGCCTTTGATACCATTCCCCATTCTGGTATTATAGACAAGCTCACCAGCTTGAACATAAATCCCTACGTCACAAGATGGGTTGCCAACTGGCTCACAGACAGAATCCACAAGGTAAGAGTTGTGGGAGCTAGGTCTGACTCTAAACCGGTTACAAGTCGCGTTCCCCAGGGATCAGTCCTAGGACCCCTTCTGTTTGGCATATACTTCTCAGAGGTACAGGTAAGCACAGGAGGACTATGGCTGACCAAGTTTGCAGATGACTGCAAACTAGGGGCTATAATTGACACCCCGAATGACATAGACATCCTCCAAAAGGGTCTCACTGAGACGGATTCCTGGTGTCAAAATCATGGCCTCAAGCTAAATGCCAAAAAGTGCATAGTCATCCCCTTTGGAAAAAACAAAGTACCCATAAACTACCACATAGGTGGTAGTCCCCTAAATACAGAAGACATAATAAGGGATCTGGGGATCCAAGTAGATAATAAACTCTCCTTTGATAATCACATTGCCAAAGTGGTTAGAAAATCCTTCTACAGGGCCCACCTTATCACAAAAGGGTTCGCATCCAGATCAAAAGAGGTCATTGTGCCCCTCTACTCGTCGCTCATCAGACCCATCATAGAGTACAATGCCTCATTTGGGATGTATCTTACAAGACACCTGCAACAGCTGGAAAGAACACAGAAGTACCTCACCAAGAGGATCACTGACCTCAAACAGATGCCCTATGCAGCTCGACTGAAGAAACTCCAGCTGTACTCGGTTGCATACCGCCTACTCAGAGGTGATCTCTGCCTGACATACAAGGACATGTCCAACCCAGAACTGATGGACATGCTCCACCGAAAGAAAAGCTTATCCCCTCCAGCCACACGCTCTAGGGATCTAAACCTCACCACAACAATAAATAGGACATGCTGGAGGGATAGATTCCTGTCACAGAGACTTCCCATGCTTTGGAACAAGATTCCAATCTACATTAGGCAAAGCTCCTCGCTAACACTCTTCAAGAGAAACCTTGACGAGTGGATGGGAAACAGAAAGTTTACCCTGGGGATCACTTCAGTGGCTCTGCTGGACAGAGACACAGGGAACTAATCTAAGGGGGCGGCGAAAGCCAACGGATTCTTGCTACCCTTATAAATGCCTTCGGGCAGATAGCCTAGTACCTACCTAAGAACTTATGAACCTATACCCCCCCCCCTTCCCACTGATTCAGAAAGTTCTCCTGAAAATCAGGACAGACCGAAAAACTTGTAAGTGACTCCATACTGGCCAAGGCAGCACTGGTTCCCCCTACTTCACAATCTAGCCAAGGGCAATCACTACCATTTATCCTACAAGATGGACCTTCTGACACAAGAAAATGGAACTCTTATACACCCACACTTGCAGATGTTGGCCTGACACTCTGGGTGATAAACTTTTGATCCCATTACTCAGAAGACACCACTAATCAGAAGACGTGCTTTCAATCCTGAGGGAGGCCAGGAAAGCTACAATAAAAAAATCATACCTAGCTAATGGGAAAGATTTACTAAATGGTGTCTAGACAAAGGAAGGGACCCTTGCATTGCTGATCTCTCCATAGATCTTACTTATGTGTGTCAACTGATAAAAAGTGGACTTTCCTATTCTTCAATGAATTCCCCATCAGACTACTTGTCTCTTGACCCTCCCTTGCTAGCCATGCTCGATGTAAAATTCTTCCTTAAAGGGGTGTTACACATTAGACCTCCAAAAAAGCCTATCCCTCTGCCCTGGGACCTTAACTGCATCCTGTAACAACCTGGCATCCATGGCTGTGTGAGTCCTCAGACAAAAATTAGACCAAAATACGGGTGCCCTTGGTGAAAAATGTCCAGCAGGAAAATGATTGTCTGTGGGACCTGGGTATTCAAGCTCCTATGCAGAGGAGGAAAAATGTCCATGAATAAAATACCCTAGGAAAGCCAAGAACAAATGGATGACCAGGTAGGCTGCCTTAATTAAGGTAAATAGGTCTTGTAACCACCTGGCATCCATGACTGTGTGAGTCCTCGGACATTTTTCACCAAGGGCACCCGTACCTTGGTCTAATTTTTGTCCACATAGACAGGGTAACCCTGAGAACTAACCCCTCCTTTATGCCCAAGGTGGTCAATGATTTGTCATTAAACCAATCTATCCACCTTCCCACCTTCTTTCCCTCTCCCACCAATGAAGGGGAGAGGATACTTCATTCCCTGGACGTACACAGACAACTAAGATTTTACCTGGACAAGACAAAATCCATTAGGAAATCAAAACAGCTCTTTGTTTCTTCCATCGCAGAGCATTGGGCAAGGCAGTCTCCAAACAAACATTACATGTTGGATCAGGAAAGCCATCTGTCTTTGCTACTCCCACCTTGGGAAAAATCCCCCAGTAGGAGTAAAAGCCCATTCCACCAGGGCAATGGCCACTTCCAAGGCTTTCCTAAAAGGTCTGGACACATGTTCCATTAGGGAAGCAGCCACATGGTCCACTATCCACACTTTCACCAAACACTACAAGCTAGACCAGGTCTCCAGATCATGTGCAGGATTTGCCAGGGCAATCGTACAGGGCTTTGTAGAATTTTTCTGCACCTCCATGGAGATGTTTTCTAACACTTTCTCCTATATGACAAATGTTTATAGACATCATCATGAAATGAAAAAAGATTAATAGCCAGCAGGGAACACGCTAGGAACAGTGATCAAATCCCCAAAATACTCAGCCATCCTACAGGAAGGCTTGTGCCAAGCAAATAACTAGTGTCAGAATCATGGACTAAAGCTAAATGTCAAACATGTATTATAGTCTCCTTTGGAAAGTTGAGTTACAACATTAATAATACAGCCATTAGAGATGACACAGTACTTCAAAATTTGATTACTTATCTGGACAGTTGACCCCAAATTCTATCAGGAAAAGATCAAGATGAAGCAAACTTAGGGACAATTTACAAAATCAGGAACAGTTTGAACTTAGTTTTACAAATACAGTACCTAGAAAGAGAGAGCAAAGATTACAGCATATTTCATGCAAATGCACACTAGTTATGTAAAGGCAAACTAAAAGCTAAGTAAACAATATGAAAGTGACTTGCACACCAAATATATTAAGCAAATACAAGAATATTCTGTAAAACTGGGGACAATTTCAAATGTGTTTTATACAATATTCTAATTTATTTCATACAAATAACACTAGCCATTAATGCCAACTTTAAAATGAGCACCACTTATTTCATCAATAACACAGCTAACCACCCACCCAAGAAAAAAGAAAAAAAGCATACATATTCAAATTAATTTTACACAAATGCACACTAGACAGACCTTAATACCAGACTTTAAGTTGAGCAAATGAAGAAGATAACTTCTCATAGCACAGCTAGCAACCCCCACACAAAAAATTCAATTTATTTCAGACAAATGCACACCAGCCAGCCTTTAAAATAATATGAAAAGTACAAACGTACTGCCACCTCTCAGAAAAAAAGCATAAATATTCAGATTTATTGATACAACTGCATGTTAAGGATGGAATTTAAACCGACCGAGTGAAAAAGGACAAGTTACATTCATCCACAGCACAGCTGGCCAACCCTCCCCCCATAAAATTGTAAAAAATATTCCAGTTTTTAACACAAATATTCACTTGCCATCCTTAATGCCAGAATTTAAACTTAAGCTAAGCAAGTGAAAGGGCAAGTTGCCTTAGCCCAGAGCCCAACTAGCTACCATCACCCCCACCAAAACAAAAAGAAGGCAGAAGAGTACGACAAAAAAAAAAAAGAACACAAATATCCAGTTTCAAAATATTTTAAAAAATGCACACACATTCACACATGCACGCGCACGCACACACACACACCAAACTTTAAAATATTTAAATAAATGCAAACACAGACACACACACACACACACACACACACACACACACACACACACACACACACACACACACACATACACACACACACACACACACACACACACACACACACACACACACACACACTAGCCTAGCCAACATCACCCTCCCCCTCTCTAAAAATAAGAAAGAATATCTGGTTATAAAAATAGTCCACAGTGCCCTGGCTGATTCACTTGCAGTGATTAATCTAGTTCACTGGGTTCAATTAAACAAAACAAAAAAAAAAAAAGTTTCCACTGCAACGCTCTCTACTGCATTGTACTACTGTATAACTAGAAGGCTGCTGTAAATTTCAAAAAATAACTCTGGTTCTTTACGGTCTTGTCTGTAGTTCCATTTGAGTTTTCTCCAGTCCTGTACCATGTTTTCATACGTGGACACATGGATGCACACAAGAGGAAAAAACAAAGCATTTACATCAGAGCCAGATCATGGTCAAATGGAGCCCTAGACAGAGTAATGGATTGGGTCTCACACACACACACACACACACACACACACACACACACACACACACACACACACACACACACACACACACACACACACACACACACACACACACACACACACACACACACAGCACCCTCCCCACAATAGCATTTGCACTGTCCCACTACTTAGCTATTTCTCCCAAGTTACCGTAAACACTGTTTAAATTTCTGAGTGTGCAAACTGCTTTCCTCTTTACTTCTGCAGTGGTTACAGATATTTGGATTTAAATTAAAACTTTTATTTCAAATTTTATAGCACAAACACTGATAGACATTTGTCACAATGAAAACAGATTCAGCATTAACAGTAAACTTCTTTGCCCTTGAAACCCTCATTCAAAGAAAATGCATGTGGCCAGTGGCAGATAAAGTTTGTCTTTGGACTGTTTCACAGCATACGCCCCTTGCATACATTCTGCAGAACCATGTCTGCATGTATGTGTTCTTTGATTCAACTTCCTGATTGTATTAAATTATATTCTTTGCATAATACAGCACCACTTGTTAGAGTGTGTTTTAAATTTGTAGTTTTGAATATTTTTCTAGTAAGTAATGAAACAAAAAAATATCACCAAATAATGACAAAACTGCCAATTTCAGAATAATTCAACCATAAAGGCCACTCAGAGTTCTGTCATTACAATCCACCAATATCAGTCAATATGCACATTCTCTGCAAAAGTAAAAGCCATCTAAATAACTCCATACTAAAGAGATCTATAAATAGTTAATAGGTTGCTTCTAACAAACAACTGTATATTTCAGTATTTAATCTGCAAATTCAGTGCCTGCTGCCACTGACAAATAAATTGCCTATGTTACATAAAAAAGTTGGTAAGATTGCAGTACGAAATGGGTGGCAAGCCATCAAAATTATTAGGCATCTCATCCAAACAGACAGACTAAGGACTGCAGCAATCCCCTCCCTTAATATGCATCACTGCATCAGTGATTTATTTATATGCTGTGGGAGTAAAAACCACAGCCTTCTGCCTCAAAAGCCAGTATCTTACCTGTTATGCTATGACAATTTGCTAAATAAAATACATGCACATTAAAAACAGACAGCATGAACAGCAGTAAACCTCTCTCTCTATGATGCTCACAAAAATCCTTGAAAATGCACTGAAGCTTACAATTCATTACAAATGCACTGACACTGAATTACTTGAAAATGCTCAAAAACTAAAATTTTCACTATTTTGGTAGTTGGTTTAGAGAGCTCATGCACTTCTCTCCTGTAACCAAGGTAGAGGTTTTGAGACTGAGGAAACTGCTGCATAGCTCTCAACTGTCCAGATTTTCACAGAATGTCCATACTTTTCCTCACATTTTTGGTCTGTAACTCATAGAATTCGTGGTTTTCTGGTAAACCGCTTAGTGCTGGAGTTTCTAAATAATGGCATACATTTAAGTTTCAGACTTCATTTTTCTCAGAAAATGCATGCTAACACAAATCCTATTATTCTACCAACATACTAAATTTTATAATAGCAATATTTAAAACGTGTCCCGATTTTCAAGCTTTTGCCCCCACATCATTTTATGCTTTAACCAGATTTGAGAGGCATGATAACCTGGCTGAGACACACACACACACACACACACACACACACACACACACACACACACACACACACACACACACCGAATGTCTTGTATTTAAATTCCATGTGGAATACGGAAAAGGAGTATGCAACAGGTGTGTGTGTGTGTGTGTGTGTGTGTGTGTGTGTGTGTGTGTGTGTGTGTGTGTGTGTGTGTGCGTCAACATACATGGGGATGCACAGACAGAGAGTGAACATCCTTAAAGGATCTAGCTCTGGTTTTACTTTAAGCTTTTCATGTTAAAAACTTGAAACACTTCTAAAAAAGCAAGGCTGCACCCCTTTACTGTTTGTAACTGGGTGGACCACACCCCTGCATTACTATGACTCTGAGAAGATTATCCCCAGTAACAAGGATGGGTAAAACTTGATAAAGGGAATTAACATTATAGAAACTGAAGAATCTTTTGAGCATATTTGTATGCCATTTTGCAGTGGTTAAGTTAGTTACCTGTAATATGTTAAACTGATTTAATGGCAAGCTTTCACCTCTGACATAGGTAATCAATGTGCTTGGAGAGGGACACAGAAGCAGACCATGAGTCACAGATATATATATATATATATATATATATTTTTTATATATATATATATATATATATATATAAAGTAAACTCTCAGTTAATCAGGTAATTGGGGATTGGTAGATGTTGGATAACTGTAGTTTCTGGTTGCTTGAGAGCTACTATTGAAAATAGGACTGACTAATACTGTACCCTATATTTGTTTGGTTTGACTTGTTCTTAGGTTGGGGAGAGAGGGAATGTATCCCTGTCTTGTTTTTTAAAGCTCTAAAACTCTAAATACATAAGGTATGTTTCTGCGGGGGGGGCAGAAAGTGCAAGACATGAAAATTGTACTGTAATTTCTTCTTCAATTTTTTTTTCCTGGTTGCTTGAGTTCCGGTTAACTGAGAGTTTACTATATATATATATATATATATATATATATATATATATATATATGTGTGTGTGTGTGTGTGTGTGTGTGTGTGTGTGTGTGTGTGTGTGTGTGTGTGTGTGTGTGTGTGTGTATATATAAACTACTACTATCCCACACTATAGCCAAACTATGGAACAATCTCCCCACACCACTACGTAATATACCTAACCACAACAATTTCAAATCCATGCTTCACTCCCATCTCTCCTCCAAATGGGAATGTCCTTCACATGCTCCCACCTAAAACTCCCACACTACTAACTCCACACCTAAATCATCATTTCTTTGCCTACTTTAACTTAATTCAGAGATCTTGCTCAGAACACCTTTTCATAAATCTTTTGCATGCATGCCTCTGGCCTACCTTACTCATATTCTCAAACTTTCATTGTTTGTTTTTCTTATCCATTGTACCCATAATATTGTTTTCCTCTGTAATATTGTTAATTTGTCTCTATTCGTATGTATTTGTATGTCTGTTTGGGACTTTTCCCCTGGGGTCTCCACTGAAAAAGGGTAATTCTTACCCAGCTGGACGAACCCGGTTAACAAATGCAAATAAATAAATAAAATAAATAAATATATATTTATATACATATATATAGAGAGAGGGAGAGGGGGAGATAGCTTTATAGATATCTTAAATAAATAAATAGATACCAGTACAGTAGGCAATTTTACTGAGAGTTACTGAAGCATCTACAAGTACAGTAGCATCCATGATTTGGCATGAAACAGGAGACCCCCTAGCAGATATGGATATGCTCAATGGCTGCCTGTGAACCCACATGGTAGGGACTAAATGTGTAAAAGCTGGAGTGCTGTTTTTGCACTAATATCAAATTTTTATAACCACAAGCTCATGTATATCTTTAAGTTTGAGGAAAGATTCAAGCTAAGACATTTTGCTAACATACATTTGTCAAATGCATTCCTTGCTGTATGTTTCAATATCTGTACAGCTGACCTCACTGTCAGCTTCATGTCTGTTTATGCATATTATATCATAACAAAATATCATCTAGCAAGGCTTACTTTAAAGTTATAAAGTTATAAGTAATCGGCATCAGATCAGACAATGTGAAACTCATATGTCTGAGAGTCTTGTCTCCATCTGTGCCAGTATCAACTGGTGTTGGGCTAGCATCCATGGTATCAGAGGGACAACTGGGTCAGGTGGCTTGTAATGGCTGATGGCCACATCTGTTATCCTGAGGACAAGGAGCTGGAATTCGAAGAGTGGTACTGTTCCCAGTGTGGACCATGCAGCTGTCTCACTGGGCTGTGAAAATATTCACATCACGTCATTCATGCTGCCTCAGTCATTGCTGTCTCTTTGTCTCCAAGATATCAGATATGAACTCTCTGAAATATGATTGCATCTCTTCATTGTCTTAACACAGCATTTACATTGTACATTGATTTTTATTCTTGTTAATTACATTTACAAACACACAATACATTTAGCTTTTATGGGGAAAGTGTCAAGAAGTGTAACCAAATAAAAATACACTTTGTCTATTTGTGAATGTCCCTTTTCTCTAAGTCTGTATAGAATGCAGTCATCTCTCCTCTGAGTTTACAGACATTTCTGAATAATAAGTAATTTGGTATTGCATCATTACGTTTATTTATCTATTTTAAAGTTGTTAATCAGGGAAGATCAATGTTCCCGCTGGACTCATTCCAATCTCAGAGCAGAGAAAACACAATATATACATGACATTATACCGACTGAAAAATGCAATATATACATATATTATATAGAAAGTAAATATCATAGTTGGCTTGAGGGTACAAAGGTGATAGATAAATTATATTAAATAGAGAGTGACTGAAAAAACACAGAATATACATGCATTGCATATAGAGTGGCATGCTGAAAGAATCACAGAGCAAGGTATCTAGACATAAGAAGGGAATGTAGAGGTTAAGCTACAGGACCAGGGAGATAGCAGTTGCACTTCCTTGGAGTATTGAAATGTGCTTTTATTTGTGAATGGAAAATGGGGTAAGAGGAATGATCTTTAACCAAAGAAGGGAGAGGTTCCCACAGTTTGGGATTAACGACTGAGAAGCATGATCTGTGCAGTGAGGTCTCATTTGGGGGGGGGGCTTTGGAGGAGGGACATGAGTGGTTATGATGTCTAAGTTTGCAAACTGGTGCATCTCTGAATAGTCGGGAAGCTAGTGGAGGGATGACATCATACCTGATAAGCATAAATAGTTGAAAGGTAAGTAGAAAATCAGCACATTGTTTCCGAGGTAGCCGGTTAGCTTTTTCAGTTGTTTTGCAGTGGTGCTCATTTCTTGGGGATACAGTGATAAATCTGCAAATGGCATTTTAAATGGATTGAATAGTGAATATATTTCTTTTACAAACTGTACCAATTAGCGGGAGACAATATTCTAGCTGAGCCAGTCCTTTACCTATGGCATTTCTACGGGGTCTGGATAGAAAAAGGGAGATTCTATTATCCCAGAATAAGTGAGCATTTTGTTCCAACTAAACCCCTAGGGTATTTGAATGAAGTGACATTGTTAAGATGATCCAGAATTTTTAGAGGCCACAAGATAGAAGTGACATTTTGCCTTCTGCCAAAACTGAAAAGTATTGCTTTTGTTTTAGAGGAGTTTAGTAGTAATTGATTGTCATTGACCCATTAAGGGCATGAAAATCCGCCAGAGGTTTGAGTTCAAGAGAAGAGACAGAATGGCTGGAGTGGAATAGGACAATGTCAGCAGTATAAAGCAGGAGAGGAAGCTGAGGTAAGTCAAAAGAAAGTTTGTTAGTGTAGATAGAAAAGAGGAGCCATGCCAGAATAGGTCCTTGAGAGACACCTTTCTACAGAGGGACTGATGTAGAGAGGTGCCAGAATAGGTCATTGAAAGACACCTTTCTACAGAGGGACTGATGTAGAGAGGTGACAGAACAAGTTGTGGACACCTTTCTGCAGAGGGACTGATGTAGAGAGGTGCCAGAATAGGTCCTTGAGAGACACCTTTCTATAGAGGGACTGATGTAGAGAGGTGCCAGAATAGGTTGGGGACACCTTTCTGCAGAGGGACTGATGTAGAGAGGTGACAGAACAAGTTGGGGACACCTTTCTGCAGAGGGACTGATGTAGAGAGGTGCCAGAATAGGTCCTTGAGATACACCTTTCTGCAGATGGTCTGATGTAGAGAGGTGACAGAACAGGTTGGGGACACCTTTCTTCAGAGGGACTTATGTAGCAAAGGTACAGACTAGGTTGGGGACACCTTTCTACAGAGGGACCGATGTAGAGAGGCGACAGAATAGGTTGGGGATACCTTTCTGCTGAGGGACTGATGTAAAGGTAGATGAATTAAAATTAACTGAGAAGTGGCAGTTAGAGAGGTAGTTTTTGAACCAGAAAAGTTTCATCACTAATGCCTATTTATTTGAGGTGGCCTACGAGAACTGAATGCTTGACAAGATCTCAGGTAAGGTCAATAAAAACGGCTCCAGTAATTAGGCCTTTGTCAATTTCAAGAAGAATGTTGTCACTGACTACCTAAATAGCTGTGTACATACTGCAACCATACCAAAAGCCAGGGTCTATATTACAAGATCGAATGTTTAGGTGATCGAACACCTAAACATCGAACTTGTAATATCAATCCTAAAAACATCAAACGTCGCAGAGAAAGACGTCCGTTGGCCACGAAAATAAAAAAATAAATTTACACCCAAACTAAGTGGGGGGCTTCACCCCCCCCACCCTCAACGATGTGTGGGGCTGTGAGCCCCACAGGCCCCCCTAACTAAATATACCAACTCTGAGATCTCCCTGCAGTAGAAAAAAGAGCAAAATCTGCCAAACGGCAAGGGAAATATTTCCTTGCATTAAATTGGCCATCCGCCTTCTTTTGCTTTCGATATTGCAAATTTGATGTTTAGGTGTTCGATCATCTAAACATTCGATCTTGTAATATAGACCCCAAAAGCCATGTTGCTTAACCCACATTTCTTGGCCGTTGACATTGTTTTAATAAACAAAGATATATAACACTCGGGAGAGTCAATGGGCAGAATATATTCCTGTTCCTTAATAAAAGTTACTGTCAGTTAGAAGGCAACTATAACCATAGATTGTTGGAAGCGCATGAACGCTCCCACAGACTCACACTTGAATGTTGTACATTAATGTATATAAGTAGGCAGTTTTCACTTCACCAAGGATAGTCCTGTTCTTTAGGTACTCATCTGAATACACAAGCGTTCCTTAAAAAAGAATAATCCACACAGCTGAGCATAAATCACTTCTTCAAACACGATCCAAAGATAAATTAAAACAATTTGTTTAATGTAGCAAGAACTTGGCAAGCGCTTTCACCCATAGGCTTCCTCAGGCCAATAAAACAATAATTTTAAAAACAACGTATATATACTAAGTAATGATGACATCACTTCCTTTCAATTACTTGACAGACAATATCTGCAATATCACTTACAATAAACTTATAAATGTGGCACACAGACAAAACATAATCTGCCACTATAAATTGCTTATTCAAACACTTTAACCGCATCAACTAACCACACTTGAATATATACACATCAAATTGCGGCACTAACTTAAATAACCTAGATGTTCATTTTGGGGCACTTGAAATAAATAATAAATATACAAGGCAATAGATTAAGTAAACAACACCTAGCTTAGCAGTAATAACTAGCAAATACAAAAGAACATGCCACTATGAAATGCGATAATTATAAACAGTGTATTTATACTTTTGTTTGCGGTGTACCTAAATATGTACACTGCTGATTGCATCACTGGCATGAATAATCATTCAAAAACATTTAAATAATTATTAAATATAAATCTGTATACCCATGTATTAGGATATAGAATAAAACCACATTAAATATATAAAAATGATGTAAAAAACAACATAAAATATATACAACTCTAAATGGTGAGCTTTCTGGCCTTTAGCATGGGTCGAATAGGTACCCTATCATTTAGCCCAGACTCCCGGTTAGCTCTTAGTCTTATTATCCACTTAGTTTCATTTTGTTCTGTCTGATTCTGAATATTACCCCTCCTAATGGTTGGATAATTGACATAAATGCCCTTGAAATTAAATGTGTGTTCTGCGGAGGTACTAAGAACATGTTTGGAGAGTGCATTTCTGTCTGATTGAATCCGGATGTTGTATAAGTGCTCTCTAATCCTATCCTTCAATCACCTGTCAGTCTTGCCCACATAGAATGCTGGGCAAGACTTACAGGTAGCAAGATATACAACACGTTGTGTGTCACAACTAGCATGCGGATGGAATCTATAAAATGGCTGTGTGACTGGATGTATAAAGCTAGCTGTCTCGTCTATGGTGTAATAATAGTTACATTTCTGGCATGGTCGAGTGACCCCAGGAATAGTATTAGTTATAGGTTTGTAATCAGTTCTATTAGAACTGCATAGCATTCTATGCAAATTAAGTTTATTTTTATAAATAAACCTTGGTAAATCACCTACTGCTTCACGAATGATTGGGTCCACTTTTAAGATGTCCCAGTATTTCATATATGCATTTCTAACGTCTTTGACATCTTGGGTATGGTATATAGAAACTCTAAGCCCCCCTTCATGAAAATTGTTTGATGGACCTTCTGTTTCTAAAATACATTTACTTTGATCTGCAAAATATGGGTATGCTCTACCTTTTCTAAGTGTGTCAATATCTATAAGTCCCTCATTAACTTCTTCCAAACCATAGGATCTTTCAATGAACTGTTGTTTAAGTTTATACATTTCATAGTTGTACCCTTCCTCTGTGGAGTTCAATCGGGACACTCGCATGGCTTGTCCTTTGACAATATTTTTAAAAATAAACCCAGGATGCATGCTAGACCTATGTAAGAGTGAATTCCTATAACATAATTTTCTGTAACACCTGTATTCAGGAGACCATTAGGTAGTCTCTCCACATAAACATCCAAATATGAAACTAAACTCTCTGAGGCAGTCATTGTAAATTTCAAATAATATGTCAGGGAGTTCACTTGTTCTAAAAATTGTTGTAGATGTTCACTATCAAATTTCCATATTAGAAAAAGGTCATCAACAAATCGTACGTAAAATCCAACATGATTTTTAAAAGTGTCCAATGTAAACAAATGTCTTCTTTCCCAATCAGCCATAACGAGATTGGCGTAGCTATTGGCACAAGATGTGCCCATAGCTACGCCATCTCTCTGGATATAGGTCTGATGGTAGAAGGTAAATATGTTGTTATTCAAAACTATTTCTAGCAGTTCATAGCTAACTTTCTTAATAAGCAATCTAAGCCGAGCTACTTTCTCTCCCAAAGATGAGAATCAAACCTGGTACCACGTGCCTGTGAGTCAAACACCTTGGTGATTACATCAACCCCCAAGCACACAGTCCCTGTTCACCGGATACTAGCTTTTAAAATATGAATCTACCTCAGGGGCTCGTGTGATATTAGCTCACACCAAACCTGTTGCTGCCGCTCACTCAAAAAAGCAAGTACTCAGATGTCCACTGACTTGATTTCTCATTTCTACAAAGCCGTTCCAGCACCTTATCTTGTAAGGTACATAGTCCTACCAGAGGAAAAAAACCTTAAACCTAAAACTCCTACTCATTTTCAAAATCTACTACTCAGTCCACCCCAAACTTCCACTCCCCTCCCTAACCCTAAAGTCCCTGATTGCTCAGTAAAATTAAAATTTCACCTTCCACCCTCAACCTAAGATCTCAAATTGGTCCCTAAACCTAAAACTCCAACCACACTCCCCTAGCCAGGATTATGGCCAGTATTCCTTCAGCCATGTTTCTGGCCAGTATTTATTCAACTAGGATCACTGTCAGTATTCTTTTAGTAAGATCAGTATCCCTTTACTGAGGATTCTGGTTAGTATTGCTTCATTCAGGATTATGGTCAGTATTGCTTCATTCAGGATTATGGTCAGTATTCTTTTAATAAGATCAGTATCCCTTTACTAAGGATTCTGGTCAGTATTGCTTCATTCAGGATTATGGTCAGTATTGCTTCATTCAGGATTATGGTCAGTATTCTTTTAGTAAGGTCATTATCCCTTTACTAAGGATTCTGGTCAGTATTGCTTCATTCAGGATTATGGTCAGTATTGCTTCATTCAGGATTATGATCAGTATTTTTTTAGTGAGGTCAGTATCCCTTTACTGAGGATTCTGGTTAGTATTGCTTCATTCAGGATTATGGTCAGTATTTTTTTAGTAAGGTCAGTATCCCTTTACTGAGGATTCTGGTCAGTATTGCTTCATTCAGGATTATGATCAGTATTTGTTTAGTGAGGTCAGTATCCCTTTACTGAGGATTCTGGTTAGTATTGCTTCATTCAGGATTATGGTCAGTATTTTTTTAGTAAGGTCAGTATCCCTTTACTAAGGATTCTGGTCAGTATTGCTTCATTCAGGATTATGGTCAGTATTGCTTCATTCAGGATTATGATCAGTATTTTTTAGTGAGGTCAGTATCCCTTTACTGAGGATTCTGGTTAGTATTGCTTCATTCAGGATTATGGTCAGTATTTTTTTAGTAAGGTCAGTATCCCTTTACTGAAGATTCTGGTCAGTATTGCTTCATTCAGGATTATGGTCAGTATTCTTTTAGTAAGGTCATTATACCTTTACTAAGGATTCTGGTCAGTATGGCTTCATTCAGGATTATGGTCAGTATTGCTTCATTCAGGATTATGATCAGTATTTTTTTAGTGAGGTCAGTATCCCTTTACTGAGGATTCTGGTTAGTATTGCTTCATTCAGGATTATGGTCAGTATTTTTTTAGTAAGGTCAGTATCCCTTTACTGAGGATTCTGGTCAGTATTGCTTCATTCAGGATTATGGTCAGTATTCTTTTAGTAAGGTCATTATCCCTTTACTAAGGATTCTGGTCAGTATTGCTTCATTCAGGATTCTGGTCAGTATTGCTTCATTCAGGATTATGATCAGTATTTTTTTAGTGAGGTCAGTATCCCTTTACTGAGGATTCTGGTTAGTATTGCTTCATTCAGGATTATGGTCAGTATTTTTTTAGTAAGGTCAGTATCCCTTTACTGAGGATTCTGGTCAGTATTGCTTCATTCAGGATTATGGTCAGTATTCTTTTAGCAAGGTCATTATCCCTTTACTAAGGATTCTGGTCAGTATTGCTTCATTCAGGATTATGGTCAGTATTGCTTCATTCAGGATTATGATCAGTATTTTTTTAGTGAGGTCAGTATCCCTTTACTGAGGATTCTGGTTAGTATTGCTTCATTCAGGATTATGGTCAGTATTTTTTTAGTAAGGTCAGTATCCCTTTACTGAGGATTCTGGTCAGTATTGCTTCATTCAGGATTATGGTCAGTTTTGTGACAGCACAAATTATAGTGAGTATGCTTTTAATCAGAATTATTACCAGCATTTCTTCAGCCAAGATTATGGTCAGTATTCTTTTAGCCAATGTCATAGTTCACCATTCTTTCATCCAGAATTATGGTTCTTATTGTGCCATTAATGTTTGTTGTGGGCATTCTTTTACCCCAAATCATTGTCAGTATAACTTCAGTAAACATAATGGTCAGTATTATGTCAAGCCAAGGTAATAGTCATACTATTATTGTCCACTAACCTTAAAACAGTGAAGAAAGCGATTTAGCATACCCCTAATGTCGGAAATCCCACTCACGTAATGAAACAGTACTCTAATGATACCTTTTTTTTTGTTGGAGAAAGACATATGTGTATGAGACAGACCCCAAAAGTTAAACTCTGGCCCTGATACCAAAATACTTGCTGTCACTGTAAGTGACCGTATACACTTAGATCAGGTGTTTTGGAATCCGGCCCCCATGATACCTGAATTACACTGAAAGCAAGTCTTTTCGGAATTAGGACAGGTTTACACTAAGAGCAACTCTTTTGGAATCTGGCCCCAATGTCTTTTGTTAAATTCAATAATTTGGTATTCCAATGTTCAGTGTTGTAAAGTTCTCATTCTTTAGACATTCAGGCCTATTTTCCTCTTTTATTTTGTTTTCCTTAATTTGTTTTCAGGTTTTTGTGTGCATTTCTCCCTTACCTCCTTTATGTTAACCCCATTGCCATCTCTTCTCTTTCTTATTTGCAGCACACCTGTTAAAATAACTCAGGCAGGACTTTCTGAGATGCAGCAGATTGTTGTAGCTCCCTTCTTCTCACTGACTGGAAGGACTGCATTTCTGTCTCCTTTTCAGAATTTTTCTATCAGGCAGACCTCCTCTTGCTCTTCTCTGGTATGTCTTTGTTTTTAAACTTCCGCATTGGTTAATGTATTACACTTTGCACCCAAGCTATTGTGGCTTCATCACTCACAGCAATATTGTGTAGGTTCATCTTCATCTTTGTTATTTTTATTCTTTATTCTTTATGAATTCAACCCACTAATTTGAATTTCTGTACTCCAAATATTACAATTATTATCAACACAGTACAGTTGCGATATGCCTTTATGCATTTTTTTTCAATTATATCTAACAGTCATTTGCTTTTCAATAAATACATGTTGCATAATACTAGGGGAGTTTAATATGCACAGTAGTGTCTCAACTAAATGGATCATGCTGGAAAAAGTGAACATTTTGTTTATTTATTTGATATTTGTTTACCGGGAAAGTCGGAATGGGTATGAGCCCATTTTCAGCGGAGTCTCTCATCCCCACTACTACCCTGATAGTGGGACTCTTCCTGATTCCCTCAGCAACCACTTTCCCATCTTTACAAGGAGTCTTCCTTCTCCTTTACAAGTAACTCATAATTACATCACCATTCACTACCTAAAAAACTTCAACCCCAAAGCTTTCTCTGACTCCCTAAAATCACTTAACTGGAACCCTCTAAAAACTCTACCCCTGGAAATGCTGTTGCACACTTTAATGCAACTTTCCTAAAAATGCTAGATAGTTATGCCCCCATAATAACCAAAAGAATAAGAAACAAAACCGCCCCCTGGCTAACCAAAAACACACTAACTGCCATGCGCCTTAGGGACAAAGCCTGGGCATGTTACCAAAGAAACAAAACTCCCACCACCCTTATTGGGTTCAAAACACTCCGCAACAGAATTAAAAAGCTTATCACAGCAGACCGACAGAATTACTTCTCCTTACTTCAAATCAACCATAAAACCAATCCACAAAAATTCTGGAAAGGCATCACTACCCTCCTAAAACGCAGCACAACTGAAAACCCAAGCCCTGACCCAAATGAACTAGATATAGATCTGGCCTCCCAATTCAACTCTTTCTTCATAGACTCTATTTCCAAACTAACCTCATCCTTCTCTAACAACACTTCTCCCCTACTTCTGCATCTCCTGTCTTGTCATCCCCTTCACCTCACTCTCCCACACCCTATCTTCTCAACCCCCACCATTCTCCATAAACCCCACTCCTACTTCTACCATAAAAAAATTATTGCAGAAGCTAAAACCATGCACCAATGCCCCCGATAACATTCCCTCATCCTTCCTCAGCATAGCTGCTGAAGCCATTGCCTTCCCCATCATCATCCTAATCAATCGCTCTATTCAAGAAGGTTTTGTACCCCAACTCTGGAAAAAGGCTTTTATCATTCCTTTGCACAAAGGAGGCAATAATAGCAATATTGTTAACTTCTGTCCCATCGCCATCCTCTCTTCCATCTCGAAACTCCTAGAGAAATGTATCCATCTTCAACTCCTTCCCTATCTCTTACATAACAACTTATTAACTCCCACCCAACATGGATTCAGACCCAGTCACAGCACTATGACTACCCTCCTATCCTTCCTGGAAACTGTGAATAAACCCAGAGATTCTGGCTCTACTGTATCTACCCTCCTACTTGACCTCTCTAAGGCCTTTGATACTATCTCTCACAACCTTCTCCTGACTAAACTATCTAACCTAAACCTATCCCTTT